>NC_057794.1:257350885-257683780 GCF_018294505.1 Triticum aestivum
TTGTTGAGGATGATTCAGAAGAAGATGAGGAAATGGGAGCAGCGATAGATGCTGACGACGATGAGGAGACAAATGCGGATGAATCAGAGGAGGAGGACAAGGATGAGGATGACAATGAAGAAGATGCAGAGGAGGAGGAGGATGAGGAGGAAGAGGAGGAGGAGGAGGAGGAGGAGGACAAACAAGAAGAGGACAAAGGAGAGGAGGAGAACAAGGAAGAAGATAGTGATGCAGAGGAGGAGGAAGAAGAAGGTGAGGCCAGAGAGGGGGACAGGGACAAAGGGGCAGCAGTTGATGGCAGTGAGAGGGGAGAAGACAAAGGCGCAGCAGCTGATGGCAGTGAGAGGGAAGAAGACAAGGATGAAGAAGACGACGATGATTATGGTGATGATAAAGGGGGATCCAATGGAGGCAGCGACAGCAACGATGACGATGATGATGACAACGCTCCTGGTTCTGGTGGTACAGGTGGCAACACATCCAGGAGGACTAGCACTCACGCCACCCCTGCGAGCAGCAGCAATTCATTGAGTAGCAGGAGCACACTACAGTTGTTGATTGACAAGACTTGCTGGAAAGACAAGGATTTGCCAAAGTCAAAGAAAAATGACGAAGCAGAGTCTCAGGGAAGCATTGATATGTTCAAGCTCTGCAACTTGAAGCCAGCTTTGCCAACCACCTTTCCCGTGCCAGATTTCAGCGACAAAGATATGTGTGAGAAGATCAACTTTGCCATTGACAAGAGCCTGTTCTTATCAACTGAAGCTGAAAAGAATCAAATTGACATGGAGGAAGCAGGAAAGGGTCTTGACTGGGTTCATTCAAAGGAAAAATACAAGGAATATTTAAAGCAGCTCCCAGACCTAAGCTCCAGCAAGAGCAAGGCAGCATCCATGGCAAAGCCTCACGTGGTCCAGAAGTGTAAAGCAGTTTCAATGAAGAAGAATCTGCAGTTGCCTCAAACCAAGGAGAAGATGATGAGTGAAGATGCTGAAGTAAATATGGTCAAGGAAGCTGTGCTTCAAACTGATATGCCAACAGTAGTGAGCAGAGAGCCAACCAATGTCAGAGAAGTTTAACAGATCAAGGGGAAGACTCCCCTTTCAACAGTCCCACCAAATCCACCTAAGCAGAAGATTGTCAAGTTTGCCAGGGGCGCAAAGGGGGAATAGGCCACAAAAGATTTGGGGTTCAGAGATGAGAGAGAGCTGCGAGCCGCAGCCATTGATGCAAGGGTGCCAAGTTCTGCCAGGTTGCTGCCAACTCAGACTGGAAAGATGCCAACTACAGATACCAGTGTGCCAACTGATGTGTCAGTTAGCAGTATGGTCACAGTCAAAACCACCACAGCTGGTCAGGAAGGCACCACTGCAACTGCAAGTCCCAAGGTGCCTACTGATAGAGATGCTTCAATGCCAAACACAAAAGGAGGTGATCCAACTATCAAAGTGCCGTCCCCAAGAGTTGTCTTTCAGCAACCATTAACACAAGAGGAGGTGTTCGACATTATAAGTAGGTGCAAGCCTCCAAGGCCGCCAACTACAACACTATTGCGAACCAAGTCAGTGAATGATGCACCCATGTTTGTGCCGCAAGGAGATGCCCTGGTCCTTGAACCCTTACGAAGATCAAACTCTTATCATGGTGACGGGTTCTGCGATGCACCATCTTTTGACCTCGGCATAGATGGTGATGCTCCAGCACCTGCTCCAGCAGTAGATACAGCGGAAGCCGGTGTGATTAGCATCGATGAGTGTGAGTTAGACCCAGCAGCTGTGAATGAAGGATGTGATGCTGCTGATGTTGGCAAGGCAATAGCTCAAGAACTAGATGTTGGTTCACCAGAGAATTGCCACACCCCGATATGCGTAGAACCAGAACTTGGCACGAGCAGTTCTTCGGGGCCACCTCTTGCACGAAGACAGAGGAGGGTAAGAAGGCCCGCAGCATCTCAAAGGTCTCCATTCATCGACTACAACAAGAACAAGACTTTCAGCACCAATGAGGTAGTGAACAAGCTTTACGCTGCCCTCTTGTATTGGGTCAGGCATCATAAAGGAGCAAATGATGGAGCTACCAGGTAAACTAACTCCCCACAGCCTACATACATATCTTTTTCAGTTGCATAGCACCAGCCACTTAGTTGCACAGAAAGCATAGTATGTTGCACAGAACAGGGCTTTTAGTTGCACATTGTTCTTTTTTTCATTTTCATGCACATTTTTTTGCTGCTGTGACCCTTCGAGCTAACTTGTCTTTTTATTGCTTTCAAAAAAAAAATCAGCCCTGAGATAATTAGGTATGGTGCTTTCTACATTTCTTTAAAGGAGTTAGTTGATTCGATGAAGCCAGTTCAATGGTTGTCAAAAATTGTTATTGAGACTGGAATCTTACACATCATGGATAACTTACCAGAAGGGTCAAAGAAGGTTGTTATGCCACTGAGGTTTTCTATAAGTTTTTCCAAAACCTTCTTTTTACCTTCATCTTTATTCTGTAGCACTTTTCGTTGACCATTTGAGAGAGGCCTTTCACCTACTAAGGAGTTTTGAGCCATGTTTTATAATCTCTGCAGATAAAATTACAGCAAGGGATCCACAATGTGGATGAGATGAACAAGAAGTTTGATTACAAGAACCGTCTCGACAAGAAAGACTTGGTGAGTGTTGTGCCCACATCATCAATCTTTTTTTAGTTGGCACCCACAGCATGTCCAGTTGCACATGACACATCTGTTAGTTGGCAGATACTTGTTGCAACCCGTTTTTTAACTTGACAAAGTCTTTTTACTTTTTTCTTAGCTACATCTTGTATTTGTGTCTGAAATCATTCACGCTTGAAGGTCATGCTGCCAGTGCTCGAGTGCGCAGATGTAACCGATAAGGACGGAGGGAGGCATTATTGGGTCTTCAGTGTCAACTTGAGGGACGGACGCTTCGAAGTTCTTGATTCAAGCAGGACGCTGGACAACATTGAGCTGATGAACAACGCCTCTACCATTGCGGGGGCAGTATGCCAGCTATGGAGGAAGCATTACCCAAAGTTCAGCATCGAGCACTTCCAGATTATTGACATTGACGTACCAAAGCAGCTTGGCAAGTAAGACAATAAGCATTTCATTCCTTCTCAATCAAATACAATCATTTTGTAGTTTTTAAATTTTTCTACATGTGCAATCTTTAGTATTTTTAAGACACAGTACTAGTCTTCAATCTGTTTTATCATTTTTATGAGTTTCTAATGGATTATCTAGCTAGTTTGCAGAGTGGCGCGTAAGTAGTTGCAAAGTGGCACATAATGAGTTGCAGTAGAACACAAGCAGTTGCACAGTAGGACATAAGTAGTTGCACAGAGTGCATTACCTTTATTTGGTTTTAATTTTATGTGACAATTTTTTTTGCCCATTTTTTGCAGTAATGAGTGTGGGTTGTTCGCACTGCTTAACGCCACCGAGTGGAATGGTAGCCAACTGCCCAACTACGACCCCAAGGAAGTACTCAACATCAGGAAGAAGCTGACGTATGATTGGGTCACCAGCGTGCACAACACCGCCCCATGGAGGAAGTTGCTGAGATACGACAAGGAGTAGGTCAGTACTTTTTTTTTCCTGCTCCATGGAGGAAGTTTCTAGTTTGTACAATTTTATTAAGTAGATTTTGTAGTTGCACACTGCTAGTAATTGCGTTTGCAACTCAATATCATCACTTTTGTTGATACATTAGGAGCACTGTATATACAATTGTTCAACAACTAAATATTTAACCAGTTGCCAACAAAGGCACAAATAGCAACTTTTTTTTACACAGTGCATGAACTAATTCAAGCAGCATAAATTAGATAAAGAGGAATCATAGATGCTGAATGTGTCCACTTGGTCCCAACATTGCTAAAAAAGACATCATTATTTTTCCTTTTTTGTTCCAAAGTTACAAATGAGGAAACAAAATCATAGGAGCCTCTGTGGACACACACCAGCAGTGTGCTCTGTAGATTGGCACTGGCTGCATTTGTTTTTCTTCTTTGGATGTAGCTCCAGCGCCGATTTGTACCGTCGACTCTTTGCCCTACCCTTTGTAGTAGACCTTGGAGGATCCCTGGGCACAAAATCATCAGAAGCTTGTGCAAGGGATGCAGCCTCCAACGGGGCAGTAGGACCGTCACGATCACCTGTGTAATAATCATATAAAAAGTTTAGTATTTTTGTTATTGTGCAACCAGCACTGATGTTCTATGCAACCACACAGTACATTTTTGTGCAACTAACTGGTTGTTGTGTGCAAGTTAAGTTGAAAAAAACACCTGCAGTAGCACGACCTGTCATGGTACTTGGATTGTAGTCGCCTATGGACAGAACATGAAAAACAAGTTAGATTTTTAGCTTGATCCTCAAACTAACACAGCGCACGCAACTAGGCAGCATGTTTCTGTTCAACTGGGCACTATGATATGTGCAACTAAAGCCACTCACCCTAGTTTTTGTTTTGGAGTCGGTGAAGGTACTAACCTGGGTTATGAGCCCCCTGAGTCCTGCCTGTAGGTCCATTGGGAGTAGCACAAAGGGCACTGCTAGTTGGGCCTGGCGGGGGAGGAGGTCTTTGAGGGTTGGCATCACCTATAGGCAGAAACAGGACAAACAAGTCAGTTGTGTTTATCTTTTTTATGCTCGAACTAACACAACATGCGCAACTAGGTAGCCTGTTCGGTGCAACTGAGCACCATGATGTGTGCAATTGGAGTTACAGACCTAGTTTGATGGGGAGTTGGGGGAAGGTAATTACCTAGACGACGAGCCCCCTGAGTGCTGCCTGTAGGGCCATTGGGAGGAGCATGCGGGGGAGGAGGTGGCGGAGGATGCCGTGTACAACCAGGAGGGGGAGGAGGTCCTTGAGGGTTGACATCACATATATGCATAACTGGAAAAAATAAATTAGCTGTGTTATCTTTGATGCGTGAACTAACACAGCGTGCGCAACTAGGCAGTATGTTCTTGTCCAAGTGGCTACCATGGTGTGTGCAACTGGGCACAATGATGTGTGCAACTAAAGTTACACACCTAGTTAGATCAGGAGTTGGGGTAGGTAATTACCTGGATGATGAGCCCCCTGATTGCTGCCTGGAGGTGGAGGAGGTCCTCGAGGGTTGCCATCATCTGATGGCCCCGTTGCAGCAGTCGGTTTTTTCCTTTTCTTGGACTTGTTCAGGTGGCCGATCTCGGTACGTGCTGCACGCATATGCTTGTATACAATAGCTTGTGCTGGATCAGAACCACTCGCAAACTTTGCTAGTTTCCGAAAATCGTATATCATGTTCCTCTCCCTTATCTGCTTCTTTGATTGAGGAGGCATTTCATCCGGTTTCTCATAACCAGTCCCTGGCGCACTAGGTACAGCAATAGGTGTCCACCGTCTTAGCAGGTACCTTCCCGGTATGACATCAACGCCAACATGGGTGAACACCTTGAGGATGTGGCAACAGAGGATGCCGTCCTTGTCCATTTTACAACACTCACACAAATAGGAACGCTCCTCCACCCTTGCCTGCACCAAGTAGTTTCGAGAACCATATTTCACAACAAATTCCTGGTTCGGTCTGAGCTCAAACACATCAGCACCAACTTGGAATGCATTATAACGTCCAATCAGCTCAAACTCTTCTCTAAACTTGCGGTAAAGGTCTCTAGTATAGGTTTTGTAAGCTTGCTTCTCTATTGGGAAGTTGGACCACAACTCAATCTCAAGGTGTTGTGTCCTGTAATCATTGCAGCCTTCCTTGGCAAGGATGTGGTTCTGTATTTTTTCATATTGCTTGACGAAGTTCAACATTGAGTTGTGTGGGTTCACATATCTTTTAAGGACGGCGTTGAACCCCTCACTACGCTGTGTAGACTGGAGGAAGGGAAAGAACCTGTGTTTGAAGTAGCACGGCACCCAAGTTGACCTGTATTCGTACAACTTCTCAAAGTGCGTGTGTGCCATAGCCTCATACTTCATCATTAACCCAGCCCAATTCTGCTCAAACTCGTCTATAGTGAAGCTGAAGTCAACACACTTGTTGAAATCATCGGAGAGTCCTGGATTCCGGCACAGCAACCAACCAACCTTTTCCTGAGCCTTTTTCATGATGTGCCATCGACAACAACGGTGCACGATGGTTGGAAAGATGCTCTGTATTGACTGCCTCATCGCACCATCCTGATCGGTGATGAAGTTGTCAGGAGGTTTGTCATCCATAGCCTCTAGGAATGCTCCAAAGACCCAATCAAAGCTCGATGTCAACTCCTGCCTCACAAACGCGCAACCCAGCATGAAAGATTGGCCATGTCGGTTTATTCCTATGAAGGGCGCGAACGGCATATTGTACAAGTTGGTCATGTAGGTGGTGTCAAACGATATGCAATCATGGTACGCCTCCGCATAAGCTTTTCGAGCTAAGCCGTCCACCCAAAATATGTTGACAACTCTGTCCTCTTCATCATATTTCACCTTATAGAAGAAGTCTGGATCGGTTTTTTGTATATCCTTAAAGTGCGCAATTGTCTCAATCAGATCACCCTCCTTTGTGTCATCTCTACGGAAACTTGTACAAAGATTTGTTATTGCCTTTGGTCCAAACGGCACCATCATCTCAGATCCATAGAACTCTGCCATTACATGCATCATTCGTCTTGCATAATACAAAAACAAACAGTATATCCTTTTTTTAGTTGCACAAATGCGCACATCCAGCTGCACAGTAATAGGACACGTGTTGGCACAGAAGATAATCACAGGAAATGGACACCTAGCTGCACCTTTTTAAAAACACTTTGCAGTTTTTGCATACAGTACATTGTGTATTTGCACAGTAAAGACAATCTAGTTGCACAAGAAGCACCCAAAGTGATATATAAAAAGCATGGGAAGTTGGACAGCAGTTGCATAGTTAAGTCATTTCAGTTGCACAGTAGTACCATAACAGTTGCACACTGGACTGCCTAGAGGGAAACTTAATTCTTCAAGGGATATAAAAAAACACCACACCTGTAGTCAAGTTGCAGTTATACAAGATGCGCAAAAACTCCTTTTCATCAGGTGAGATGCCTTGGTGGGATCTCAAGTATTTGGACAATGAAGGTTTGTTCACGAGCGGATGATTGTGGTCACGAACAAAGTGCGTCACCTCCCATCGCCCATCTATCAACTTCACCAACATTTTCGCCTTGCATTCAGTCTGCTTTATTGTCTCACGTTTGCGCTTCTTCTTCTTCTTACTAGTACCAGCATCCTCTTCAGCAAATATTGGAGGTTCTTCTTCCATCTCCTCATCACTGTTAACAGATGTTGGATCTGGAATAGGGTCCAGGTAAGGAGGAGCCTCAGCTCCTCCATCATCAACTTTGGGCTTCTTGAACTTGTTGCAGCAAAACTATTGTTTTATCAATTCATTGGTGCGGGGTGTCCGTCTAGAGGTGTTCATCTTGATAGAGAAACCCATCCGTAGTGCGTAACTGTTATAGTGATCCTTAGCAATTTGAAGGTTGTCAAACCTCATGCCAACATAGGGTTCCATAGGTTGAGAACCAGCCTCATCCTCTCCTTCTTCTACTTGCACAGCTCTGTCAAAAGCCCCAGCTTCCAGCTCAGTCCTGGTTGGACCAGGAACATTTGCCTCGGTTCCTGTGTCATCAAGAGTATGGCTCTCTGACTGCAAAGACACCACTACAGGGGCACCACGGGCTGATGACTGGCCTGCCACATTGTCATGGCCCGTAGGGTTACCATCACGACTTGCCTGCGTGTAGTAAACAGATCGACCATTTTCTGTGCAGTTTCCTTGTTGTATGCTGGGTTGCTGCTGATCCATATCATGAGGAAGCTCATTGAGATCTGGAGGCAACTCATTGAGATCAAGCATTTTTCCCTTGTTTTTGGATGCTGCCACACACTTCCTGCACATATAAAAAAGAAGAAATTGATGTCATCAGTTGATAACCACAGAAAAACTGTGTTTCAAAACAACCTAAAAGCAACATGACCATAGCATAATCTTTTATTATAACAGTTATGAATTTTTTTGTTTGCACAGAGTTGTTATGTTAGTTGCACAGTTTGTAGTAAATAACTGGCAAGAGCATGACTTCTTTTTGCTACAGAGTTTTTCTTACCTTTTCCCTTTTTGTTTTGTTGCAATGATCTGTAGGTTTCCGTTTCGCAAGGAGCTCTTTTCAGATTTTTCTGCACATAATTGGATGCTACATTTGAGAAGGAAAATCCAGGTGAAAGAAGAAAAAAGAAAGAAGAATTGGAGGACAGATTATAGTTATATGTTTTTCATCGCCGTTTATGTTTCTAGATCTGGTATATTTGAACATATTAATATGGTTTGCAATACGTGTGGGACCAGAATATATGCGTGGGACAAGATTTGTGTGTGAATATGTTAATATGGTTTGTGGCTTCATTAGCCATGGACAAAAGTTCCTATGTTTTTCCTGTTGCACTACAGATTTCTGGTTTTCGCTAGAATAGACGTCTCAATTTCCAGGATTTCCACTTGGCCAGCATACATATTCAGTTGGACATTCAATGCTTTTAGTTGGCTAGAATAGATGTCTCAGCTGGCCAGGTTGCATTTTTTCAGTTTTGCAGCCAACATGCATGTTCGGTTGGACAGTTAATGCATTCAGTTGGCTAGAATAGATGTCTTAGTTGCCTAGAATAGATATCTTAGTTGGTCATCAGTTTTTGGCCAACATGCATGTTTAATTGGCCAGAAAACATGTTTTTTATTTTCACATATACTACATTTTTTCCAAAGTGTTCACTTAGAAACATGTATTGCCAGATATATGTTTAGTTGGCAGGATACATGTTTAGTTGGCCAGGATACATGTTCAGTTGGCTGGGATGCATGTTTAGTTGCACATTTATGAATTTTTCGTTGCACATGTTCAACAAAGCATTGGGCAGTCAATTTTTTGTTCATTTTGCAAATAATAACTAGAAGTTGGCTTTTAATCATGTTTTAATTGGCCAGATAACTCGTTTTTAGTTGGCTTGTTTTAACACATCCAGGTGGTAGTTTTTGGCATGTTTAACACATCCAACATGTTTAACATCTAGTGTGATGTGCCAGATTCACCTCTTTTTTGAAGCAGATTCTCCATGGATCCATGAAGAAGGGGGAAGTGAAGAGGTGCAGAGGGGGCTTACCTGCTCAATCTTACTGCCTGGTATGGCTAGAATAGATGTCTCAGCTGGCCAGGTTGCATTTTTTCAGTTTTTGTGGCCAACATGCATGTTCAGTTGGACAGTTAATGCATTCAGTTGGCTAGAATAGATGTCTTAGTTGCCTAGAATAGATGTCTTAGTTGGTCATCAATTTTTGGCCAACATGCATGTTTAGTTGGCCAGAAAACATGTTTTTTATTTTCACATATACTACATTTTTTCCAAAGTGTTCACTTAGAAACATGTATTGCCAGATATATGTTTAGTTGGCAGGATACATGTTTAGTTGGCCAGGATACATGTTCAGTTGGCTGGGATGCATGTTTAGTTGCATATTTATGAATTTTTCGTTGCACATGTTCAACAAAGCATTGGGCAGTCAATTTTTTGTTCATTTTGCAAATAATAACTAGAAGTTGGCTTTTAATCATGTTTTAATTGGCCAGATAACTCGTTTTTAGTTGGCTTGTTTTAACACATCCAGGTGGTAGTTTTTGGCATGTTTAACACATCCAGCATGTTTAACATCTGGTGTGATGTGCCGGATTCACCTCTTTTTTGAAGCAGATTCTCCATGGATCCATGAAGAAGGGGGAAGTGAAGAGGTGCAGAGGGGGCTTACCTGCTCGATCTTACTGCCTGGTATGGCTCTGACCACCCTGCCCTTTAGATCTTGAAGCAGCTCCTTCTACTTTGGGGCTCCCATGACGGCTGTGTAGGAGGAGGAAGAAAGGCTGGGGGCGATTGCGTTTGGATCTGTTTCTGGCGTGCAGAAGAAGAAGAAGGCAGCGTCGGTGGGGCTGAGGCGTGGGGGCGAGAGATGGCGTGGATTCCGCAACCTGGGCAGATCCTCCTTCTTTCGTGAGGAAGAAGAAGATAGCCAGGGCGCAGTTTGGCGAGGAGGGTGCACATGATCCCGCGGGGCATGGTTTGGCGAGGAGGGTGCACGTGATCCCGCGGCCAGCTGGTGGGCGGGGCAGTTGCCTTTTTCGCTCCGACGGGCAGGGACCACGTGGGCGAGTGGGCGAGTGGGGGACTATTTCCTCTTTTCGCTCGAGGGGGGACTAGGTGGTTTCCTTTTTCGGGTGACCGCTGGCTAGCGATCCCAGGGCGGCCGGCCGCCCACTAGACGCGTCCAAGTTTTTTTTGGAATACTTCCGTAATTTAAGTGAATTCGAAAGCTTCTTGCTTCGTTTCAAAATAGACCTTTTCTCAGGTTTTGCTGGGCCTGGGCCATCCGAAGAAAGCCCAGTGACGACAGCAAAGAAATCCCCCATGTCCAAGGGCATGGATGAAGATTTCGTGAAGGCCGAGCCTCCTCTTGTAATTTCCCTCCCCGCCGAGAAGACAAAATTTCCCACTCCACTCGAATTAAAACCCTAGCGGCTACAACCTTCGTTCCCCGCCGCCTCGTCCACCCGTCGCCGGCGCGCTGCCACTGCCACCGCCAGCGAGATTGCGACCTGAGAGGTCCCGCGTCCTCGTGCTGTTCCCGGCTCTACCTTCGCCGCGGCCACCATGATCTGTGCAAGTAAGCTCCTTTGCCTCAGTCCCCCATCCTTTATTTTCTTCAAAACCCTAGCTACCCGATCCGTCTTCCCGTGCGCTAATTCGTCTTCCGTTGCCTCTACGTTTGGGCCTGAAGTCTCCGGCGAGGTGCCGGATGAGCCGGTGGTATCAAAGAGGTCGGGGCTCCTCTTTGAGCGGCGGCTCATCGAGCGCTACATTGAGGTCGGTAATACGTCTTAGATCTCGCCTCTCATTTCTTTATCCTGTTTGCGCTAAGATTGCGTGGGTTGCTGTGGCACAGGACCATGGAAAGTGTCCAGTTACGAAGGAGGAACTCTCCATGGACGACATCGTGCTGGTGAAGACCAACAAGGTGAAGCCTATCTGGAATGCTAACAAATTTTCGAAATTGCATGCTTCCGTAGATTATCTATGCCATATCCTCCTATGTGGCGGCACTAAACTAAGTAGCTAAAAGTAACTTGCCACATCACCCCTCAAATATTCAGGGATTCAATCTTCGAAAAAACCCCACTGATGAGCTCTATTGTTCACAGGTCGTGAGGCCCAGGCCTCTGCAGGCTGCAAGCATTCCCGGACTCCTTGGAATCTTTCAAAACGTAAGTGGAATTCTGAATATCTAAATTGATTCTGAACTGTTGATAATCATTGTTGTCTTGTTAGTTTACTATATAATTATAGGTTAACCACCCACAGTGAATTCGTAGTGTGCTTCTAACGTCAACGATAAACAGTTCCGGGCTTCCTGCAAGCTGCAACACCGTGGAGCTGTTTAAGTGTATTCTTTAGCATCTACAGAGATGTAACTTACACTAAGCTAAAGCTAGAAAAATTGCCTGCTCGTCAGTTATATTAATGTGGAATCAGGAACTCTGCTATATATTTGTTGATCCACCCTTTTTTTTACGTTTTCATATTTGTCATAGAGTCAGAATGATCACATTTAATAACTGCTCAAATATATGAATGATAATCCTAAAATTCTGTTGATAACATTTCCCTTGATGGTGAAGTCTGCACTATGGTACTATTTGCCTGACCCCTGCAATACTCTCATGAACTAGTTTTTCTCTGATTTTGCAGGAGTGGGATGCTCTTATGCTTTCTAATTTTGCTTTGGAGCAGCAGCTTCACACAGCAAGACAAGAACTTAGTCATGCGTTATACCAGGTCTTTGTTTGACCAATGCAATTATTTCTTCTCAATTCATGCAAAAAATATTAAGGAAATTTCCGTGCAAGTCAAATAGTAAGGACACAGTTATTTTCTTCTTAGAAATCTCAGTCCGTGTTAATTCATAGCAAATGGACCATCAATTTTCGCGGGCCGAGGTCCCGCTGGAAGAATCTGAGCTTCCTATAGGTCCGTAGTTAGGCTGCTGTGGATTGTTTTTGAACATTTGAGTGACTCCACTTGTTTTACAAATTGGCTGGTGATAGATGCACTAGAATGTCGAATCATTCATTGTTGGAGCCCTGCTTTCTTCGCTCTTATTATATAATTGTGACTCAGAATTGTTCATACTGGAATTGTAGCTTAACTTGAGTTATGCACAAACTGAACATGATTTTAGAGGGTGTTGTTTCAAACCAATGCTTTAATTACTGATGTAGACTCAATTATTTTGAAAGTTTTGATGCGATGAGTTTGTTTTGTTGTGGGCCTTCAAATGAAGTTGTATTTTGCATTCTTAGAACTGAAAACAAGCTAACAATTATTTACAGCTGGTCTTTTATGCTTGTAGTTGTGCTTATGTGGGTAGAAATGGTTGACCGCTTATGTGGGTAGCACTAGCACATCTGAACATCTTATATGACGAAGTGGTAAAATGTTATTGGCCTTTATGTGCTGACCTGTCTAACTTCACAAGTAACCAGTTATTACCAAATTTTGCCCTCTCTTTAGTCAACTAGTCATCATGATTATCTGTACTGTAATATGACCTTGGGATCTGTCTGCTCTAACCATTATACCCTCTCTTCTCCTGTGCACCAGTAGTCAAATTGATCTGCACTCTTCAATTTATGTTTTCTTAACTTGAATAATAAATATTAAAACATTCATACTCCACCCATCCCTAAATAGATTTTATTCTAGGATTTGGATAATAATAAAGTGTACATATAGTACCATATTAGTCTCGCCCAGCCCCTCATTACTCCATTTATTGCTCTTGGGATAATGTATGTTCCTCAAGTTTGGATTAATAAATGAACTGCTAACAGCCGAAAGGAGAGGTATGCAAATAGAAAACGGTGCAAATAAATCTCGAATTGTAGAATGGCATGCACTATTTAGGGGGTTCAAGGCATGGTACTTGCAATTTGGGTTTGTTGCACCAATTATACTGTAGGGGGTTCCCTTACAGTCTTTCTGTCAAAAAAACGGAAATTGGAAGGTGGAATGGCATGTATTCAATATATTGTGTAAAGCCATTCTAGTTTTTTTTAGCATAAATCTTTTTTATGAAACTGTGTATTGAGGTTGTCTGGGTTGCCAAGTTTGATCTACACAAACTTTATTAAGCCAAGCTATTTTTTTCAATGCTTGATTTAATCTAGCAGACTTTTATGTTCATAGTTACTTGTTCAAACGCAGTTATAGTCTTGCATGAAAGAACATTACCCATCCGCTCTCCGTTTACTAGTTTGTTTTTGCCCCTTCCAGCATGATGCTGCCTGCCGTGTTATAGCCAGATTAAAGAAGGAAAGAGATGAGTCTAGAGCACTTTTGGCTCTAGCTGAGAGACAGATTCCAGCGTCGATGGCGGGAGTTGCACCTGCAGCTGTCGTCTCCAATGGAAAAAGAGGTTCCTACTGCTTGAAGCTGTGCAAGTATATCCTTAGGTATAGTTTTTTTTTATTTCTCATAGTTTAGCTTTGTTGGATACAGCAATGGAGGATGAAATTGGCCCTGATGGGAAGAAGATACGCCCTGGTATCAATCCTGTCATGATCGATGAACTAACAGAGTGTAATACCATGCTTTCTGCCCAGCGTAAGAAACGACAGGTATGCACCCCACTGCATAGCCACAACAGAAATAAGTTTACAACTGTATATTGTGTGTTGGTTGTTTTCAAAACAATTACCTCTCTAAAGAGTTAGGATGCGTTTGGTTGAAGGTGTCATATGAATGGGTTGGGACCGTCCAATTTATTTGGGATTGAACCATTCAATTCATGCGTTTGGCTGAATATAAGAGATGAGCTAATTATTTAGGACGGGACCACCAGTCATGCTCACATAGTCATGCATGCAAAGCGTGGCCATTTGATTCGACCGATTTGGTTGGGTGGAACGGTTCAGCATCTTCAAGGCATATTCTCTTTTTTTGACTTGAACCATTCATGTGCTTTATAACCAAACATGTCTATTTTTTGAACGATCCCAACCCATTCATGACCACCCTTGTAACCAAACGCACCCTTAGCTTGTTCGGTGTTAGCATTATGCAGGGAGTAGCTTTATCTTATCGGGAGTGTAACAGGTGAAAAGGGACCTAAAATTGAAAATCTGAATTTCATTCCTGCCCTTAAGATCAGTGGCGAAGCCATGGCCCCCCACCCAAGGTTGATAAAATTATAGACACCTTTCAAATTTTCATGGAAAACAGCAAAACGTTCTATTTGCCCCCCTCCCCCCTCCCCAAAAGAAAGTCCGGAACTCCATGGCATACTTTGGCATATAAGCTATCCTGAACCATGCGTCTGATTTTGTTCTAGGGTTTGGATATGATGAACAGGAAGAGCACATACGCGCTATTGAGATCTGACACCTCGTCTTGGCATATTTTTCATCATTTCTAATATGAAAACCTTTGTATTGCTCATTCCCTCTGGCAACAAAAGTTCGTTCTGAACAAAGTGATTTTTTGTGCCCCAGTTTGAATGTGAAGAATTGCGGAACATTTTGGATCTGAAACAACAAAGTTACTTGCTTCAGACACAACGAATCAGGAAACTGATTGGTAATCAAGATCATTATTTCATCATTTGGATCCAAACAAAGCTTCCAGATAAAACGTAAGAGAATATTAGATAAACGGAGGTGCTGCGGCAGCATTGGCTCTGGCGGGGAGCAAAGCCGCCTTAGGAGTGCACATGTAGGTGTCAGTCACAAGGAGGTGGCACTGGGTAGAGGAGCCCCCCGCCGAATCGAGGGGAGAAGTGTGCCAGGGCCACCTTGTGGTGGAGGACCTTCAGAGAAGGGTGTTGGCATCCACATCCGATAGTGATAGTGATTCTGATTCAGGAGGATTTGAGGAGGATGTTGGCATCAACATCAGACAGCCTGATTGTGAGAGGAAGATGGAGGAAGAGAAAAAGTGTGTGTGTGAGAGAGAGGGCAGGGAAGTGAGGAATAGAGGAGACTGGGGGTTCTTTTAAGAAAGGGTGAGGGTGTGTGTGGAAGATCTGCCTGTTGAAATGCAATTGATTGGTGTGGCTTGGTATTTTCTGAAAGATGTGGGTTTGCACATAATATGTTCCCTTATCATGTATGAATGCACTTTTGTACAACTAGTTACGACTTTGTTGGTGAAATTAGTCAGCAATCCTATCTGTCTTCTCTCAGGTACCACCAAGTTTGGCATCAATTGATGAACTGGAGAGATATACTCAGATCTCTAGCCATCCACTCCACAAGACAAACAAGCCGGGCATTTTGTCTATGGATATCCATCCGTCAAAGGTTAGATTATGATTTGGCTATGTGTTCATCATGTTGGGTTAAACTGTATATAAGGTTACACATTAATTGAAGTACACACCATCATATTAATACATTTACTTGTGTCGGGCAATATGATGCATTATGTTTAGCAGGACTTCACAAATGTCGATTTGTTCGTTTACTTTGATGTCAAAGTGATTGAGTTATTCATTTACTGGATTCTTAATCTGGATTAACAGGACATAGTTGCAACTGGGGGTATTGATACGAATGCAGTGCTATTTGATAGGACATCTGGTCAAATCCTTTGTACACTTGCTGGTCACTCCAAGAAGGTCTTTCCCCCAAGTGCTTCTGATGCATCCTTAATTTACTATTTTTAATATATTTGTCGGAGTTAAATTGTAACATGTGAACTTTCTGATGACAGATAACCACTTTGAAATTTGTTCCACGGGATGAGCTTGTGGTAACTGGATCAGCAGATAAGGTATGCCACTTTCTGATGCGTCTAATTACTCACAAATATGGTTAAAACAATCAGATGCTGATTTTATTGGTTTCTCGACTCTGTCATGTTGTAATTATGGGGCTTGTGGCAGTTAAATGCTTGGACACATTTAATTTGTGTATGAGATAGACAATGGCCTCCCTTCTTAATATCTATCCTGACCAGCATGGATTGCTTATTTGCACCTTGTGTTTGCTCATGTTCAGAGGCAACAAAGTAGGTAAAAATTTGCCAATACCACCAGGTTTCCAGTTCTAGTGCCAGCAAATTCATAGTTGTACATGTTCATGTTCTGATATATACTGCAAGAATGATCCAACTCAATCTAAGACTGAGCTGGGCATGACACTTTGGCTTCGATTTAGGCCAACTGAACCGACTTCATACCTGACTGCTGGGCATGGCTCTTAATCCAAAACAGCTAAGCAGTTTTTAGTCAGCTATTTGGACCCAACCAACACCCATCTAAACAGACTTGTTCAAATATGTAAAAACCCTATTACCGCGCTAACTCGACCACCTCTACCTGGTGAGATCAATTGCATTAGTGCCATACTTGTAATCATAATTTGAGAGGTCATCTATCTAGAAATAATTTATATAATGCTTTACCTCATGCCAGAAACCTTCTGTTAGCATATAGGTGTAGCTGCCTGCTTATGCTGGTCAGTAAACTACTAAGTCGTGTAATATTTCATACATGCTCGCTTGTAGATAGCAAGTTGAAAAGTTGCTATGGTCTTTATGAACTTGCTGATGTTACTCCTGCAGCCCTGCTATATAAATGGACTGCTTTGCATTTGTTGCACTCATAAGAAACACAGGACCTGATCAGTCTTTTGAGCCCTCTAGCACGAGCCTGAGGGTTTGAATTATATGAGCATATCAATTTTGGTAGTTTAAGTTATTGCTGACCCTTTTGCAAACGCTGCAGACTGTTCGGATTTGGCAAGGGGGTGAGGAGGGAAACTACAGTTGCATCCATACTTTGAAAGATCATACCGCCGAGGTTAGTGTTTACTCTTCAGGTGGATCTTGCTTTTGCTAAGCAGATCACACATGCTTGAGTTTATAATTTCCTGTCTTAAGAATTATGGTTTAAGGATTGCTGATACACTTATTACATTCATATTCATCATTCCATTTTTTGATATTCTATTCTTGGTGTCATATTAGATTCAATAACATTTAGAAAAATTGATAATAGTAGCAAAGGTCTATTTATCTGTTTTGATTTATTTCTCATGTTGAGGAACAATGGACAATAAAACAACAACAACAACAAAGCCTGTAGTCCAAAACAAGTTGGGGTAGGCTAGAGGTGAAACCCATAAGATCTCGCAACCAACTCATGGCTCTGGCACATGGATAGCAAGCTTCCATGCACCCCTGTCCATAGCTAGCTCTTTGGTGATACTCCAATCCTTCAGGTCTCTCTTAACAGACTCCTCCCATGTCAAATTCGGTCTACCCGCCCTCTCTTGACATTCTCCGCACGCTTTAGCCGTCCGCTATGCACTGGAGCTTCTGGAGGCCTGCGCTGAATATGCCCAAACCATCTCAGACGATGTTGGACAAGCTTCTCTTCAATTGGTGCTACCCCAACTCTATCTCGTATATCATCATTCCGGACTCGATCCTTCCTCGTGTGGCCACACATCCATCTCAACAAAAATGGACAATAAAAAAAGAGACAAAAGTTCTACAGTGACATGTTTTGTGATGGCAGTAGCCACACTATGCTTGAAACAAAAATTCACACATGAGATACCTTTCTTCAAGTTTTCTTGCTCATTGCACCATTAACTGTTGACCTGTTAGTCTCAGTCAATTCATTTTCTGCTGTTACATGTAAAATGCCCCTTTTTTGCGGGCCATTGTTAATAATATTTTCTTTTGTTCTTATCATTTTGGACTCATATTTTAAAATGTCCCTGATGGTGAACAAAATATGTTTTTTAACTCATCCTTCGTTTATTTATTTTTTAAAAAAATCTCAGGTCGAAGCTGTTACTGTGCATGCGACTCAGAAGTACTTTGTGACCGCGGCCAAGGATAATACTTGGTGCTTCTATGATATTTCAACTGGGTCTTGCCTCTCACAGGTCCACTCACATAGACTACAATCATCATTGTGTGCACTTGCATACATGTGTATTCAATGCTAAGATATTTTTTATTAGGTTGGCGAGGCTTCAGGACAAGAGGGATATACATCTGCGTCTTTCCACCCAGATGGTCTTATCCTTGGAACAGGAACTACTGAAGCTGTTGTCAAAATTTGGGACGTGAAAACTCAGGTTGGTACTGCAATTGTTTTCAGGAATTATTTCAGATGGTCATGCATATGTCGGTGCTTGAAATATGCCACCCCCGTCCCAAAATATAAAATGTTTTTGCAGTTCAAATTTGAACTGCAAAAACATCTTATATTTTGGGACGGAGGTAGTATTTCCTAATGAACATTTTTTTTGTCTGTAGTCCAATGTTGCAAAGTTTGAGGGGCATGCTGGACCTGTCACTGCTATGTCCTTCTCTGAAAATGGTTACTTCCTGGCGGTATGTTTGTTACCATAAAACAATGTGCACAGTGTTGATGTCTTTGTTATTCTGATATTTTCACCACCCCCTTGCAGACTGCTGCTCTTGATGGTGTCAAGCTTTGGGATCTAAGGAAATTGAGAAATTTTAGGACTTTCTCGCCATATGATTCGGATACGCCGACAAATTCTGGTAAGGAACTTTGTACGTCACTTCTGTGCTCTATACAGTAGTAAACTTTAGAGCATATAAGTTGTGAATACTGCTATATGCATGGCTACAGCTAGTATGTCACTCCTTAGATTCATCACAATTCCATGTTGACATGTTATTTACATAGTTATCTTGGATTGTGATAGGCATGTCTTTAGTTTATGGCTATCGGTTCAATTCTATTTCTATTTTAGCTTGATGCCTTCTCTTCTGTTCTGCAGTGGAATTTGATTTTAGCGGTACCTATCTTGCTGTTGCTGGTTCAGATATAAGGTATGCCCTTGATTTCCTGGCATTTTGGCATTGCTTATGGAGGGGAATCTATTGATAGGTCTAGACATGATATATCGACTATCTTGCAAAAAAAAACATCCATCCGTTTTTCAGTTGTGTGTTATACAATGTAAAACTAAATACTTGCAATTTCCAATCTGTCTTTTGCAGGGTTTACCAAGTAGCCAATGTCAAGACGGAATGGAATCTTATCAAGACCTTGCCAGATTTGTCAGGAACAGGTTTGCACTCCTTCCTGGCCCTGATTAAGTTGGACATGCATGTAGAGTTGAGGTGAAGTAACTTCATTCTTGTGAATTGTGTCTTCACAGGGAAAGTGACCTCTGCAAAGTTTGGCACTGATGCCAAATATATCGCCGTCGGCTCTATGGACCGTAACCTGAGGATATTTGGGCTTCCTGGAGATGATCAAATGGATGATGATGCAAAACCATCGGCAGAGTGAGGAAATGCAGTGTACCTGGTTTTACTTGTTTGATGCTCCCTGCGCTCTCTTTTGGCAGTGGATGGATGGGTTGCGTATGAGGAAAAGCAGGGTCCTCAGGGAGCAATGGGCATGCAAGTTTCTTTTACCCGAGGCCGTTATTTGATGAATTAATGAGATTTTGAAGAACATGCATTATGCACTTTCTACTAAAAGATGTTTCTTGTGCCTGAATTTCACAGAACATGACTGACCGATTGGCTTGCGTCTCATACTTTCTCCGTTTCAAAATATAGTGCGCTCACGCTTCCTAAGGTTCAACTTTGATCATAAATTTCACCAAAGAGATCAACTGCGGCGGGAGCAAAAAATATATAATTGTAAAGTTTGTTTGAATACAAATTTATTGGTACAAATTTGGCTCCCGCCTCTATTGGTTTCATTGGTTAAATTTATGGAAATGTTAACGCCCACGCGTGTGGCTTGACCATCTCGACCACACGCATCCATCATCGTCCAGTATTATATGCACGAATCTTGACACAATCTGACTGATTTTCTGTGCAACGTAGGATAAGACGTGTGTGTGGTGTGTGACATAGTTCGCCCACACATCCGTTTTACCATACGGAGGGGCCGGTGTGTGGGCGTTTAGCAGTTCACCCACACACCAGTTTCAGTCACGCACAAAGGCTGGTGTGTGGGCATTTGCCATCTCGCCCACACGTCCGTCTCCTCTCCCACACGTAAGCTGCTAGTTGCCATGTGTTTTTGTAGCGCACATGGCAACTGCCTCTAGTGTGCTTTATAAGTAGGTGGCAACTTTTTTTTTATCCGAGTTGCCATGTGTTTTTGCAGGGTACACGGCAACTGCCTAGTGTGCACGTAAGCAGATGACAACTGTCTTTTACCGAGTTGCGATGTGTTTTTGCATGGTACATGGCAACTGCCCCAACGTGCACGTACATGGCAACTGCCCTAACGTGCACGTAAGCAGATGGCAACTCTTCCTTTTTACATGGCAACTGCCCTAGCATGCTTGTGAGCACATGACAACTCTCTCAACTGCCTAGTGTTAGTATGTGACAACTCCTAAAGTTATAAAATCATGGCAACTACATTAGATCAGACCATACATGACAACTGCAGTTGAGCAACCATGGCAACTGCAGTTGTCCGACATGACAACCGTAGTTCAGCGACATGGTAACTGCAGATAAACGAACATGGACGAGGGTCTGGACCATGACAACTGCGGGCGCGCGGTGGGCGTCAAGCGTCGCGTGCGGGACCAGAAGGGTACGAGGCCTGACATACGGGCGTGTGGGCGTTATCAACTTCGCCCACACGCACGCGTGAGAGGGTTCAGGAGGGAAAAAAAGATGTGTGTGGGCATTAGTTATTTTGCCCACACGTAGATGTGTGGGCTGGTTGCTGTTCATGCCACACGAGGCGTGTGACACAACTACCCGATACACCACACGCGTGACAGTTATCGGGACCCTAAATTTATGGTCAAAGTTGAAGCGCGGAAATCGAGAATGCACTATATTTTGGGACGGAGAGAGTAGTAATCTTTTACAAGAGCTTAAAGTATGCGCTAACCTTTTATTTTATGTGGCACCATTAACTTTGACTAATCAAACCTGACACTTGGATATGAATTTGTATGGTTAGATATGCTTGCACAGCAATTCATATTGAGATAGGCTTGAACCTTTTTTCCTAAAGAGGAGCTAAACACTTATATTAGGCAAATCACAACCAAACCTTGTTAAATCGCAACAACGGTAGACCGCAGCGTAGACTGAATTGACAATTGTGCCAAGCATGTCGGCAGGGGCATCAGACATGTACCCATCGCTAGAACATTGTTGCTGGTGATCTTACGTGCAACGACTCCAAATGAATGGTTGTCGAAGAAGATAATGCTGTCGTCCTCTATGGCCATGAAGACACATCGACGAGCAAGTCCCAAGACAGCGTCCATGAAGGCCGACATGGATACAGACTCCCAAGCTTCAGTGCTGGAGCAAAGCGTTACCGAGATGGGACTGAAGCTGGAGGAATTTTATTGGATACAACATCATCGTCACTGTCGGAACAACGTCGCCACGACATCGAATCGAACCTAAGAAAACCTGCACACATAATGAAAGACGAAAACCTCCTCCCTTAGCGTCACAAGCTAGAGCGGGAATTAGATGGCGAGGTTGGCGGCTAGTGTTAATCGTGGAGAGGGCCTTCAAAATTCCACATTAGCCATCCATTGGTTGGTGGCTTGTGTCGGGAGCCTCTCCGGGCCGTCCGATTTGCCTGGACGGTTTGGACCCGAGCGATTTGGCTGGACTGTCCATGACGGGTGGACCGCTTCGCGCGCATCCACCCGCCATTGGGTGGCGCCCATCGCCTGGCTTCACGTGCTTGCTCGGACGATGACGGACGGATCTCGGTTGACTTGCCATTGGGTGGAGCCTCTCAGGGGTGATGTGAACCGCCTGATCTGCCCAGACGACTCATACTCGGGCTAGCCGGTTGGAAGGTGCATGACGGGTGGACCGCCCAGCGCGCTCGGGGCAACTGCCATTAGGCGGTTTTAGGCGTCCCGCGTTGCCCTGTGCGCAACGAGCTAGCCGGAGAAGTCGTTCGGTCCTGATAGGCGATGTGTGCGTCGTGCGTCGTGCATCGTGCACGACAGGCCAGTTGGACACGCATGTCAGTGTCTTTGCTTCTTGTCGTGCTTCTCTTGCGCGATGGGCAAACTGGGAGGGCTGTCAACGCCCTTGGCCCCTTAGGTCTGCTAGAAACTCGAGGCGGTGCATGCATATCACGAGTCCAAGAATATTTGTTTCACATGTGGTGACCCATGGGCACGAGGTCATGAATGTCTTGATAAATTCCCGACTCACGCTATGGAGGAACTATTGGAAATGATGCATCTCAAAGAAGCTCTTGATCCGCAACATCTCAATGGTTCCAGCTGAGATGAAGGTCATGTGATGTAGGGTGGAACCCTATGGTGCCGATCTTTCACGAATTGGAAGGGGATTCCTCAAGAACACGAAGAACACGGTGAAGAACGAGGAGAAATCACAAGAGGAACACTCAAGAACAAGTGCAAGCACACATCCACCACATCCACTAGACAATTAAACACACTAGATCCACAAGGTACATGAACAACAAAGGGGAAGATACATGGTAAACTTCATCCCAAATCCAAAGGAGATGGGGGCTTGATGGTCTGGATAGATCCTTCCCACAAAGGGGGTCTTGAATCCCTTGGGATCTTCTCACATGCTCACATGGAGGCCTTGAACTCGATGGGAGTGGTCTCTCTCTCTCTCTCTCTCTCAAGAGTAGTGGTAGGAGCAAAGCTCAACTAAGATGAGCTATCACATTTGCTAACCCTAGAAATGAGGAGGGGAGGTCTATTTATAGTCCAAGCCACGAAGGGGTAAGTGGGAGAGAGATACAAGGCCAAAGGCCCGGCTGCACACATGCAGCATCGGACGTTCGGTGGTTACCGGATGTCCGGTCACTCGCGGGGGTCCGGACGTCCGGAGGGCGTCAGACTTCCGACAATTGGTTTCTGGACAGGTGGCACCGGATGTCCGGTCGGTGTCGGTCGTCCAGTCGCTGGGACTCATCGGACGTCCGGTGGTCGTCGGTCGTCCGACCGTTGTAGGACTCGTCGGCTGTAGCTCTTCTGGCCGTCTGGGTTGCGCCAGGTACCGGATGTTCGATGTCGTCCGGATGTCCAGTGGCTATAGCTTGCAGCGGCTCCATTTCTTCCATCTTCGCTTCCATGCTTCCCTTGCCGATGGTGTAAGCGTTCCTTGACGCTTGCACTCCTCCTCGTTGTCCGTAAAGCTCCGGCAATACCTATGCATGCACACGAGGGGAATGTCAAGTAGTATACCATACTCGAAGGGGTCAAGTGAACACGTGTAAAGGAGATGATTCACCTTTATGTATGTGAAGTAGAGGTCGCACGTGTCACTTGCCAAATAGACTCTTGACATGGTGATGTCCGCAGTATGCTCCAGATCATGATGTTTATGACCAATGTAGGATCGGAGAAGATAGGTCTAGAGGGGGGGAGGGAGGGTGAATTGACTCTTAACCAATCAAAGATGTAGTTTTTAGTTCTCTTAAAGTTTAGGCAGATTTTGGCACTAGTTAAGATAACACCAAGGCTTTCTACACATGCATATCTAGAGATAGAGCAACGGAAATAGTAAAGCATGCAATGTGTGGAAAGTAAAGGGTAGAGTTGGAAGATCAAACACAATGAAGACACGATGATTTTTGGCGTGGTTTCGATAGGTGGTGCTATCATACGTCCACGTTGATGGAGACTTCAACCCACGGAGGGTAACGGTTGCGTGCATCCACGGAGGGCTCCACCCACGCAGGGTCCACGGAGAAGCAACCTTGCCTATTCCATCATGGCCAGCACCCAAAAGGACTTGCCTCACTTGGGTAGATCTTCACAAAGTAGACGATCTCCTTGACATTACAAACTCCTTGGTTCAACTCCATAATCTTGGAGGCTCCCAAGTGACACCTAACCAATTTAGGAGACACCACTCTCCAAAAGTTAATAGACGAAGTTTTTGATGATGAAATCCTTGCTCTTGTGCTTCAAATGATAGTCTCCCCAACACTCAAACACTCTCTCACAGATTTGGCTTTGGTAGGAAAGGGGATTGAATGGAATGCAACTTGGGGAAGGCTACAAAAAAGGTTCAAATGGTTGGATTGGAATTTCTTGATCTCAACACATGAGTAGGTGGTTCTCTTCTTAGAAAATGAGTAGTGAAAGTTGTGGTTCGTTCTAATGGCTCTCTTGGAGAGTAGGTTGTGACGCCCGGGTATTTAAGCTACAGTGAACCTCTGCTAATGATGCCACGTCACCTCGTTTACTGTTGCTAATCTCGCATCGGTTCGAAACTTTTCAAATTAAAAATTTAAATATTGTCAAACATCAAAAGTTTTCAAACATCAAAACAAAAATGTTCGGCCTGTGCCAAAATTGGCATAGGTAATTATAGTAAAGAAAACACAAATTTATAAAATACTTAAATGCCCTAAGTTGAATTAAAATAGAAAAGGAAAATAAATAAAAGAAAGGAAATAAAACAGAAAAACAAAACAAAAAAAAGTAATAGAAGAGAACCCCCCCTGGGTTTTGGCCCAGCTGACCACAGGCCCAACTGGGCCACCACCAGGCCCAGCCGGCCACTCCCCCCCACTCCCTCTTATCCACTTCCCCCTGGAAACCCTAGCCCACGCACCACTCCCTCCCCCACGTCGCCACTCCCCACCCCTCCCCCGATCCGATCTGGATCGGGGCCCGTCGCGCCCTGCGTTCGACACCGGCGACACCGCCCCCCCCGGCCGCCGTTGTTGCCCGTGGCCACGCCGGGGCCGCCTCTCACCGCAGCCGCTGGACCTCGTCGTCCCCGTCCTCAGCCCCGACGACCGCGCACGGCGCCGCCCTCGCCGGATTCGTCAAGCCCTTCCTCGCCGGACTGCCTCCGCGACGAACTCCCTCACGCCTCGACGCCCCCACTCCCCTTCAACGCCGGTGAGGACCCCGGTCCTCCTCTCTGCCCTCTACACGCGCCGTCAGTGAGCCCTGCTGGCTCGCGCCCACGGCGGCCTCGCCTCCGTCCCATGCCCACGATTCGCCATTGCCTCCCCTCGCCCCGCAGCTTCGTGCTACAGGAGGTGCCGCTCGCGCTCCCCGCCGTGGCCATCGCCCGCACCGGCGCCCTGGCTGCGCGCCCGCGTCGACCGAGCCTCGCCTGACCCCCGCGGCCAAGCCACCGGCTGGCCTTCCCTGCACTGCCGCACACCCCGAGCCTCCCCGTTCGCTCCCTGCTCATCCCGCTCCGGCCATCCCCGCCTCCTCTGCACATGGCTCGCGGCCACCCTGCCGGCCATCTGCGCCCGCCTCGACGTGCCGCCTCCTGTTCCGGTTCCACACCTCCGCCGCTTCTGCTGGACGGCGCCGTGGGAGCCGGCGGCCGCGCCGATGGCCTCACCCGATCCCCAGCGCCTGGGCTCGCCCCAGTCGGGTGCGCCCCTGTCGGCCACGCCGGCTACGCCCACTCGCGCGCGCGCCCGCACACCCGTAACCGCTAAGGCCCCTATGGGCCTATGACAAACGGGGCCCAGGCCCTAGAACGAAAAAAAAGATTTAATAAAATAAATAAATAGATAAATAAATAAAATAATTAAAATATTAATTAGTTAATTAATTAAAGAATTAATTAACTTAATTGATCCTGATTAGATTAACCTAATCACCTAGTTAGTTAATTAATCTATTAGGTTAGTTAACAGTTAATGACAGATGGGACCCACACGTCAGCGACCCAGTCAACACCTCTGTTGACTGCCGACGTCATGCTGACATCATGATGACGTCATGATGACGTCAGCATGCACTGTTCTGGATAATGTTAAATTAAATTAATTAAATAAATTCTAAAAATGATTTAAAACTTTAGAAAATCATATAAAATAATCCGTAACTCGGATGAAAATACTTTGTACATGAAAGTTGCTCAGAACGACGAGACGAATCCGGATACGCAGCCCGTTCGTCCGCCACGCATCCCTAGCATAGAGAACCTGCAACATTTCACTTCCGGTTCATCTGTCCGAAAACACGAAACACTGGGGGTACTTTCCCGGATGTTTCCCCCCTTCACCGGTATCACCTCATACCGCGTTAGAACACGTCTAGCTCTGCTTGTTGACCTGTTATGCACTTGCTTGCTATGTATTTACTGTTTCTCCCCCCCTCTTCTCTCCGGTAGCCCCCGTGACGATGCTGATGCCCCTGTGGACGACTACGTCACCGACGACCCCTCCTTCTTGTCTGAGAAACCAGGCAAGCCCCCCCCCCTTGATCACCAGATATCGCCTATTCTCCTCTATACTGCTTGCATTAGAGTAGTGTAGCATGTTACTGCTTTCGTTAATCCTATTCTGATGCATAGCCTGACATTGTCGCTACATCTGTTGATACCTTACCTGCAATCCTAAATACTTAGTATAGGTTGCTAGTTTATCACCATTGGCCCTACATTCTTGTCAGTCTGCCTTGCTATACTATTGGGCCGTGATCACTCGGGAGGTGATCACGGGTATATATGATACATACATACATACTATACAGATGGTGACTAAAGTCGGGTCAGCTCGATGAGTACCCGCAAGTGATTCTGATGAGGGGGTTGAAAGGACAGGTGGCTCCACCCCGGTAGAGGTGGGCCTGGGTTCTCGATGGCCCCGACTGTTACTTGTGGCGGAGCGACATGGCAGGTTGAGACCACCTAGGAGAGAGGTGGGCCTGGCCCTGTTCGGCGTTCGCGGATACTTAACACGCTTAACGAGATCTTGGTATTTGATCTGAGTCGGCTACGAGCCTATAGGCACTAACCATCTACGTGAGAGTAGTTATGGGTATCCCGACGTCGTGGTATCAGCCGAAGCACTTCAGACGTCAGTGACGGAGCGGCGCGCGCCGGATTGGAACGTAAGCCTGCTCTTGTATTAAGGGGGCTAGTTCTGCTTCCGGCCGCCCTCGCAACGTGCAGGTGTGCTATGGGCGATGGGCCCAGACCCCTGTGCGCTTAGGTTTAGACCGGCGTGCTGGCCTCTCTGTTTTGCCTAGGTGGGGCTGCGACGTGTTGATCTTCCGAGGCCGGGCATGACCCAGGAAAGTGTGTCCGGCCAAATGGGATCGAGCGTGTTGGGCTATGTGGTGCACCCCTGCAGGGAAGTTAATCTATTCGAATAGCCGTGATCTTCGGTAACAGGACGACTTGGAGTTGTACCTTGACCTTATGACAACTAGAACCGCATACTTAATAAAACACACCCTTCCAAGTGCCAGATACAACCCGGTGATCGCTCTCTAACAGGGTGACGAGGGGAGGATCGCCGGGTAGGTTTATGCTATGCGATGCTGCTTGGAGATGCTACTTGGAGATGCTACTTGGAGATGTTACTTGAGGATGCTACTTGGAGGACTACAATCTAATCTCTTCTATATGCTGCAAGACGGAGGCTGCCAGAAGCGTAGTCTTCGACAGGATTAGCTATCCCCCTCTTATTCTGGCATTCTGCAGTTCAGTCCACCGATATGGCCTCCTTACACATATACCCATGCATATGTAGTGTAGCTCCTTGCTTGCGAGTACTTTGGATGAGTACTCACGGTTGCTTTTCTCCCTCTTTTCCCCTTTCCCTTCTACCTGGTTGTCGCAACCAGATGCTGGAGGCCTGGAGCCAGACGCCACCGTCGACGACGTCTACTACCCCGGAGGTGCCTACTACTACGTGCAGGCCGCTGACGACGTCCAGGAGTAGTTTAGGAGGATCCCAGGCAGGAGGCTTGCGCCTCTTTCGATCTGTATCCCAGTTTGTGCTAGCCTTCTTAAGGCAAACTTGTTTAACTTATGTCTGTACTCAGATATTGTTGCTTCCGCTGACTCGTCTATGATCGAGCACTTGTATTCGAGCCCTCGAGGCCCCTGGCTTGTATTATGATGCTTGTATGACTTATTTATGTTTTTAGAGTTGTGTTGTGATATCTTTCCGTGAGTCCCTGATCTTGATCGTACATGTTTGCGTGCATGATTAGTGTACGATTGAATCGGGGGAGTCACATAGGTGGTGGTGGATATTTAGGGTTTTGAATATGATGGAAGTGGAGAAATATTTGAGGGTTTTGGAGCAATATCACTAAGTACTTGAGCAATTGAGTCATGACCAAAACCTCATCCCATTTTAATAGTATTGGCTTTCCTATGGACTCAATGTGATCTTGGATCACTTAACCAAAAATGTAGAGTCTTGTTGCTTTGCCAATCCTTGCCCTTAGCATTTTTAAGGGGCCCACATTCACTAGTCCTTGCCATGCCATTATTGAACTTATCCAAAATATACTAGATAAAGGTGTTAGCCCAACAATACGTATGTTGACATTAATTACCAAAACCACAAAGGGAGAAAATGTGCTTTCAACCAAGGAAGTATCTGCGGCTGTGCCGATGCGTTGCTGCACCATGCATCTGCACAGACTTATCGACAAGCATGACACACTTAACCCAATTGATTCTAGAGCAAATTGCTTGTTTGTTGATGGTGTGCTTGTGGAGGAGTTGACCCAATAGATGACAACAATGCAATATGTGGTGGTTGGTGCTACAACATTAATAGTTCTCATTGCGTCATACAATTGTCCTAGTGGACACAGGGATTCACCATCACTCATGATTTCAAAGTGATTCCTCTAGGGTGTTATGATTTGTTTGTTGGCGTTGATTGACTCGAGGTACATATAGTCCCATGTGGGTGCACTGGCGCGAGAGGTGGATGCGCTTTTGATACGTCTCCAATGTGTCTATAATTTTTGATTGTTCCATGCTATTATATTATCTATCTTGGATGTTTTATATGCATTTATATGCTATTTTATATGATTTTTGGGACTAACCTATTAACCTAGAGCCTAGTGCTAGTTTATGTTTTTTCCTTGTTTTTTAGTTTCGCAAAAAAAGAATATCAAATGGAGTCCAATTGACCTGAAAATTTACGAAGAATATTTTTGGAAAATATAAAAAATACCGGTACGAAAAGATACCGGAGAAGAGTCCCGAGGCCACCACAAGGGTGGAGGGCGCCCCACCCCTAGGCCGTGCCCCCATCCTTATCGTCGCCTTGTGCCCCCCCCCCTTGACTTGTCCTTGACGCCAACACCTCCTATAAATCCTCAAACCTCCAGAACAGAACCTAGATCAGGAGTTCCACCGCCGCAAGCCTTTGTAGCCACGAAAAACCAATCGGGAGCCCGTTCCGGCACCCTGCCGGAGGGGGAAACAATCACCCGTGGCCATCTTCATCATCTCGGAGGTCTCCATGATGAGGAGGGAGTAGTTCGCCCTCGGGACTGAGGGTATGTGCCAGTAGCTATGTTCTTGATTTGGCACGATCTTGATGTACCGTGAGCTTTATTATTATAGTTGGATCTTATGGTGTTCTTCCCCCTCTACCTTCTTGTGATGAATTGAGTTTTACCTTTGAGGTTTTCACTATTATCGAATTGAATACTATTATGGATTTGAGTACACTTGATGTATGTCCTGCATGGGATACCTGTGGTGACAGTGGGGCGTTCTATTGATTCACTTGATGTATGTTTTGGCACTCAACTCACGGATTCCCGAGGTGACATTAGGGTAATCTATGCATAGGGGTTGATGCATGTTTTCGTCCTTGTTTCTCCGGTAGGAATCTTGGGGCACTCTTTGAGGTTCTTTGTGTTGGATTGAATATTATGAATCTGAAGTTGATTGATGCATATCGTATAATTGACCCACAGATACTTGTGGTGACATTGGAGTATCTAGCCGACATTAGGGTTGATTGATGTGTTTTCATATGGTGTTATTTTACTACGAACTCTAAGGATGTTTGTGACACTTATAAGAATAGCTCAATGGATTGATAGGAAATAATAACTTTGAGGCGGTTTCGTACCCCACAAGCAATTTCATCTTATATTGTAACATCCCAAATTTTCAATTTAGAGTGTTATACATAGATCATTCAAGCATATCATATTTTATTGCATATTCGTTTCGCGATCCTCGAAATTCTAAGCAACTCAAGGACCCTCGGAGAGAGTTGGGGATTTCACTGTTTTCATATTTGAATTTTATCAAATATCGAAACGAGGATCAATTTGTCTTATTATTTTTCTCTCCGAAAATATTTCATATAAAAAAATATATGAGAGGGGATAATATGACTTCCCCCAAAACAATGGAATATTGGAGGAAAAATATTAAAAACAAATAAATATTTTATTTGGGATTTTATTGCTATTTTATTTGCATAGGAAAAATTCATGTTTTTCAAAATTGCATTTTAGGCGCAAATAAATGTTTACCTTGTCCGGTAGATTTTAGGAGGACGGGGAAAATTTATTTCGGGATTTTTGGTGTCCATTTAGTATTTATTTTTGGCGTTTCTCTGCGCAGATTTTTTTAAAAAAAAGTTTTTCCGCCGGACCGAACTAGGTCGAGGCCCAGTTGGCCAGCCGCGCCAGCCAGCCCCCGCCCCGACCGACTTCGACCGGAGTCCAGCCGGCGCACGCCGCCACCGCCGAGTCCAGGGAGGACTCCTCCTCACCCGGCCCCTTGCCAAGCCGCCGCCTCGCCCGACCCCTTTAAAGGCCGAGCCGGCCCCGCCTCGACCCCCACACCACCACCACCGCCGCCAGCCCCGCCGCCCCGAGCTGCAGAGCCGCCCTGCCGCCGCAGCTCCGCCGCCGCTGCAGCCCACCGCCGCACCACCGCTGCAGCTCCGCCCGCGCCGCCGCCGACTTCGCCGGAGCCGCCGTGGTTTTTTTCTCGTCGGTTTATTTCGGTAAACCGTAGATCTAGATCCGTTTTTTAAATTCTGGTTTATTCTTTTAGATCAGTTTTTCCGTCGGTTTATTTATTTAGTGAACGCCTGTTCGTTCGTTCGTTCATTTTAACGAATGATTTTCACTCGTTACCCGCAGACAGCGAACGTTCGTTCGTTAGCCTGTTCGTCAGTTTTTCTTTTTCTCGGATTTCTCGCGATTATTTTCGATCGCGATTTCTGATCCGATTTTCGTTTTAGTTTATCTTTTCGCTCGTTTATCGGAATCAGGCGATTCAAGCGCCTGGATCTTCGTCTCGAAGCCCTGTTTCTATTTAACCAACTTGAACAAGATTTTGTCACTGTAAAATTTGACTTTAGTACAGATTAGTAATCGGATCTTGGTTCTTTCGCATCTTGAGTTTCGTTGCTCCGTTCGATTTGATTCTTTTTGCAAACCGGAGTTCTTAAGTTGAACTTTCTGGTTAGATCTTCTTACTTGAGTTTTATCCGCGTGTCTTTGCTTGATTGCTTATGTATGCTATTGTTTGTTTGCGATAGAACACCCGGAGTGCGAAGCGTGCTACTACGAGTCTCTAGGTTTCACGGATCATCAGCAAGGCAAGTAACACTTTGATCATACCCTTTATTACCGAGTTTTTATGCATTAGTTCCAATCCTCAAACATTGCATGATTAGGTTGTGATTAACTTGTGGTTTTGGGAAATAGTTGATGAGGTAGAACCTATTGCCTTGTTATTATCAAACCCTTGGGAGTTACTTCTACGTATTGCTTATATTGCTATGCTATGCTCGTAGACGTGGTTTGGGTGAGTGAATCCATGATAGATGTGAGATTGTTAATTAATGGTTCAACTTAAGGTGGCAACTTTAATACACATCTGGGTGGATTTCTTGTCGGGCACCTGGAGAATCCAGTGTTGTCCTAGGATATCCCGGAGTACCCGTGTGATAATCCTAAGGTCCGCCACCCAGGCTCAAAGGGAACTGAGATGTTTCATGCTAGAAACTTCCGTGTGCAGCCACAAGCTATTATGGGCTCTAGCATAGTTGAGTAAGTTGCATGACCTCTTCCAGTGGTAGGCTAGCAGATGTAGAGGGATGTAGGTTGGTACTATCTACTCGGGGTTAGAGTTAATGCTTCTGAAAGACTGTGTCTCGGTCATCTATTTCTCAAACACCATGTAGTGCGAGAAATCCAATGGAGGAGATCAAGTCTTGGGGGGGGGAAAAGTGTGCAACCTCTGCAGAGTGTACAATCTAATCATGGTTAGCCGTGTCCCCGGTTAAGGACATCTTGAGTATCTAGTACTTGGATTATCATATGTATCTCATCACTCTAATTTAATACTGTTGGGTTGATAATTACTTTTTAATTGAGATTGAGTTGGAGGAACCTTCTCAATGATGTTTCAACTACCATGATAGTTAAATAAAATCTATTCCTTTGTTGTAGGGAAAAATTGGCTTTTCGCAAAACTATAACCATAGAGCCTTTCCACCAGCCCAAATATGCATGTAGTGATAGCATTATTCTGTTCTTGCTCTACTGTGTTACATTGCCAGCATATTCCATGTGCTGACCCGTTTTCGGGCTGCAACGTATTATGTTGCAGACTTTTCAGATGAGGAGTAAGGTTCGTTAGGTCATTGCCGTGCAGCTTAGCTATGCCGTTGGAGTTGATGGACTCACTTTATCTTCCAAGCCTTCTGCTGTTATCGTATTAGATGGCCTTATGCCATATTTATTGTAATAAGTTCTCTTTTGAGACATTCGATGTAATAAGTGTGTGATTTCTACTCTATTATAAATCCTTCGGGTACTGTGTGTCAGCATTACCGATCTAGGGATGACACTGAAGCACAGAGACTTGACCATTTGAGGTCGGGTCGCTATAAGATGGTATCAGAGCACACGCTGAGTGTAGGACACGACCACTAAGCTAAAGCCCTAGATCACTACTCTCTTCTCATTCCCGACTCCTCTCCTTTTTTCTACTCTTTAGGATGGCGGATGCAAGGAACAAGTTTGCACAACTGGATGAAGAAGCACCTTTTGGACGACACTTGAAGGAAGTCACTAAGTACCTGAACATTGGAATACCAAGCTTCACCGGGACTTACAACGCCACTTTACCATAAGAGGAGCGCTGGATGATTCAAGTTCAAGTTCCAGGAAGGACGTTCGCGCCAGTCACTAAGCCCATAGAGTTTTCCTTTGATGCACCAACCTAGAGTCTAGGAAAGAGTATGGCAGCCCACATCACCATGGGACACATTGGAGAAGTTTACCATAAGGAGCTTAAGGATACTATTTACCAAATTTGTGGGCGCCGAGATGAGCAATGGGAGATGATCAGCACCAGGAAGGATAGATCAATCGCAGCTTTCATCCAGGAGTTAAACCAGCACATTCGTCGCCAGGAGAACCAGATGTGAGCAGGCATGATAGATCTGAAGAAGGCGATGACAAGGATCACAGAACTGGAGGAAGAACTCAAGGCTACTCGCGAAGATTATGAGGAGGAAATCGTCGCACTAGTGGATAAGAATGACGATCTGAAAAGGAAGTTAGGAGTATTCATGGGAGACCCCGCGCCAGGAGGAGAAGACGATGAACCCAAGGTGATTCGTTCTGAAGACTACATCCTCATCGACGACACCGACTCGGACCCCGACGATAGCGACGATGACTATGTTGATGAAGCTGGAGAGGACATCACGGAGTCTTCGACCGATCAATATTTCTAGTAGACCACCACATCAGTAGTAGTATTCCACCATGTATGTAGTATAGTCCGAGCACTTTTGTAACGATAGTTAGATCGATTGTATGCCCTTGCTTGATTGATTGAGTGATATGATTGTGTTTGTCTCATGTGCATATGGGTAGTGTTTCTCTCACTAGACCTCATTCTATTATATTCTCTTCCCTCTAAACCCTTAGATGCCTCCGAGACGTGACCCCGGATTTACCTTCCCACCGGAGCTCACTCAGTTGATCCAACAGCAGAATACACTGATGCAGTTGTTAGTTCAGAACCAAGGCAACAACAAAAACAACCCACCACCACCACCACCAGTTGATAACTTAGCCCGTTTTCTGAGGTTGCAGCCGCCGGTGTTTTCCAGTAGCACCAAGCCGATAGTGGCAGATGATTGGCTCCGCCGGATTGGAAGGGAGTTAACCACTACAGGATGTACAGATGCTGAGAAGGTGCGTTTTGCCACACATCAGTTGGTTGGACCAGCAGCCTCATGGTGGGAGAATTACACTGTCACCTATCCTATAGCCACTGTTACATGGGATCAGTTTCAGCAAGCATTCCGCACCGCCCATGTCTCAACTGGATCTATGAGCATGAAGAAGCGTGAATTTCGCAACTTACGCCAGGGGAACCATACTGTAGCTCAGTACGTAGATGAATTTAGTAAGCTGTCTTGTTATGCCCCTGATGATGTGGCCACAGATGTCGCGAAGCAGGAGAAGTTTATGGAAGGGCTGAATGATGAGATGAGCATGCAATTGATGGTGGCAACATTCAAAAACTACCAGGAGTTGGTAGATAAGGCTCTTATGATTGAAGGGAAGCAGCAACAGATCAAGAGCCGTAAGAGGAAGTATGGACAAGGAAGATACAACTCAGGGGCTCAGCAGAAGCCTCGTCTAACCCCGAACTCAGGAGGACTTGTTCATAACCATGGAGGTCATAACCACAATGGAGGAAGTTCGCATAACCACAATGGTTCCAAGAATGGGACTGGGAATGGAACAAGCAACAATCAGAACCGCTCCAATCCAGCCACACCCGCCAAGAGAGACCTAAGTCACATTACTTGCTTGAAGTGCGGGAAGACTGTACACTATGCCACGGAGTTTCCTGAAGCGAAGAATGGAAACGGTAATGGGAGCGCTGGGAAGAAGCCCAATCCATTCAACAAAGGACACATGAACCACGTTAATGTGGAGGAGGTTGAAGGGCAGCCAGACGCAGTTATCGGTAAGTTTTTGGTTAAGTCTTTTACCGCCCTTGTTCTTTTTGATACTGGTGCATCACATTCATACATATCAAGGGTATTCATGGATAAGTTTAAACTACCAACCCAAGCCCTTAGGACCCCTCTGTTAGTAAGTTCCCCTGAAGCAGAGTATATGGCTAGCCGATGGTGCGACCAGATACCCTTAACCATTGGTAGCCATGTTTTCCCGTCAGACCTAATAATTTTGGAGTCACAAGGATTGGATATGATATTAGGCATAGACTGGATGTCAAAGTATGGAGGTGTGACGCCCGGGTAATTTGGCTACAGTAATCCCATGTTAATGATGCCACGTCACCTCGATTATTGTTGCTAATCTCGCGTTAGTTCGAAACCGGTTCGAATTCAAATTCAAAATCAAGCAAACAATAAAATATTTTCAAAAATTAAAACTAAAATGTTGGGGTGTTGCCAAATAATGCATAGGTAATTATTGTGGAGAAACCACAATTTTATAAAAGGATTAAGTGCACTAAAATATTTAAACAGCAGCAAAACATTAAACTAACTACTCTTTTCAATTTGATAAAATATTAAACTATTTGTTTTATTGCCAAAAACTTATAGGGCAGTGGCATACTTATTAAAACTAAATTAGGGACCAGTGGTGTAGTTTATAAAACCAAATTCAAAAGGAAACTAAAATAAAACAGTAAAGCAGAAATATAAAATAAAACAAAAATAAATAAAGAGAAAGCACTCACCCCCCCGGGGCTCCGGCCCAGCAGGCCACCGGCCCAACTGGGCCACGACCCACCAGGCCGGCCCAACCGGCCACCCTCACTCCCCATATTCCCCACGCCCGTAACCCTAACCCTTCTCCCAGTCGCCCCACCTCTCCTACTCGCTCCACTCCTCCTCTGTCCCCCTCCTCGATCCAGATCGGATCGGGGGCGTTCGCCGCCGCCGCCCGGAATCCCCACCGGAGACGCCGCGCCACCCGCCATCGTCGGTGCCGCCTCCCCTTCTGCGTCACTCGTCCCCGACCTCCTCCTCCTCAACCGCGGACCCCAAGCTCGACGCCGCCCCGAACCGCCATCACCGAGCGCCATTCGCCGGAGCTCCTCCGTCGTCGCCGGATCTCGCGTCCTCGTCCTCCTCCACAAGCCACGTCGACCCCCTTCTCAGCAACGCTGTGAGCCGCCCCTGTTTCCTTCTTTTCCCGCGTTCACCGCACCGCTACGCCCCCTTCCCGCTCACTGCGCGTCCACGAGCATGCTCGGTCGCGCCCCTTCTGGCCTCACCGCGTTCGCCGTCTTCCATGCCCCTGCGCCTCGCATCGCGTCCGCGAATCCTCCGCAGCCTCGCTGGCTGCTTGGCCGCCGCAAGCCACGCGACGCGCCGGCTTTGCCTGCTGTTTGCCGCTGCTGCCCTCACGCCCCGCCGGCGCACGTGCCACCCCGTGCGCGCCCATCCGCCTGAGCCGCGCCTGGCCTCGTCCGCGCACAGACGCGCCCCTGCCGCTGCTCTGCATCGCCCCATCAATGCCTGAGTGCGCCGCCGCGTGTATGTCGCCCCGCTTGCCTCCTCTGCTCAGGACCGCCCACGGCCACCCCGTCGGCCACCGCGGCCATCAGCACCCTGGCCGCTGGCCTCGCCCCGCAGCACTCCCCGCCGGCGAGCGCGCGCCCTGGCGCCTGTTGCCCGCAACCGCGCCCCGCGGGCTGACGCCCGCTCCCGTTTCTACCGACCCGTTAAGGCTCCCTGGTGCCGATGACAAACGGGGCCCATGCCCCTGGAACGTTTAAAAAAAGATTAGAAAAAAAAGATAAATAAATAAATAAAATTAATTAATTAATTAAGGAATTAATTAAGTTAATTAATCCTACTTAATTAATCTAATTAACCTGTTAGTCTAACTAAACAATAATTAGTTTAACCTAGCCCTAATTAACTTAACAGTGTATGACAGGTGGGTCCCATTGGGCCCACATGTCAGTTTGACCCAGTCAACCTCTGTTGATTGCTGACGTCATGCTGACACCAGCAAACACTGTTCTGGATAATGTTGCATTAAAATAATTAAATAAATCCTGAAAATGATTTAAATCTTTTAAAATTAATAGAAAATAAACCGTAGCTCAGATGAAAATACTTTGTACATGAAAGTTGCTCAGAACGACGAGACGAATCCGGCTACGCAGCCCGTTCGTCCGCCACACATCCCTAGCGTAGCAAACATGAAACTTTTCCCCTCCGGCTCCTCTGCCCGAAAATGCGAAACACCAGGGATAATTTCCCGGATGTTCCCCCCTTCACCGGTACCACCTCGTACCGCGTTAGGGCACACATAGCATCACGCTTTGTCATGTCATGCATCGTCTCACATTTGTTTGTATTATATTTATTGTTTCTTCCCCCTCTTCTCTCGCTAGACACCGAGACCGACGCCGCTGCTACCTAGTTCGACTACGGTGTTGACGACCACTCTCTCTTGCCAGAGCAACCAGGCAAGCCCCCCCCTTTGATCACCAGATATCGCCTACTCTTCTCCCTACTGCTTGCATTAGAGTAGTGTAACATGTTACTGCTTTCCGTTAATCCTATTCTGATGCATATCCTGTCCTTGCCACTACTGTTGATACCTTTACCTGCAATCCTAATGCTTAATATAGGATGCTAGTTTATCATCAGTGGCCATACATTCTTGTCCGTCTGCCATGCTATATTATCGGGCCGTGATCACTCGGGAGGTGATCACGGGTATATACTATATACTTTATACAGGATACATGTGGTGACTAAAGACGGGTCGGCTTGTGGAGCACCCGCGAGTGATTCACGGATTGGGGGCTGAAAGGACCTTTGTCCCAACGGCCCTCTGTGTGGATCTTTGTGGCGAAGTGGCAGGGCAGGTTGTGACCACCTAGGAGAGAGGTGGGCCTGGCCCTGGTCAGTGTTCGCGGATACTTAACACGTTTAACGAGATCTTGGTATTTGATCTGAGTCTGGCTACTGGCCTATACGCACTAACAATCTACGCGGGGACAGTTATGGGCACTCGACGTCGTGGTATCAGCCGAAGCCTTCGTGACATCAGCGACTGGCTGGCGCGCGCCGGATTGGACCGTAAGCCTGCTCTTGTATTAAGGGGGCTAGTTCTGCTTCCGGCCGCGTTCGCAACATGCAGGTGTGCAAAGGGCGATGGGCCCAGACCCCTGCGCCATAGGATTTAGACCGGCGTGCTGACCTCTCTGTTGTGCCTAGGTAGGGCTGCGATGTGTTGATCTTCCGAGGCCGGGCATGACCCAGGAAAGTGTGTCTGGCCAAATGGGATCGAGCGTGTTGGGTTATGTGGTGCACCCCTGCAGGGAAGTTAATCTATTCGAATAGCCGTGATCTTCGGTAACAGGACGACTTGGAGTTGTACCTTGACCTTATGACAACTAGAACCGGATACTTAATAAAACACACCCTTCCAAGTGCCAGATACAACCGGTGATCGCTCTCTCACAGGGCGACGAGGGGAGGATCATCGGTTAGGGTTATGCTATGCGATGCTACTTGGAGGACTTCAGTCTACTCTCTTCTACATGCTGCAAGACGGAGGCTGCCAGAAGCGTAGTCTTCAACAGGATTAGCTATCCCCCTCTTATTCTGGCTTTCTGCAGTTCAGTCCACCGATATGGCCCTTTACACATTTACCCATGCATGTAGTGTAGCTCCTTGCTTGCGAGTACTTTGGATGAGTACTCACGGTTGCTTTCTCCCTCTTTTCCCCTATCCCTTCTACCTGGTTGTCGCAACCAGATGTTGGAGCCCAGGATCCAGATGCCACCATCGACGATGACTCCTGCTACACCGGAGGTGCCTACTACTACGTGATGTCCGCTGACGACGACCAGGAGTAGTTAGGAGGATCCCAGGCAGGAGGCCTGCGCCTCTTTCGATCTGTATCCCAGTTTGTGCTAGCCTTCTTAAGGCAAACTTGTTTAACTTATGTTTGTTCTCAGATATTGTTGCTTCCGCTGACTCGTCTATGATCGAGCTCTTGTATTCGAGCCCTCGAGGCCCTGGCTTGTAATATGATGCTTGTATGACTTATTTTATTTGTAGAGTTGTGTTGTGATATCTTCCCATGAGTCCCTGATCTTGATCGTACATGTTTGCATGTATGATTAGTGTACGATTGAATCGGGGGCGTCACAAGTTGGTATCAGAGCCAACTGCCTGTAGGAATCCCCCTTCCACACTCCTTGGCCGAAGTTGAGTCTAGACATCACAAAACTTTTACTAACATGGCTGTGTGCCTTACGGTCCCACGTCGCCATCTGGGTGGTATTAGAATCTTTTACTCCTCGACCTATACTCTGGGATTCTAATCTCTCTTCTATTCGAGTTAAATGATTTTGCTAACTCTAACTCTAGGTTCTCGTAAATACTTCACCCGGAGAGCCCCTTATCACAAATGATCGCCTACTGCACCAGAAGATTTCGAAGATACTCTCCGATTTTCTCTCGAGACCTTGTGCCCGTTGCTTTTGCAATTCCCTTCCACCGAAATATCCCTATGGGTAAATACTTACACTTGTCGTGCTTACTTTTATTCCCAGTCGATCTTGTTATTACAAGATACCCCGAGAATATTTTGTACTTACTGCCTTGCAGTTCTTTGCCACCTGAATACCCCTAAGAATAATTTCTCGCACTTTTCGAGTATTCGCTCATCCCTAGTTGTTCAGGTGTTTCACAAAAGTCTTTGAAATACTATTCAATCCTCGGAAAATCCTTAGCAGCTTTATTGCTCTGCAAATACTTGTCTACTTGCATTATGGATGCTTCCCATATAACTGGCAATATTCACTAGTATCTTTCGACACCGTCATTTTGATCCTATTGATTCAACATGTGTACGAATGCACACAATCATCTATCAACCCTTCTAAATTATCTTTCCGGCTCAGACATCATTTTTGAACATGAGCTGGTTCTCGACCAAACTATTTGTCGTCAATTGTGCCTCTGGTCTATCCAACTTATCCATCCTTGATCAGAGCATCTGCTTCTGATCCTTTGTTTTGGTAATCATAATTCCTTTGTTATATAAGCATCAAATTGTTTAGATGTTCTATAATATGATGCCCGTGCATTCTTCTTCCTCTGGTTGAGTACCGATGCTCACATCAGATCCCTTGTGGACCATCGGTTCCTTTGTTGGATTTTATCCGACAATGTCCTTCATATTGAATAACCTTGAGAGCCTTTCCATGGGTATATAATGCCTTTGGTAAATTGTATCATCTACTTTTGAACAATGCTCTACTTTCGAGCTTGTGATATTTACTCTTGAAACTTGTGGTATATATTTCTAAGATATCCCGATGGGTTGAACGTTATGCCTTCCTTAATCTGTGTGAACCCGAAAACTTTTCAGCGGTCATACTCCTCTAGTAATTCACCTGGTAGGTTTTCACACTGAAATCATTTTATTAGAGCTGTGAATGAAAGATTATGCATTGCAGAAGTGGGAGTCGACCTTGAGCCTTTGTGTTCATGCCCATGGACACGATGTAGATCCTATCATGGAAGCTTCTTGTAATAATAATTATTTCCTTAATATAATATCCTTTGGTATCGGTGAATTGATCCTTTGCAATTGTGGTTCCGACCATATGTTCTTCTTTGATCCCATTTCTCGGGCAAGTTTAAGCACTTGTCTTCCGTGGATCAATACACCAGTCCAACCTTTACTTTGATCTTTCATCGAGTATTACACCTTGGTATCTCGAGGTTATCACGGAACTACATAACTTCTTATGAGTTCTTCATCAACTATTATTCTCACCGATTCCAACCCCCCGGGTTCTGAGTTAATAATCACTCGAGAACACCGATAAGTGAATCGATTCCGCACTCGGATTCAATAACTCTAAGTAATTTTCGTTGCTTATGAGTTTAATAATTCTTCAAGTCATTCCTAGCCTAATCGGCTACATCATTATTGTGCCAATTTTGATTGTACTACCTGGTCCTTCCCGGAGCACAATTTTTGACGATGAGCTAAGCTTACGTCGATTTTCCTTGTCATATCATTTCACCTTGAACAGCAAGCTTGATTTCAAGTTTGTGTCGTACCTGTGCTTCCATTGACCTCTTGCTTCATCATCCCTTTGACTTGATGTCATCGCTGATCGATTACATCCTCATGAAATCTCTCGACAAAAATTGTCGTGGTCATCATCAACATTTTGAATCCTTTCAGGATACCAATCGAATTCATGATGATAAGTACCACCCTTGTTCCTTGGTAATTTGAGTTACCATCGACAACATCCTTGCCTTCTCTCCAACACAAACTTGTTCGTGTTTTGTATTACACCTTAGGTTCCTTGCCATCCAGCTTATGTTGTGTTCTACCTTGGAGTATTACCATCTGTTATGTCAAAAATGTCATGGGAATGCCCCACCTCTTAAGGATTCTTGTTATAGAATTACTTCTCGCCATCTCTGTTCATTTCTTGGTCCCCGTGTTGATTCGAATCGGAATACCGACAATTGAACCTTGAGGTGTGAATTCAAAACTTCTAGCAACCCTAATGCTTTGAAGTGAATGATCGATAGTTTTTCTAATTCTTTTGTTCATTAAGTCACCATTCTAACATTGTTCGTGCGACCCAGCCATATTTTGGGTGCACCTGTCAACCAATGTTTAATTGTGGATGTTTTCCTCGAACATACATCATTATATCATTTGATCTGACAATTGTTATCTCCTTGTTCACATAATTGTGGAAATCCATCTTTTGGTAATCTTGATAAATTGTCGCTGAGACCATCAGCCACCTCATCATCCTATCATTGGTTTGAACTCTTGTTTTGGAACTTGCTTCCATAGTTCATTTCCCGAGAATCTTACAATGTCATCCCGTCAAATTGTGTTGCACCTTTGATTCTCAGACATCCTGAGTCTGAGGTATCCTAACACCAATCAGATCTGAAACTCGGTCAGATATGATGGTTGGAACATTTTCCAAGAGTTATAACATTGGTCTCTAAATAACCCGGTAAGGTGGTGTCTTTGCTTAGCATCCCTGGCCAGAGGACCTATTGTTGTATTATATGTATCCTTTTATCAAGGTTAGCCATTCTTCATGAGGAAATTGTAAGACTTATTCTATAAGTTGTTCCTGATGGATCCTTTGTGTTTCCAAAGTCTGATCTTCACCTGTTGGCCATGTCAATGCTATCTCGAAGCATGTCTAAGATACTCCAATTTTCAACAAGAACATTTGAAGCCCAATGTTAAATGTTTCCTGCTCAATTATCCAAACACCGATGTATGAGTAATGTCATGAAATTTCTCTCCCCTTACCTCAAGGGTTTTCGACATTATGTCCTATCATGGATATCGTGCTCTGCTTGTCCTTGGGAAGGATATACCCCTGAAATATGTGTTTAAACACATTTTCCTTTCCCTTGTTCTGTTTAATTTGATAATCATATTTTCCTTTCCATTGTTTGGTTTAACCTTTCTTGTGATCTATATGATCTAAGCAGTAATATTCTCCTGCTTATGTAAACACCTCGGTGTACCATTCTGTCAGCAAGACCCTGTTACTATTGTTGAAAACTTTCCGGTAACCGCCGATGGACGAGAACTCTGCCTATTGGCTCGCCTCGTTCAACGAGCAGGAAATGGTTCTCTTCGTCCCTCGCCCTTGGTATCGATGTTGTTGCTGACATAGCTGACAGGCTATCCTCTGACACGCCTTGCCTACATGATCGTGCAAATCGTCACCGCCTCCCTACTTTTAACCCACATGGTGGGCCCATAACCTATAGTTCCATAGGATCGAAACCTGACTCTCCTGTACACCACCTGTTCCCAAGGTTATTCCTCGCGCTTGAATCCGTATGTAATTCACGGACCACCTGTCTAGTGATCTATTCTAGTATGAGGCGCAATACCTATTCTCGTTGCCCTGAAACCCTTTCACCTTTTGATTAGGCATCGAACGATTGCCTATCCGTTTGAAACTTCTCATGGTACCTTCTTACTTTGCTCTCGATATCTTCTTAAGTTTCAAATCGAGAGATACTTATGCTTCTTCCCTGAGTTAACCGTCTGATGCTCGATCTTGTTAGAATCCATCCATATAGATTTTTCCCTTCATATCCTTTCGTAAGTACGTTGAAGGTCCTGAAGGAAGGACGATGCCTTCATCATGATGATCTGAAGCAGAGGACTGAAGATATCAATGTAATGGATCGACCTCTTCGAGAAGAGCAACTATGACCGAGAAGAATCGTTAGAATTTCGTAACCAGATCCCTTCCCCTTATTGCCGCTCCAAAATCTCGGGACGAGATTTCTTGTAGTGGAGGAGAATTGTGACGCCCGGGTAATTTGGCTACAGTAATCCCACGTTAATGATGCCACGTCACCTCGATTATTGTTGCTAATCTCGCGTTAGTTCGAAACCGGTTCGAATTCAGATTCAAAATCAAGCAACCAATAAAATATTTTCAAAAATTAAAACTAAAATGTTGGGGTGTTGCCAAATAATGCATAGGTAATTATTGTAGAGAAACCACAATTTTATAAAAGGATTAAGTGCACTAAAATATTTAAACAGCAGCAAAACATTAAACTAACTACCCTTTTCAATTTGATAAAATATTAAACTATTTGTTTTATTGCCAAAAACTTATAGGGCAGTGGCATACTTATTAAAAGTAAATTAGGGACCAGTGGTGTAGTTTATAAAACCAAATTCAAAAGGAAACTAAAATAAAACAGTAAAGCAGAAATATAAAATAAAACAAAAATAAATAAAGAGAAAGCACTCACCCCCCCCCCCCGGGGCTCCGGCCCAACTGGGCCACGACCCACCAGGCCGGCCCAACCGGCCACCCTCACTCCCCATATTCCCCACGCCCGTAACCCTAACCCCTCTCCCAGTCGCCCCACCTCCCCTACTCGCTCCACTCCTCCTCTGTCCCCCTCCCCGATCCAGATCGGATCGGGGGCGTTCGCCGCCGCCGCCCGAAATCCCCACCGAAGACGCCCCGCCACCCGCCATCGTCGGTGCCGCCTCCCCTTCTGCGTCACTCGTCCCCGACCTCCTCCTCCTCAACCGCGGACCCCAAGCTCTACGCCGCCCCGAACCGCCATCACCGAGCGCCATTCGCCGGAGCTCCTCCGTCGTCGCCGGATCTCGCGTCCTCGTCCTCCTCCACAAGCCACGTCGACCCCCTTCTCGGCAACGCTGTGAGCCGCCCCTATTTCCTTCTTTTCCCGCGTTCACCGCACCGCTACGCCCCCTTCCCGCTCACTATGCGTCCACGAGCATGCTCGGTCGCGCCCCTTCTGGCCTCGCCGCATTCGCTGTCTTCCATGCCCCTGCGCCTCGCATCGCGTCGGTGAATCCTTCGCAGCCTCACTGGCTGCTTGGCCGCTGCAAGCCGCGCGACGCGCCGGCTCTGCCTGCTGTTTGCCGCTGCTGCCCTCACGCCCCGCCGGCGCACGTGCCACCCCACGCGCGCCCATCCACCTGAGCCGCGCCTGGCCTCGTCCGCGCACAGACGCGCCCCTGCCGCTGCTCTGCATCGCCCCATCAACACCCGAACGCGCCGCTGCGCGTATGTCGCCCCGCTTGCCTCCTCTGCCCAGGACCGCCCACGGCCACCCCGTCGGCCACCGTGGCCATCAGCACCCTGGCCGCTGGCCTCGCCCCGCAGCACTCCCCGCCGGCGAGCGCGCGCCCTGGCGCCCGTTGCCCGCAACCGCGCCCCGCGGGCTGGCGCCCACTCCCATTTCTACCGACCCGTTAAGGCTCCCTAGTGCCGATGACAAACGGGGCCCATGCCCCTGGAACGTTTAAAAAAAGATTAGAAAAAAAAGATAAATAAATAAATAAAATTAATTAATTAATTAAGGAATTAATTAAGTTAATTAATCCTACTTAATTAATCTAATTAACCTGTTAGTCTAACTAAACAATAATTAGTTTAACCTAGCCCTAATTAACTTAACAGTGTATGACAGGTGGGTCCCATTGGGCCCACATGTCAGTTTGACCCAGTCAACCTCTGTTGACTGCTGACGTCATGCCGACACCAGCAAACACTGTTCTGGATAATGTTGCATTAAAATAATTAAATAAATCCTGAAAATGATTTAAATCTTTTAAAATTAATAGAAAATAAACCGTAGCTCAGATGAAAATACTTTGTACATGAAAGTTGCTCAGAACGACGAGATGAATCCGGTTACGCAGCCCGTTCGTCCGCCACACATCCCTAGCGTAGCAAACATGCAACTTTTCCCCTCCGGCTCCTCTGCCCGAAAACGCGAAACACCGGGGATAATTTCCCGGATGTTCCCCCCTTCACCGGTACCACCTCGTACCGCGTTAGGGCACACATAGCATCACGCTTTGTCATGTCATGCATCGTATCACATTTGTTTGTATTATATTTATTGTTTCTTCCCCCTCTTCTCTCGCTAGACACCGAGACCGACGCCGCTGCTACCTAGTTCGACTACGGTGTTGACGACCACTCTCTCTTGCCAGAGCAACCAGGCAAGCCCCCCCCCCCTTTGATCACCAGATATCGCCTACTCTTCTCCCTACTGCTTGCATTAGAGTAGTGTAACATGTTACTGCTTTCCGTTAATCCTATTCTGATGCATATCCCGTCCTTGCCACTACTGTTGATACCTTTACCTGCAATCCTAATGCTTAATATAGGATGCTAGTTTATCATCAATGGCCATACATTCTTGTCCGTCTGACAGGCTATATTATCGGGCCGAGATCACTCGGGAGGTGATCACGGGTATATACTATATACTTTATACAGGATACATGTGGTGACTAAAGACGGGTCGGCTTGTGGAGCACCCGCGAGTGATTCACGGATTGGGGGCTGAAAGGACCTTTATCCCAATGGCCCTCTGTGTGGATCTTTGTGGCGAAGCGGCAGGGCAGGTTGTGACCACCTAGGAGAGAGGTGGGCCTGGCCCTGGTCGGTGTTCGCGGATACTTAACACGTTTAACGAGATCTTGGTATTTGATCTGAGTCTGGCTACTGGCCTATACACACTAACCATCTACGCGGGGGCAGTTATGGGCACTCGACGTCGTGGTATCAGCCGAAGCCTTTGTGACGTCAGCGACTGAGTGGCGCGCGCCGGATTGGACCGTAAGCCTGCTCTTGTATTAAGGGGGCTAGTTCTGCTTCCGGCCGCGTTCGCAACATGCAGGTGTGCAAAGGGCGATGGGCCCAGACCCCTGCACCATAGGATTTAGACTGGCGTGCTGACCTCTCTATTGTGCCTAGGTAGGGCTGCGACGTGTTGATCTTCCGAGGCCGGGCATGACCCAGGAAAGTGTTTCCGGCCAAATGGGATCGAGCGTGTTGGGTTATGTGGGGCACCCCTGCAGGGAAGTTAATCTATTCGAATAGCCGTGATCTTCGGTAACAGGATGACTTGGAGTTGTACCTTGACCTTATGACAACTAGAACTGGATACTTAATAAAACACACCCTTCCAAGTGCCAGATACAACTGGTGGTCGCTCTCTCATAGGGCGACGAGGGGAGGATCATCGGTTAGGGTTATGCTATGCGATGCTTCTTGGAGGACTTCAGTCTACTCTCTTCTACATGCTGCAAGACGGAGGCTGCCAGAAGCGTAGTCTTCGACAGGATTAGCTATCCCCCTCTTATTCTGGCTTTCTGTAGTTCAGTCCACCGATATGGCCCTTTACACATTTACTCATGCATGTAGTGTAGCTCCTTGCTTGCGAGTACTTTGGATGAGTACTCACGGTTGCTTTCTCCCTCTTTTCCCCCTATCCCTTCTACCTGGTTGTCGCAACCAGATGTTGGAGCCCAGGATCCAGACGCCACCGTCAACGATGACTCCTACTGCACCGGAGGTGCCTACTACTACGTGCTGTCCGCTGACGACGACCAGGAGTAGTTAGGAGGATCCCAGGCAGGAGGCCTGCGCCTCTTTCGATCTGTATCCCAATTTGTGCTAGCCTTCTTAAGGCAAACTTGTTTAACTTATGTTTGTTCTCAGATATTGTTGCTTCCGCTGACTCGTCTATGATCGAGCTCTTGTATTCGAGCCCTTGAGGCCCCTGGCTTGTAATATGATGCTTGTATGACTTATTTTATTTGTAGTGTTGTGTTGTGATATCTTCCCGTGAGTCCCTGATCTTGATCGTACATGTTTGCATGTATGATTAGTGTACGATTGAATCGGGGGCGTCACAGGAGGAAGCATTGACTGTGCTAGTAAGTCGACTTATCTCACCACCCCGGAGGGAAAAAGGATCAAGTATGTATCCAGGCATGCGACAAGGAGAACCCAAGTAAATTCCCTCTCAGGAATTGTTCAAGAAGAAGTGCCTATTGTAAAGGATTACCCAGATGTATTTCCAGAGGAATTACTAGGCATGCCGCCAGATCGGGACATCGAGTTTTTGATAGAACTATTGCCAGGCACCGGGCCTATATCGAAGAGACCATACCGGATGCCCACAAAAGATCTGGAGGAGATTAAGAAGCAGGTCAAGGAGTTATTGGAGAAAGGTTACATCCAACGAAGTTCATCACCGTGGGGAGCCCCAGTGCTTTTGGTTGAGAAGAAGGATGGATCATTGAGGATGGTTGTTGATTATCGGGCGTTGAATGAGGTGACGATCAAGAACAAATACCCACTGCTGATGATAAATGATTTGTTTGACCAGCTGCAAGGAGCTAAGGTGTTTTCAAAGATCGATCTGCGATCAGGATATCACCAGCTGAAGATCCGGGAGAAGGATATACCTAAAACCGCATTTACCACAAGGTACGGGTTATATGAGTATACGGTCATGTCATTTGGACTGACTAACGCCCCTGCCTATTTCATGAGCATGATGAACAATGTGTTCATGGAATATTTGGATAAGTTTGTTGTGGTGTTCATAGATTATATAATGGTATACTCGAAGAATGAAGAGGAGCACAAGGAGCATTTGCGTTTAGTTCTCGAGAAACTCAGGGAACATCAGTTGTATGCCAAGTTCAGCAAATGTGAGTTTTGGTTGAAGGAAGTGGGATTCCTTGGACATGTTATATAAGGAGAGGGTATAGCAGTAGACCCAACCAAGGTTCAGTCAGTCACGGAGTGGTTGGCACCCACCTCAGTTGGAGAGATCCGTAGTTTTCTTGGACTCGCGGGATACTATCGGAGATTTATTGAGAATTTTTTCAAGATTGCGAAGCCAATGACGGAGTTATTGAAGAAGGATACCAAATTTAAATGGACAGAAGAATGTGAGGCGAGTTTTCAGGAGTTAAAGAAACATCTGACAACAGCCCCCGTGCTGATTTTGCCGGATATACACAAGGATTTCCAAGTGTATTGCGACGCCTGTTGCTTAGGACTTGGAAGTGTGCTTATGCCGGAAGAGTTGTTTCGTATGCCTCACGACAACTAAAACCGCACGAATTGAATTATGCCACGCATGGAGTTAGCAGCTATAGTGCATGCGCTCAAGACTTGGAGACATTACCTTATTGGAAACCGTTGTGATGTGTACACTGATCATAAGAGTTTGAAGTACATTTTCACACAGAAGGAGCTGGACCTTAGGTAGAGGAGATGGTTGGAGCTTATAAAGGATTATGACATGAAGCTTCACTATCATCCAGGCAAGGCCAACATCGTAGCAAACGCTTTGAGCCAGAAGAGTTATGCTAACACCCTCGTAAGCACAGGATTGCCAAAGGAGTTAGCAGAGGATTTCATGGAACTTCGATTGGAGATTGTTCCTAGAGGTTTTGTTGCAACAATGGAAGTTCAGTCTACATTGTTAGGAAAGATTCGAGAAGCTCCGAAGGATGACAAAGAGATTGCTGAGATAAAAGAGAGAATGAGCAAAGGAAAGGCCAAAGGTTTTCGTGAGGATGAGCACGACACCTTATGGTTTGAGGACCGTGTTTATGTGCCCAATAACACAGAGATCAGCAAGTTAATACTTCAGGAGGCTCATGACTCACCATACTCGATATACCCCAGAAACACCAAGATGTATGTGGATTTGAAGGAACATTTCTGGTGGACTGGTATGAAGAAGGATATTGCTGAGTATGTAGCCGTATGTGATATATGTCAGAGAGTGAAGGCGGAACATCAAAAGCCAGCATGATTGTTACAGCCTATGCCGATACCCGAATGGAAGTGGGATAAGCTTGGCATGGATTTTATCACCGGATTGCCCAGGACCAAATCAGGATATGATTCTATATGGGTAGTAGTTGATCGCTTGACCAAAGTGGCTCACTTTATCACAGTGAAGACCACGTATACAAGTGCGAAGTTGGCCAAGATATACATGACCAGGATCATATGTCTGCATGGAGTTCCAAGGACCATCGTATCAGATAGAGGAACACAGTTTACCTCAAAGTTTGGCATCAGCTGCACCAGACTTTGGGTACAAGGCTAGAGTTCAGTACATTCCATCCACAGACAGATGGACAGACCGAGAGAGTCAACCAGATTCTGGAGGATATGTTGAGAGCTTGTGCACTAGATTATGGATCTAGTTGGGATGACAATTTTCCCTACATGGAGTTCTCATACAACGACAGTTACCAGGCCAGTTTGAAGATGGCATCATTCGAAGCCCTGTATGGAAGAAGGTGCAGGATGCCGTTGTTGTGGGATGAAGTTGGAGACCGACAGTTGTTTGGACCAGATTTGATTAAGGAGTCTGAAGAGAAGGTTAAGTTGATTCGAGATAGACTGAAGGTAGCTCAGTCCAGACAGAAGAGTTATGCAGATTCGAAACGCAAGGAAGTAACCTATGAAATTGGAGATAGAGCATATCTGTGAGTGTCACCCTTGCGAGGTGTTAACTGTTTTGGAGTTAAGGGAAAGTTAGCCCCGAGATTTGTAGGACCGTACCGAATTTTGGAACGTATGGGAGAGGTTGCCTACAAGTTGGAGTTACCTGAAGGACTGTCAGGAGTTCATGATGTGTTTCATTTTTCACAATTGAAGAAGTCTCATGCTGAGGTGGCCGATATACCGCTAAGAGATACAGTACCCTTGTAAGTGATTCAGTTGGACAGTGATCTGACCTATGACTATGAGGAGAAGCCAGTCACAATTCTTGAATTTGCCAGCCGAGTCACCCGCAGCAAGGTTATCAAGTTTTGCAAAGTTCAGTGGAGCCACCATACCGAGGATGAAGCCACCTGGGAACGAGAGGATGATCTTCGCAAAGACCACCCACACCTATTTTCTAGCCAACCCGAATCTCGAGGGCGAGATTCATCTTAAGGGGGGGGTAGGTTTGTAACATCCCAAATTTTCAATTTGGAATGTTATACATAGATCATTCATGCATATCATATTTTATTGCATATTAGTTTCACGATCCTCGAAATTCTAAGCAACTCAAGGACCCTCAGAGAGAGTTGGTGGTTTCACTGTTTTCATATTTGAATTTTATCAAATATCGAAACGAGGATCAATTTGTTTTATTATTTTTCTCTCCGAAAATATTTCATATAAAAAAATATATGAGAGGGGATAATATGACTTCCCCAAAAACAATGGAATATTGGAGGAAAAATATTAAAAACAAATAAATATTTTATTTGGGATTTTATTGCTATTTTATTTGCATAGGAAAAATTCGCGTTTTTCAAAATTGCATTTTAGATCCAAATAAATGTTCACCTTTCCCGGTAGATTTCTAGAGCACGGGGAAAATTTATTTCGAGATTTTTGGTGTCCGTTTAGTATTTATTTTTGGCATTTTTCTGCACGGATTTTTTTAAAAGTTTTTTCGCCGGACCGAACTGGGCCGAGGCCTAGTAGGCCAGCCGCGCCAGCCAGCCCCCGCCCCGACCGACTCCGACCGGAGTCCCGCCGGTGCACGCCGCCACCGCCGAGTCTGGGGAGGACTCCTCCTCCCTCGGCCCCTTGCCCAAGCCACTGCCTCGCCCGGCCCCTTTAAAGGCCGAGCCGGCCCCGCCTCGACCCCCACACCACCACCACCGCCGCCAGCCCCGCTGCCCCGAGCCGCAGCGCCGCTTCGCCGCCGCAGCTCCGCCGCCGCCGCTGCAGCCCGCCGTCGCCGCTGTAGCCCACCGTCGCGCCGCCGCGCTAGCCGCCGCCGCCGACTTCGCCGGAGACGTCGCCGTTTTTTCTCGTCGGTTTATTTCGGTAAACCCTAAATCTAGATCTGTTTTTTGAATTCTGGTTTAATCTTTTAGATCATTTTTTCCGTTGGTTTATTTATTTAGTGAATGCCTGTTTGTTCGTTCGTTTTAACGAACGGTTTTCACCCGTTACCCGCAGACAGCGAACGTTCGTTCATATGCCTGTTCGTTAGTTTTTCTTTTTCTCGGATTTCTCGCGATTATTTCCGATCATGATTTCTGATCCGATTTTCGTTTTAGTTTATCTTTTTGCTCGTTTATCGGAATCAGGCGATTCAGGCACCTACATCTTCGCCTCGAAGCCCTCTTTCCGTTTAACCAACTTGAACAAGATTTTGTCACTGTAAAATTTGACTTTAGTACAAATTAGTATCGGATCTTGGTTCTTTCGCAGTTTGAGTTTCGTTGCTCCGTTCGATTTGATTCTTTTTGCAAACCAGAGTTCTTAAGTTGAACTTTCTGGTTAGATCTTCTTACTTGAGTTTTATTCGTGCGTCTTTGCTTGATTGCTTATGTATGCTATTGTTTGTTTGCGATAGAACACCCGGAGTGCGAAGCATGCTACTACGAGTCTCTAAGTTTCACGGATCATCAGCAAGGCAAGTAACACATTGATCATACCCTTTATCACCCATTTTTATGCATTAGTTCCAATCCTCAAACATTGCATGATTTGGTTGTGATTAACTTGTGGGTTTGGGAAATAGTTGATGAGGTAGAACCTATTGCCCTGTTATTATCAAACCCTTGGGAGTTACTTCTACGTATTGCTTATATTGCTATGCTATGCTCGTAGACGTGGTTTGGGTGAGTGAATCCATGACAGATGTGATATTGTTAATAATGGTTCAACTTAAGGTGGCAACTTTAATACACATCTGGGTGGATTGCTTGTCACGCACCTGGAGAATCCAGTGTTGTCCTAGGATATCTCGGAGTACCCATGTGATAATCCTAAGGTCCGCCACCCAGGCTCAAAGGGAACTGAGATATTTCATGCTAGAATCTTCCGTGTGCAGCCACAAGCTATTATGGTCTCTAGCATAGTTGAGTAAGTTGCATGACCTCTTCCAGTGGTAGGCTAGCAGATGTAGAGGGATTTATGTTGGTGCTGTCTACCCGCCAGTTAATGCTTCTGAAAGACTGTGTCTCGGTCATCCGTTTCTCAAACACCATGTAGTGCGAGAAATCCAACGGAGGAGATCGAGTCTTGTGGGGAAAAGTGTGCAACCTCTGCAAAGTGTACAATCTAATCATGGTTAGCCGTGTCCCCGGTTAAGGACATCTTGAGTATCTAGTACTTGAATTATCATTTGTATCTCATCACTCTAATTTAATATTGTTGGGTTGATAATTACTTTTTAATTGGGATTGAGTTGGAGGAACCTTCTCAATGATGTTTCGACTACCATGATAGTTAAATAAAATCTATTCCTTTGTTGTAGGAAAAAATTGGCTTTTCGCAAAACTATAACCATAGAGCCTTTCCACCAGCCCAAATATGCATGTAGTGATAGCATTATTCTGTTCTTGCTCTACTGTGTTACATTGCCAGCATATTCCATGTGCTAGCCCATTTTCGGGCTCCAACGTATTATGTTGCAGACTTTTCAGACGAGGAGTAAGGTTCGTTAGGTCATTGCCGTGCAGCTCAGCTATGCCGTTGGAGTTGATGGACTCACTTTATCTTCCAAGCCTTCCGCTGTTATCGTATTAGATGGCCTTATGTCATATTTATTGTAATAAGTTCTCTTTTGAGACATTCGATGTAATAAGTGTGTGATTGATACTCTGTTCTAAATCCTTCGAGTACTGTGTGTCAGCATTACCGATCCAGGGATGACACTGAAGCACAGAGACTTGACCATTTGAGGTCGGGTCGCTACACATGTTCTTCGTGATAGGAACTTTGGAGTGACTTTTGTCGCACGTTGAGGGATTGCCATATGATCTAATTATGTTATCATTGTTGGGAGAACTTTCACTAGTGAAAGTATGAAACATAGGCCTTGTTTCCAAGCATTGCAATAACATTTTCGCTCATTTTTACTACTAGTTACCTTGCTGTTTTTATATTTTTAGATTACAAAAATCCATATCTACTATCCATATTACGCTTGTATCACCATTTCTTCCCAAACTAGTGCACCTATACAATTTAAAATTGTATTGTGTGTGTTGGGGACACAAGAGACTCTTTGTTATTTTGTTGCAGGGTTGTTTGAGAGAGACCATCTTCATCCTACGCTTCCCACAGATTGATAAACCTTAGGTCACAGTTGAGGGAAATTTGCTACTGTCCTACAAAACTGTGCACTTGGAAGCCCAACAACATCTATAAAGATAAAGTTGAGTAGTAGACATCAATCTCTTTTCTGGCGCCGTTGCCGGGAATGTTAGTGCTTGAAGGTATATCTTTAGATCTTGCAATCGAATCTTTTAGTTTCTTGTTTTATCACTAGTTTAGTCTATAAAATAAAACTACAAAAAATGGAATTTAGGTTGTCTCACTTGCTTCATCTTTTTAATGTCTTTCGTGAAAATAAGGATTCCGATAATTGTGCCAAAGTGTAAGATGAAGAATGCATTAAAATGTTTGGCACTAAATCTTTGAATGATGAGCATGGTTGCAATGTTGTTAGTATGAATTCTTTGAATATCTATGATGCTAATGATATGCAAAGCCACAAGCTTGGGGATGCTATGTTTAATGAAGATGATATTTTTTGTCCCCCAAGTTTTGATGAGCAAATTTATTCTGATGAAAGCATGCCTCCTATTTATGATGATTATATTGATGAAAGTGGGTTTGGAAGAGTGTCAACTCTAGGAAATGATCCCATTATTTTGGAGGGTGTTGAATCTTATTGTAATATTTATGAAAGTGGATTTAGAGAGGTGATGACTTTATTTAATGATAATTCCACTATTTCAGAAGAGGTTCCAATTGATTATGAGAACAAAGTTGCTATCTATGATGATTATTGTGATGACATGTATGCTATAAAGAATAATGATAACCATGAAACTTGTCATCATGATTTTAATTTTCAATTGGATTATGCCTCACATGATAGTTATTTTGTTGAGTTTTCTCCCACTACTACGAATGAGAAGAATTTTGCTTATGTGGAGAGTAGTAAATTTTCCATGCTTGTGGATCATGAAAAGAATGCTTCGTGTGATGGTTATATTGTTGAATTCATTCATGATGCTACTGAAAATTATTATGAGAGAGGAACATATGCTTCTACGTATCTCAATAATATCAAGTTTCCTCTCTACATGTTGAAAATCTTGAAGTTGCACTTGTTTTGCCCTCCTATGCTAGATGATTCTTGTTCCCATGAATTGTTTGCTCACAAAATCCCTATGCATAGGAAGTGGGTTAGACTTAAATGTGCTAGTCATATGCTTCATGATGCTCCTGTTATGTTTCAATTCTTATCTTTTATATGAGCATCATTGAAATCATCATGCCTAGCTAGAAAGGCATTAAAGAAAAGCGCTTGTTGGGAGTCAACCCAATATTTATACCTACTATTTTGGTGTGTTGACATGATTATGCTAATGTAGTAATCATGTTTTATAGCTTTTGTTTCAATAAAGTGCCAAGTAAGACCTTTGGGATGATCTATGGTGATAGTTGATTTGATCTTGCTAAAAAACAGAAACTTTTGCGCTCAGGAAAACAATTCTAATTTTTAAGAGAAGCGTGATAAAATACTGATTCGTTTTGCAGAAGATTAATAAACAAATTGCTCAGTCTGTCATAATTTTTCAGAATTGTTGGAGTTACAGAAGTATTCGATAGTTACAAATTGCTACAGACTGTTCTGTTTTTGCAGATTCTGTTTTCTATGTGTTGTTTGCTTATTTTGATAATTCTATGGGTTGTATCGGGGGGAGGGGGGGGGGGTTATGAACCATGGATAAGTTGGAATACAGTAGATATTACAACAATATAAATAAAGAGTGAGTTCACAATAGTACCAAAAGTGGTGATTTATTTTCTTATACTAACGGAGCTTATGATATTTTCTGTTGAGTTTTCTGTTGTGAAGTTTTCAAGTTGTGGGTAAGGATTCGATGGACTACGGAATAAGAAGTGGCAAGAGCCTAAGCTTGGGGATGCCCCGGATGTCATCCCCTCTTTCGTCTTCATTCATCCATAACTTTACTTGAGGCTATATTTTTATTCACCACATGATATGTGTTTTGCTTGGAGCTTCATTTTATTTTATTAGGATTTGCTTGCTATTTGAATAAAATATTAAGATATGAAATACTTAAATGAGAGAGAGTCCTCACATAGCTAAATAATTATTTGACTACACATTGATCTTCACTCATATCTTTTTGGAGTAGTTTGTCATTTAATCCCATGCTTCACTTATATCCTATGAGTAAATGGTTGAATGAACTGAATATTATGAATATGGATTTATATAAGTTTCATATGTTTATCCCATGGGGAGTAGTGACTTCACATATAAGAAGTAGAGGTAGTAAATTTATTGAAAGTTAGCAAACATAGTATTGGTCACTTGAACAATGCATGAAAGAATATTGAAGGAAGAGAGGTTTCACATATAAATATACTATCTTGGACATCTTCTTTGATTATGAGCCCCATTAATTATTTTCAAACTCGAGAAAATTAGTTGAAGTTGGACAAGGAACACAATATAATGAGTTATGCTTAGGTATATTTGTATAGAAGTTATATTGTTATGGATCCTCCAACATGTGGTGCTTGCTATTTAGAATCTTTTGCTAGCCAAAATTTCTGTACTAAGCTGGAATACTGCTTGTGCATAAAAAATCCTTGAACCAAGTTTCTTCCATGAGTGTCCACCATATCTACCTATATGCGGTATTTACCTGCCGTTCCAAGTAAATTTGCATGTGCCAAACTCTAAACCTTCAAATAATAATTTGTTTTGTATGCTCAAATCGCTCATGTAGCGACTAGGGGCTGTCAGTATCTTCCATGCTAGGTGGGTTATTTTCATGATGAGTGTTTATTCACTTATCATTCATGAGAGATTGGCTGGTAATTGGGATGCCCAGTCCTATGATCAAAAGATCAAAAATAAAATCGCAAATAAATTAAATAAAACTCCCCCATGATTGTTGATAGTTGAACGGTACCCGTTGTTTCGGACCACCTGTGGAATGTGATTGTTGGTGGAGGGGGAGTAAAATCTTTACCTTTCCGTTTGGGAACCGCCTATGTATCTAGTATGGAAGATATTGGGAACTCTTGGTTGTTATGTTGACAATGAAAGCATACCTCTCAAAATTATTTTCATCTCTGTTTTAAAAGCTTCGAGCTGTGGCACCTCTGCAAATCCCTGCTTCCGTCTGTGAAGGGCCTATCTTTTACTTTTATGCAAGAGTTAGTAGTATTCCTTCCCATTCCAACCTACTCTTTAGTTGGCAAGCATCTTGTGATGGGGAAAGATCTAAGCATATATGGCCATTCAAATATATTTGATCATGAATTATTATTGTTGACAATTATCTATATGATAAGTAAGTTGGGATGCGAAACATTAAGCCCCTATCTTTCTCTGTGTTCAATGGATGCTATTTGTTCTAAAAATATGCTTTGAGTGGTGGCAATCATGGAAGACTATATGATAGTTGAGTATGTGGGATTTGCTAAATCAAAGCTCTTACATAGACCCTTCCTGAAAATAAGATGAATTGCAATTGTTTGATGACTGAGAAGATAGTTTGTTAGTTTTCAAGAATGTTTATGATCTATGCTTTAACATGTGAATAGCTTGTTACTTGATCATGAGAAGTTTTATGATATGAGCTACTGTTATGATATATAATGATGCTAGAAAAAGTGATTGAAATTATCTTTGAGCAAACTTGTGTACTTGATAGCATTCACCTACTCGAGGACGAGCAGGAATTAAGCTTGGGGATGCTTGATACATCTACAACGTATCTATAATTTTTGATTGTTCCATGATATTATATTATCTATCTTGGATGTTTTATATGCATTTATATGCTATTTTATATGATTTTTGGGACTAACCTATTAACCTAGAGCCTAGTGCCAGTTTCTATTTTTTCCTTGTTTTTGAGTTTCACAGAAAAGGAATATCAAACGAAGTGCAATTGACCTGAAAATTTACGGAGAATATTTTTGGAAAATATAAAAAATACTAGAACGAAAAGATATCAGAGAAGAGTCCCGAGGCCACCACAAGGGTGGAGGGCGCTCCCTAGGGCGAGCCCCCCGTCCTTGTCATCGCCTCGTGCCCCCCTTGACTTGTCCCCGACGCCAACACCTCCTATAAATCCCAAAACCTCCAGAACAGAACCTAGATCAGGAGTTCCGCCGCCGCAAGCCTCTATAGCCATGAAAAACCAATCGGGAGCCCGTTCCGGCACCATGCCGGAGGGGGAAACCATCACTGGTGGCCATCTTCATCATCCCGACGGTCTCCATGACAAGGAGGGAGTAGTTCACCCTTGGGGCTGAGGGCATGTACCATTAGCTATGTGTGTGATTTCTCTCTCTCGTGTTTTTGATTTGGCACGATCTTGATGTACCGCGAGCTTTGTTATTATAGTTGGATCTTATGGTGTTCTTCCCCCTCTACCTTATTGTGATGAATTGAGTTTTACCTTTGAGGTTTCACTATTATCGGATTGAATACTATTATGGATTTGAGAACACTTGATGTATGTCTTGCGTGGGATACCCGTGGTGACAATGGGGCGTTCTATTGATTCACTTGATGTATGTTTTGGCACTCAACTCGCGGATTCCCGAAGTGACATTGGGGTAATCTATGCATAGGGGTTGATTCACGTTTTCGTCCTTGTTTCTCCGGTAGGAATCTTGGGGCACTCTTTGAGGTTCTTTGCGTTGGATTGAATATTATGTTTCTGAAGTTGTTTGATGCATATCGTATAATTGACCCACGTATACTTGTGGTGACATTGGAGTATCTAGGTGACATTAGGGTTGATTGATGTGTTTTCATATGGTGTTATTTTACTATGAACTCTAGGGCTTTTTGTGACACATATAGGAATAGCTCAACGGATTGATTGGAAAGAATAACTTTGAGGTGGTTTCATACCCTACAAGAAATTTCATCATATGTTCTCCGCGATAGGAACTTTGGAGTGACTTTTGTCGCACGTTGAGGGATTGCCATATGATCTAATTATGTTATCATTGTTGGGAGAACTTGCACTAGTGAAAGTATGAACCCTAGGCCTTGTTTTCTAGCATTGCAATACCATTTCCGCTCACTTTTACTACTAGTTACCTTGCTGTTTTTATTTTTCAGATTACAAAAATCCATATCTACTATCCATATTATGCTTGTATCACCATCTCTTCGCCGAACTAGTGCACCTATACAGTTTACCATTGTATTGGGTGTGTTGGGGACACAAGAGACTCTTTGTTATTTGGTTGCAAGGTTGTTTGAGAGAGACCATCTTCATCCTAAGCCTCCCACAGATTGATAAACCTTAGGTCATCAACTTGAGGGAAATTTGGTACTGTCCTACAAAACTCTGCACTTGGAGGCCCAACAACGTCTACAAGGATAAAGTTGCATAGTAGACATCAGCTTCACGCATCAGTGTCGTCATGTCACATTGACAGAAATCTAAGTCAACCTAATACCATGTGAACCAGTAACTATCCACAAGTTGAAGGGGTTGTTGAAGCAAGGGGAAATACAACATGGAGTGCAAGTTCACCCCGCTCTTTTGGAACCATAATGATGGCGCTGGAGGAGTCAATCATCCAGTCTGCTCCTGTTCCCCTGGAAGTGCAGGCATTGCTAGCTGACTTTGACGATATGTTCCAGGAGCCTAAAGCTCTTCCTACAAGGCACACAAGTAATCATTGCATTCCTCTTATTCGAGGGGCTCTACCAGTTAGTGCACGCCCTTACCGGTACACACCTCATCAGAAGGACGAAATTCAACACCAAATCTAGGAGATGCTTCACAATGGCACGACTCGCCCCAGTTCCAGCCCATTTGCCTCACCGTTATGTTTGTGTGCCAAAAGGATGGTACCTGGTGCTTTTGTGTGGATTACCAATTGCTTAACGCAATCTTGGTAAAAAAAACAAACATCCCATGCCAATAGTGGATGAGTTGCTCGACGAACTCTCGACTGCTCAATGGTTTACCAAGTTGGATGTGCTCTTTGGTTACCACGAGATTCGAGTGCTGAAGGAGACGAATTCAAGATGACATTCCGCACACACCGAGGACTGTATGAATTCCTAGTGATGCCCTTCAGACTAACTAGAGGACCAACTACCTTCCAAGGGGCGATGAACACAATTTTTGATGTTGTGTTGGGCAAAAGTGTTTTGGTATTTATTTATGTCATATTGGTGTACAGTACCACTGTAACACCCCGAGAATCATGTTACAGTAATCTCCCACTAATGGTGGCCATGTCATCATGATTACTATGCAAATTGCCATTTGTCCAAAAGCAAATTCAAATTCAAATTCCAAATGCAAGTCAATAATAATAATTTTTCAATTGGAAAATCTAAAATGTTTACCTTATGTCATAAATACCTAAAGTATTGTAAAATTGAAATCAAAGTCAATGGGATTCTCATCTTGTCCCTAGCACCAATTTTGTGGACCAAAATAAATAAATAAAACCATAGAAATCGAAATACAAATTTGAGTGATTCCAAATGGTTTGAAACTTGTTGAACAGACCCATGCTATTTCCTAGTAATTGTGTGCCAAATTTTATGTTCAAGAAATATCAGTTGATAATAAAATAAAATGCAAAAACAGAGGTCAAAAATAAAAAAAAACATGAAAAATATATAAAGAAGGAAGAAGAAAAGAATCCCTGGTGGACTGGGCTTCGAGTGGGCACAGTGCAGCCCAGCCCACCAGAGAGGTCGTCCTCCTCCCCCTGTTCATCCAGGGCGCGGTGGACACTCATGCATCGTTGCTACCTCTTGAGCTTGCGTTGGTTTTTCCCTTGAAGAGGAAAGGGTGATGCAGCAAAGTAGAGTAAGTATTTCCCTCAGTTTTGACAACCAAGGTATCAATCCAGTAGGAGACAACGCGGAAGCCACTGAATACCTGCACAAACAAACACCAACTTGCACCCAACGCGATAAAGGGCTTGTCAATCCCTTCACAATCATTTGCAACGTGAGATCTGATATAGATAGATAAACGACAAAGTAATGTTTTTGGTATTTTTGGTTTATGGAACGGAAAGTAAAATATTGCAAAGAAAGTAAATAGGAAACTAAAAGTGTAGGTCAGAAACTTATATGATGGAAAATAGGCCCGGGCCCCGTAGGTTTCACTAGAGGCTTCTCTCAAGAAAGGAATTATTATGGTGGGTGAACAAATTACTGCCAAGCAATTGATAGAAAAGCGCAAAGTTATGACGATATCTAAGGCAATGATCATGAACATAGGCATCATGTCCGTGTTAAGTAGACCGAAACAATTCTGCATCTACTACTATTACTCCACACATCGACTGCTATCCAGCATGCATCTAGAGTATTAAGTTCATAAGAACAGAGTAACACTTTAAGCAAGATGACATGATGTAGAGGAATTAACTCAAGCAATATGATGAAAACCCCATCTTTTTATCCTCGATGGCAACAATACAATACGTGTCGATTCCCCTTCTGTCACTAGGATCGAGCACCGCAAGATTGAAACCAAAGCTAAGCACTTCTCCCATTGCAAGAAAAACCAATCTAGTTGGCCAAACCAAATCGATAGTTCGAAGAGACTTGCAAAGATATAAAATCATGCATATAAGAATTCAGAGGAGATTCAAATAATATTCATAGATAAGCTGATCATAAATCCACAATTCATCGGATATCAGAAACACATCGCAAAAAAGAGTATTACATCGAATAGATCTCCAAGAACATCGAGGAGAACTTTGTATTGAGAATCAAAGAGAGATAATAATCCATCTAGCTACTTGCTATGGACCCATAGGTCTGTGGTAAACTACTCACTCTTCATCGGAGATGCAATCGTGTTGATGTAGAAGTCCTCCGTGATCGAATCACCCTCCGGCAGGACGCCAGAAAAGGCCCCAAGATGGGATCTCACGGGTACAGAAGGTTGCGACGGTGGAAAAGTGGTTTCATGGCTCCCCTGGAAGTTTTTCGGGTATATGAGTATATATTGGAGGAAGATCTAGGTCAGGAGATCACCGAGGGGCCCACAAGGTTGGGGGGCGTGCCCTACCCCCTGGGTGTGCCCTCCACCCTTGTGGCCGCCTCGGGGCTCTTCTGACTTGCACTCCAAGTCTCCTGGGTGTCTTCTGGTGAAAACTCATCGCGAAAGTTTTATTCCGTTTGGACTCTGTTTGGTATTCCTTTTCTGCGAAACTCTAAAACAAGGGAAAAACATGAACTGGCACTGGGCTCTAGGTTAATAGGTTAGTCCCAAAAATCATATAAAATAGCATATTAATGCATATAAAACATTCAAAACAGATAATATAATAGCATGGAACAATAAAAAATTATAGATACATTGGAGAATTATCAAGCATCCCCAAGCTTAATTCCTGCTCATCCTCGAGTAGGTAAATGATAAAACAGATTTTTTGATGTGGAATCACTAGTACGCGTCAGTGCTATACAAATGGTTTTTAACCCCTTTCCGCGATGACATTTGGGACCGTCGCCAAGTGAGTGTTGGCGATAGGGGGTCCTTCCTACACGACCTAGAAACCGTCGGGGATATGGAGCAATGATCCAGAGGCCTTGAAAAATGTAATCGTGTGTGATGCAGCATACACTAAATTCTTTCGCACGTGTGGGATCGGTGATTAAACGTTTCTCTAATGATGCAGTGAAACCAAACGGTATGTCGTAATGAACCGTTTGAGAAATAGTATGTAAGGCACACGAGCCAACGTATGAACTGTGTGCAATTTGTGCCCCATCGCACATGAGTTTTCTGCGTAACCCGTCTACCATGCAAGACTCCGTCGCACACTTTTCCCAAAAGTTACCGTTTGTGATTATGTTCTATCACAAACAATTCCGGAGCCCCTTCACACACATACAAGTGTTGTACATGTTTGTGATTTGTTGTGTATCACGGACGGTTGCGACAAGAGTGACGTGTGCTTCTCGTTTTGGATCCCACACGTTCCCTGAAAAAAATTACGACTGGGATTGTATTTTACATTGGTCACGGTTTACTCTGACTTCTCGTGGGTGATAATGCGATATAACAAACGGTTCCGGAGACCCTACACACACGTAGTAGCGTTGCAAATCATTTGCGATCTGATGTGTATCACCGACGGTTCCGCTACGATTAACGTATGCTTTCCGATGTGGATCGCACACACTCATTTAGTTGAACCGTGTGCGGAGCAATTGCCAGGTTAAAACAAAAATATCCCATTTTGAATCAGCATGCAAAAAGCAAATTCGCCACAATATTCAATTGAACAAATAAACAAAAATATCCCATTTTGAATCGGCACGCAAAAAGCAAATTCGCCACAATATTCAGTTGAACAAATAAACAAAAATATCCTATTTTGAATCGGCGCGCAAAAAGCAAATTCACCACAATATTCAATTGAACAAATAGTGTCCACAGGAAGAACATTCATCAGATTTTGTAACAATTGCAATTGAACACATGGTAGCTAAATTCCAATGATTTGTCCACACATATATGCATTACATAATTAACCATAGTGTACAAAATATGAAGACCTCATCAGATGGAAAACAATGGACCCATGCATATATGTTTAGCGGCTAAATCTTACTCAATATTTCAGGAGAACGCATGCTGAAATCTTCATTATCACCAGTGGGATTGATGTAGTGATTCAGGAAGAAGTCGCTGATAAATCTCCGAACCATCAGCAATTCACCAGCCGGGAGCGGTTCAGGGGTCCTCGGTTCTAAGATGAGCTGCAGTATTTTTAAGATCAGAATGTGCCATATGAGTGGAGTAGAAGATATTAATTAACATATACTTACTGGTACTAATTCGTGAGGATCATCACAACTATCAGTAGATTTGCAGATGGAGATCATGTGTCTGCAAACATAGTATCCACAAAGGTTGGTCCCTGCTTCTTGCTGAGGACACTGAATTTTTTTGTAAAGAATTAGTCATGTATTTGTCCTGTTAGGGACAACCTAACCGGTGTTAGATGTATTATTTTTTCTTTGGACAAAATAGAAAGAGGTTTATTTAGAAGCTTGAACATTTGACTAGCGTAAGAAAAGGTATTTGCAGACTATTGGATAAATTTTCCAAAAATAACAGATTTCGGTGTGTTACTGGAGAAACGATCTTGTGCTGTAGAGGTAGTTCCCTCTTGAGCAGGTTCCCTGGTTTAGTTTTCCACAATGCGAGCACACTACAAATGAAGATGAATTTTGACAACATCAATTATTGAACCAGATATGAATGCAAATTAATTTCAACATCATAGAATTCAATACCTATCCATGAATTGCTGAAGATGCGTCAGATCCTGAGCGTTTGTTGACTCTCTGAGAGAATTGATGTAGTAAACTGTGTTCTTGTTTGGAACAATGAATACCAATATCCAGTGATTGCTACATATTAAGAAAGCCATGAACTTATGAATTATGTTGAAATATGGAAGACAATCAGTGTATGCGTGGTTGTTTACTTGACTTACCGTTCATGATATGGCCAGAGAAATGATTCTACATGGGACGTGTTTTCGAAGAGATGGACGACCGTATCAATGGCCCAGTCCCATAGGTCCTTACCATGTATTGTTGTGCCATGTGCTAATTCAGGATCTATGAAATACACACTCTCCCTTTTTCTTCTCTACGCGTTCAATCCCCTGAGAGGAATAAAATGCAGTTAGCTATTTATCATTTACAACCTTGTATGGAGAAGTTGATCAGATTTTGTCAAGTACTTACAAAATCAGGCATCTAACAAGAGTGGCATCGAGCTCGTTGAAGTTGAAGAAGAGATGTAAGTCCTCGAAACTCACGTTGATGGAACCAGCATCGTGTCAGAAATGATCTCTGTTGTAGTGGACTAGCAAACCATGATGACCCACTGGCATTTGATCCATGCAATATTCATGTAACTCGCGGCAACTGGAGCTGCACTCATCAAACTATTTGCCAACAAGAAATGGCTGGCCATGGACGTAATTGCGTGCTTGAAGTATGTCTGCTTTACTTTTAGCAAGCAGCAAATGTAATTCTTCATCATCCATGCCGTTAGAAATAATATTACTCCCGATTCAAACAAACTGCTGTTAATCTGGTTCCGGGCAATGAGTGCTTTAAGTAAGAGGCAATCATTCTCTTTCCTCTTCACTCTCCCGCTGCGCTTCCTCGTGGGTGTAGCCTTTTTGGCCACTTCCTTCTTGGTACTTGAAGCATTTCTGGCAGAACGTCTGGTTGGCTGCAAGGTAGACTGCCGAGCAGATGGTGAAGCTTCGGCAGATTGCTTAGCAGACGGTTCATCTATACCGGACCGTTGAGCTAGCGGTGCTGCTATGACGGACTGCTGGGCTGTAGGAGCAGAGGCATCAGACTGTTGACCATGCATTGAAGCTATGTCAGGTTTCTGCGCAGGTGGTGCCAACTTGTCGGTGTGTCGAGGAGGCTGTGCCAATGCGTTGGTTTGTTGAGCAGGAAGTGCTGATGCATTGGTATGCTGATCACGCGACTGTGGATCGACAGATTGATGAGAAGTCGGTTTTGGACCTACAGACTACTTAGCAGGCAGTTCCGAAGCATCAGACTGCTTAGCAGTCCGTTCCACCAGGTTGGTCTGCTGAGCATGTTCTGCAGCTGGGTCTCCCCCCGCTGCTTCAGCAGCCGATGTCTGAACCGGTGGTGCGTCTTCAGTAGTTGTAGGCCTTGCCACTGGCTGCTTTGGGGTGGAGGATGACATGGCCAGTACGCCACAAAGTCGGGTCGGCTGATCACAAGTTGATGCATCAGCCGTCGGATTACTAGTATTAGGTTCTTTGGGGGAAGCACGCGAGAGTTGCTGTGGCAAGGAGAGCGTCACCGGTTGAGGGGCAACATTGGTTGCTCTTGGCGGGGCTTTAGGGATCTCATCGATGAACTCTATTTCCTTTTATGGCCACTGGATGTGATGTAACAGTATTTCTCCCAAGGTCCTTTGCTCATCAAAGTCTCCTAGGACATTCTTCAGGTCAAATTCATTGAATCCAGGCTTTACTTCAGTCACGTAGCACTTCACATAGCCCGGCTTCAATGGCACATTGTCCAACAAGGGGCCATCTTCCAAGAAGGGTGTGCAAACCCAGGCTGTTGCACATTTTAATGTACCTTCATAATGTGTAAGCACGCCCTTTAGTCTGTCTTTCATTATAGATAGATCAGATATAGCATCATCATGAGCAGCTGCAGTCTTAGTGTAGCTGGGGTCAGCTGATGCACAACTACTCTTGTGGAGTGTTGTCGTGCAATAAGCAGCATCCTCCATGCCCGCCTCCCCTCCCATCTGCTGGCTATCTGTCAGTGTTGGAGTCTTCTGCATCATCATTGACTCCTCAACATCCTTTCGAACAGCCGGATACATCTCCTCCTCAACCTTTCATACAATGCATTCTGCTTCATTTCACTCCTCGCTTTTTTCATGCTGAGCCTCTCTTCTTTGCTGAGTTTGAAAGCCCTCTTGTGCGGGACATTAACACCTATACCCCTTGCACGGCCAGGGGGCTCTTTTGTTTCCAGAGCAACAGACAGAATGTCACATGGCCCTGAGTCTCTGTAGAACCTTTCAGGGATCTTGGAAGCCTCTAACATCACTTGATACATTTCTTCGTTATGTGAGTTTTTAAAGTAATAAGTTCCGTCATCACGCCTCCTTGCACGTGCCCGCAAGTAGTCTCTGGCGCGTTGACCCCTGATTTCACTAAAGGCCGGATTGCCACCCGCCACTACTGCTTCTTTGTCCTCCTGGTCCCATATCAGTTTCATGCCGTAGTATCCTGCCACACCCATACGGTGGGGGTGTATGTTCTTCTTCTGAAGTTCGATTGCTTGAAACTCTTCTTAGCAAACTCTTTAGTTACCCTGACCCTTTTGAATTCTGCCAGGCTGCCTTTGTAATTTGGGGGTATGCGGGGATTGGGTCCTTGGCGTCACTCAAGTACTTCTTGTACAACACATGCTTCTAGTTTCTCCAAGCATCCCTAGCCTTATTCAGTGCAGCGTGTTCCACCTGCATTCTCCATTGCTCTGGAACGTTGAAGTGATCCATGATCTCCCGGACTATCCTTCGCCGTGTTTCTGTGTCAGCCTTCCGAAACCCCGGCAGATTAATGTTGAGCCTTGCCCTGCCAACAAATCCACACACACTCCTGAACCCCGTGCATGCTTTATCTGGTTTAGTTGGATCCCAAGACTTTAAATCAATCTCGGTTACTACATATACACCTTTAGGCTGGTGTGCGGGCTTCCTTGGAGCGTTCCTCTGTGTCCTAACCAGAAGGGTAATTGCTGCAGCTCCATCCCATTCAAGATTACTTGATCCCTCACAATCTGCTGAAGACCTAGGGTTGTCAGAATCAGATGAAGATACATCGCCTGAAGCATGAGTGCTGTCGCTGCTACTCGACATCTATAGAGAACACATGCAAAGGAGGATAAGCATAAAACTAACAACTTGGTATCAAGCTTTCTAAACATGCCATGCAATAATTTAGAAAATGTATGGCTAATTTATTAAGTTTGTGTGACTCGGGCGCCCGTGATATGTAAATAGGCAGCAACTTATTGGAACAAACACAACTTATATGTAGTTAGGAAGGTAGATAATGAACATATATACGCTCTCTGTTATTTTATAGACAATTTGGGAACATATGGAACAAAATAGGAAGAGGGATTGCGAGGAAATATGCCGCACCGCGATGGAGAGCAGTAACTAATAGGCTTCTTAATGCAAACCCGACCGGACCACAGGAGAGGCAAGGGTTACAACATCGATATGCTCGAGGGTTGCTGGAGAGCAAACCAAGACGACGAGGCACGGGCAGCCGCGTGTTAGGAACGACAGTGGAGGTAGGCTTGACACCGAAGAGCAGGCACACGGCCGGGGTGAGCACAGCGGCGCCGGAGAGGGTTCTGTTGTGGATCTGGGGAAGGGGGGGAGCTGGCGATGGAGATTGGGTGGACTAGTTGAGTGAAACGCGGGCGGGTGGTTGGGGAGTGTTGGCGGCCTAGGTAAAAAGGGTGAAAAATATCCCCGGTCGCCGCATGGAAAGGCATATGCAAACGGTTGCCTCTAAGCACTCGTGTGCACAAAGAGAATAATTTCGTTTGAAATGAAGACATACTAATTTTGAAATGAAGACATGAGTTCATCGTTTTGCATCTAATTTTTTCCCACGTTAAGCAATCACCATTATACCACAGGTTTGATTTGCGGGCACATTTCAGGTCTCGTGTGCTATATGTAAGACATTTTTTGGCATTTACCATGCATTTTGGCATATAAATCAATTCCTAGCCGGACTACATTTCTTGTCGAAAGGAATGAGGATTGCCGTTCGATTTGGGAGCATCCAACTGTGCAGACGTACGATCCGTGGGGTTTGGGTTCTGGCCAATCAGAACGTATGACTCAGATCATGCGCGCAGTAAAGGGGGGGCATCGGCCACGGTTTGGTAGGCACACGGCTTTCGTGAGTGAACCCGTGTGCTATTTGAAAACATTTTTTGTGAGGGGCTATTTGAAAACATTTACATGAACTAATAGCACATTTTCATTTGAATGAAAACAAGAGTTCATCATTTCGCCTCCAAATTGTTTTCCACGGTAAGAAATCACCATTGTACCCTATGGTTCGATTTTCTCGTGCATTTGAGGTATCATTTGCTATATTCGAGTTGTTTGCTATAGTCGCAACTACACGTGGGTGCTAGCTAGCTAGCAAGATCATTTATGTGTCGCTTTGGGAGTTTTCATTCATTGTTCAAGAAACAGGAAAAATTCAAACAGTTCAGCCGCAGGGTGCGGCCAGAGGCATATGCCTTGTTGGTATTGTAATTATAGTAAATGCATATAGAGCCCGGAAATAACAAAAATCGGTGTGTCACCGTGCTGTGTTCTCAGGATCACTTGGATTTTTTTTGTAAAGATGGCACGAGTTTTGATGCTCATACCTTCCAAATTGGAGCATCTCACAAGAAGGATCATAGTTTCCAAAAGGAGATGCGACACTTCGGACTCCAATCGTCAATGACTACATCGTTCCGCTTTGAATTATTTTCACGGTAAACAAGCACGTATATACCCTAGGTTTGATTTTCTGGCCCATTTCAGGTCTCGTTGCTATATTCAAGTCATTTTTTTGCACTTACCTTGCATTTAGTGCATATAATTAAATTCAAAACCGTTCTACAACTACATCTGGGGTGTTAGTTAGCAAAGAAGGTGTACAAATCATTTGTGTGTCGCTTTGCGAGTTTCAAACATTTCGGCCGTGAGGTGCGGCCATCGGCATAGGCCTAGTTGGTATTTTAATTACTGGGAATTTAGATGGAGTCTAGATTTCATCAAAATCGGTGTGTGCCCGTGGCGTGCTCTTACGACCCCAAGAATTTTTTTGGTAAAGTTTGGCACAGGTTTTGATGATCGCTCCTTCCAAACCAGAGAATCTCACATGAAGGACCATGGTTTCCAAAGGGAGACGTGTCAATTCAAACTCCAGTGGTCGGTAACTTCATCGTTTGGCCTCATAAAAATTTCCACGATACGCATTCACCATTATACCACGGGTTTGATTTTCTAACACATTTCATCAATCGTTTGCTATATTTAAGGCCTATTTTGAATTTAACGTGCAATTTGTGGATATAAATAAAATCACAACCGGAACCGCATGTGCTGTCGAAAGGGATGAGGATCGTCGTTCGATCAAGGAGAATCCAATGGTGCAGATGTACGATCCGTGGAGTTTGGTTTCTGGCCAATCAGAACGCACGACTTAGATCGCACGCATGGCAGGGGGCATCGACCACGATTTAGTGGACACACGGCTTTCGTGAGTGAACTATGTGCTATTTGAAAACATTTACATTACCTAACAACATATTTTTGTTTGAATGAAAACATGAGTTCATCGTTTCGCCTCCAATTTTTTTCCACGGTAAGATTGTACCCTATGGTTCGATGTTCTAGTACATTTTACTAGGCGCCAGGCCTCGCTAGCAATCTCAAACTTTGAATATGCAAAAAAAGATCTCGTTTGTATGTATATATATAGTCGCAACTACACATGCGTGTTAGCAAGACATTTGCGTGTCGCTTTGCGAGTTTTCATTCATTGTGCGAGAAATGGGAAAAAACTTCAAACAGTTCGGCCGCAGGGTGCGACCAGAGGCGTAGGCCTTGTTGGTATTTTAATTTTAGGAAATGCATATAGAGTCCGGAAAATAACGAAAGTCGTCGTGTCGGTGTCTCATGCTCTCGCGACCGCATGGAATGTTTTTGGTAAATATTGGCACAAGTTTTGGTGCTAGCACCTTCCATACCGGAGCATCTCACAAGAAGTATCATATATAGTTTCCAAAAGGAGACATGGCACTTCGGACTACAAATCATCAGTTGCTAGCTACATCGTTCCGGCCCATTTCAGGTCGATCGTCTGCTATGTTTAAGTCATTCTTTGCACTTACCTTGCATTTTAGTGCATACAATTAAAGTCAAAACCCTACTACAACTACATATGGGTGTTTTAGTTAGGCTATACTTAGGATACTCATAGTGGAGAGTGTCATATACTAGTATCATGCATATATATATGATACTAGCTAGTGTATGATACTACCATTAATTATAGCGCATAGTATAATACATAGAGCATAGTATCATAGATCATATTTATTGCCATGCATGACACAAATTAGTATCGCATTTAACATGATATAGTATCTACCTATATGTTACTTTAACCCTCTCTATATTTAATTCTTTGCCACATCAGCATACTTGCTATTTCCGAGTGCATGATATCGTCGGCTATGATACCATCACTATGGCCAGCCTTATATAGTGGGGAGTATCATATACTATAGTATCATGCATATGATACTACGTACGTACCTTCATAGTGCATATATAGTATCATAGAGTAGTATATATCATAGATGACTGCATTTATGGCCATGCATGACATAAAGTAGTATAACATTTATTATATATGTTACGATATCTACCTATGTTACTGCTTCTTTGCCACATCATCATATTTTCTATTCCCGAGTGCATGATACCAACTATATATGATACCCCCACTATGGCCACCCTAAGGCTGTTCGTAATATGGGAGTATCAAGCGGTATCATGGATGCAAACTGGACTTTTTGGATGATGTGGCACACAGTAAAATGAGGAAAGAGAGGTTGTGGTATCATATCATGATACCATATCATATTAAATGTTGCACTACTTTGTGTCATGCATGGCAATTAATAAGGCAACCTAAGATACTAACTTATGATACTATGCGCGCATTACGGAGGTATTATCGATCATATACTAGTATCATGCATATATATGATACTAGCTAGTCTATGATATACTAGCTACCTCACTAAGAGCATGGTTAATAATACAGCCAACGGTCGGCTATAAGAAGTTGTCATGTCATATACATCCAACCTCTTAGCCGGCATGTACAATAATAAGTTTTAAATATGTACTAGTTTATCAATAGTTGGCCCACCTTACATCCTCACAGAGTGTATTGGGTCTCGTGTTGCAACTGGCTACTAACCAAGAGCCCGCTTCTCTTCTCTCTCCTCTTCTATTTCCTCCAACTAAGCACATATATATTATTCTTTTCCTTATAGCGTGCTTATGTCACTCTATTGTACTTGCTCTAATGCATAGTACCATAGAGTAGTATCATGTAGTACCTTATTTATTGTCATGCATAACACATAGTAGCATAACATTTATTATGATACGGTTTCATGATATGATACTTAACCCTCTCTTTCTTCATTTAATTCTCTGACAGCTCATCAAAATTGCCTAGTTGGCATGCATGATACTAGCTATGATACCCCCTTACTATCAGCCTAGCAAAGAAGGTGTACAAATCATTTGTGTGTCGCTTTGTGAGTTTTCATCCATTTGTTCGAGAAGCAGGGAGAAGTTTCAAACATTTCGTCCGCGAGGTGCGGCCACTGGTGTAGGCCTAGTTGGTATTTTAATTACTGGAAATTCAGATGGAGTCCAGACATCATCAAAATCGAGGTGTGCCCATGGCGTGCTCTCAGGACCCCGTGGAAAAAAATTGGTAAGGTTTGGCACAAGTTTTGATGACCGCTCCTTCCAAACCGGAGCATCTCACATGAAGGATCATGGTTTCCAAAAGGAGACATGTCAATTCAAACTCCTGTGACCGGTGAATTCATCGTTTGGCCATAAAAAATTCCATGGTACACAATCACCATTATACCACGGGTTTGATTTCCTGGCGCATTTCAGGTATCGTTAGCTATATCTAAGACATTTTTTGAGTTTAACGTGCATTTTGTGCATAAAAATAAAATTACAACCGGAACTGCATGTGCTGTCGAAAGGGATGAGGATCGCTGTTCGATCTGGGAGCATCCAATGGTGTAGACATATGATCTGTGGGGTTTGGGTTCTGGCCAAATAGAAAGCACGCTCACATCGTGGGCGGGGTTTGGTCGACACACGACTTTCAATAACGAACCGTGTGCTATTCGCAAACTAGATTGCATATTTTTGTTCACACATACTGTAGTGAGATCAATTGAGTGTGCTACCTCTATGATATAATAATAATAACAACAAAAAACAGTTCATATTCATTGCCTGAGCTGACAGCATATCAAGGTCAACATATTAACAATTCTTACATCAACAGAAAACCAGGCATAACTCACAAATTCAGTACACGCGACAGTTCTAAATTGAACGAATTAAGTTGCAGGGTAGGCATAAAGACTAGTCTCATGGCTTAATTCCCATGTACATGGGGGAACTGGGATCATTACGTTGACCCCGAATGAACTTGGGTTTTCTGATGATTTTACGCTTCTCTGTTACACGGGTGCGTGATCCCTTGGCTGGCAACTCATCAAATTCATCGTACTCGTCCTCATCGGCAACATCGTCGACACACAGTACCCTTCTCTTCCCATGCATCACTACATAACAGTTCTTATGCAAGGGGTCTTCCTAAAGAAAATTTGGGTAGCATCACTGGCAAGAATGAACGGGCCAGCGTGATATGCCATCGTTGTCCTGTTAACATAGGTCTTCCTGTAATCATCAACCCTTACATGACCAAGAGGGATCCATGCGCACCTGAATAATGCCACCTTAACTTTCACATAGTCAAGCTCCAAATCTCTTAAATGGTTCCATAGTATACCCTTTTATCAGCTTCATCTACAGTCATGTATTCTATTCGAACAACGTTGTTCTGACATGAGGTCTTCTGATCACCTTCCACAATGTAGAACATGTATCCATTTATGTCATATTCTTGGTACGTCAACACCATAGGTGATGGCTTTTGTGCCAACCACATAGCAATGTCATCGATGGATCCTTGTGCCAAACGATTCTTTAGCCATTCGGCGTAGTTCTTAGTGTGCTCCTTCATCTCCACATCTGATGGAGGCACCATTGGTAAGAAGCTTTGGCGTATCTCCGCCAAGTGTTCTTCGACATAAGCGCTGAGAACTGGGCTGTTAAGCAATACCGTCAAATGGGCTTTCTCTGCCAATTCTCTAGGTGCAGCCATTTGCGTGCCAGCAAGGACCGACTTACCTTTCAGCCTTCCGTCGTGGCGAGAGAGGGGAAAACCTATAGGTCTTTGTTTCATGTGTTCGGTGCAAAACTCAGCCACCTCCTCCACGTATAACCTTGTAGGATGCTTGCCTCTGGATGGTTTCGGTTCTGACAAAAGCACTTCAGTATTCCCATGAATCGCTCGAAGGGATACATGTTGCGAAGAAACACAAGACGACAATACTTTATCTCGTCGACAAGGTGCACAGTGAGATGGACCATGACATCAAATAATGACGGTGGGAAAACATCTCTAGGTTGGACAATGTTCTTGCAATATCATCTTGCATATGATCCAACTCTTTAGGATCTACAACTTTCTGCCATAGTTGGTTGAAGAAATCACAGAGGTCAATGAGTGAGTTTCTTATATCTTTGTCCATCGGATTCCTAATAGCCATCAGGAGGATTTGTGTCAACATTACATGGCAATCATGTGACTTCATGTGTCCCAACTTCATTTTACCCGAGCTCACATCCATGAGACTTCTGATGTTTGCGCAGTAGGAAGAGGGTGTCTTAACTAACAACAAATAGGTGAAGAACTGTGTTGCTTCTTTTGTACTAAAATTCTAACTCTGGCGAGCTTTGATGAATTTGTCATCATCTTCTGGTTCACTCTTGCGTTTTGATTGATCAACAAGCATATAGAGCCCTGAACCGTCACCATCCTTTCTTTTACCTTTAATCTTGAGCAGAGTACCAAGGATGCTTTCACATACGTTTTTCTCTACATGCATGACATCGATGCAGTGACGTACACATAGAATCTCCCAGTAAGGTAATTTCTAGAACACCGATTTCTTATTAAACACTTGACCTTTGGGTGTTTGTTTCACCATCAAAGGGTGGTTCTTGCCAAGCACAACATTAATTTTTTAGCCATGTTGTGGACCACCACCCCTTCATAGGGTCTTGGGTCCACACCTGCCTCTGCGGTACCATCAAATTTAGCTTTCATCTTTCGGTATGGGTGATTTTTCCATAAGAACCTACAATGACGCAAATACACGGTTTTGTGCGAGTTGGAAAGTCTTATGCTAGCTGTCCTATCCATGCATGTGACACACCCTACATCTCCTTTTGTTTTCTTACCCAATGTGTTGCCTAATGCAGGCATATCTTGAATGGTGTGCACCAGCATCGCATGTAGATCGAAAATCTCCTTTCTGTAAGCATCATAACATTTTACAGCAGGCGCATCTATCCACACTGCCAGCAGTTCTTCTACCAGTAGTTGAAAGTAAATGTCGATGTCATTTCCAGGTTGCTTCGGGCCTTGGATAATCATTGACATCATAATGTATTTTTTCTTCATACACAACCAAGAAGCTAGGTTATATATGCACAGAAGCACCGGCCATGTGCTATGATTGGTGCACATATCGCCAAAAGGATTCATCCCGTCAGTACACTCACAGAGCCTTATACTTCTAGGATCCTTGGCAAAGTCTTCAAACTTGTCGTCGATTGATTCACACTGAGCCCCATCTTTTGGGTGCCTCATAAACTTATCCGCAATTCGCTCATCATGATGCCACCGCAACCTCTTTGCCTCTCTAGGTTTTGCAAACAAACGCCTCAACCTTGCAATTAAAGGCATGTACAAAACAACCTTGAACGGGATTCCTGTCTTGATCTCGTCGTCCAATTTGTACTTGTCCTTTGCTCTCCTGCGCTTGTATCGTGCATGCTTGCATGTGGGATATGCACACAAATCTTTGTACTCACCATGGTACAATATACAATCATTCACACAAGCGTGTATCTTCTGTACTTCAAGTTCCAATGGGCAAACAATTTTCTTCACTTCATTCGTGCTTCTAGGGAGCACATTATCTTCCAGAAGAATTTCTTTGAAAAGACCTAACATCTTTGTGAAGCCCTTCTTTGATAGACCGTTTGCTGCTTTAAATCTGAGAAGCGCCAGGGTGGCACTCAACTTGGAATATTTGTTTTTGCAACATGGATACAATTCTTTCTTGGAGTCTGCATAAATGGTTGGTAGATCCTTGTAGCCAATCATATCCTTTTTGGGGCCCTCAAAATCTGCAATCATAGTAGCAAAATCTGGCATATCAAGATCATCGTCATCTGCGTCGACGTCTTGGTTTTCCAGTGGCTGTTTTGTCTTTTCGGTGTTCCATTGGTAGCTTGACGCCTCTGCCCTGATGTTAGATTCAACATCCATGTGACACTGATCGGGGTTTGGCATCTCGCAGCCCTGAGTATCTTCATCCATGACCTCCTCTTCGTCGTGTCTGGTCCAACGTGTATACCCATCCATGAATCTCCTAGTGACTAAGTGCAACTGGACATCTGCAACTTCATGTGACTTTGTATTGGCACAATCAGTACATGGACACATGATGTAATCCGCATCACCAATTCTCCTCTTTGTACTTTCAGCCAAATTCATGAACTCTGTCACGCCACTGATAAAATCTGTGGTTTTCTGATTCTTCATCCATCGAGATCGTTCCATCTGCACCACATAAATGGTAATTAAAAATAAAACAACAACATCAATACACAGATTAATTGCTGCCCAAAGATGCGTGCACAAATCACAAGGTTTTATTTTCCTAATTACTAAGGGCGCTCCATATTGTTATCCAGATGTGCAATGATAAAAATTAATGGCCAATCAATTTACACGTAGAGTATTAGTACAACACTACCCTTAGGAATTGAATACCTTAATTAAGCCACTCACGAAAATAATACCTTAATTAATTAGCCGCACGGCGACCTCCACCCAGCAGACAGAGAAGCGCACTGCGGCGACACACCAAGACAGCAGGGTCAAGGAGCAAAGCTTAGTGCGGATGCCACCTAAAGTTCGACCTCCACTATCCCGCCATCGACTGTGATGGATGTGCTCGAATCACGCCGACGCCGACCTTGATGGTTGAGCTCCTCCTATCTCCCTCCGCAGACCGAGGATTTACCTCCTATGACGCTGCCACCACCCATAGACCGAGGATTGACCTCTTCTCTGGTAGCCACTCCCTAGGCCGCCGCTGCCATCTGTATATGTAGAGCGGCTGTTTTTTACGGATATCCGCAGAGCAGCTGTTTAAAAGGTATCTTTAACTCAATTATATGGACAGGGTAGTACATCACATACGGTTATGTAACGACAACCGTGTCTAACCTACGTTTTCTTCTCACACGGTGTGCCGTATACAACATATAGTGCCATAAGTAGTTCCCGACCATTAGCTTATCCCCACAGTTTCCCCATCTCCCCCAAATCCCTACATAGCCTCCAAATTCCCTCGCGTGGGCTGATATTGGGGGAATGCAGATGAGTGGTGCTGATGGTTTCGGTCGGGGATATACCCCGCGGTATGACCCGACCGGAAATATGACCCGGCCGGACTTGGTGGTTTACTTGAGACCCGACTGACACTTTGCGATTCACTGGCGACCCGCCCTGACTTGGCGGTTTACAAGCAACCCGCCTGAACATTATGACTCACTGGTGATCCGGTGGGCGGGTCAGACGGATGACAAGGCCCAAGGCCCAGAAGGCCGGTTCATGTTAATGGTGAGCCGGTTTATGAGGAAAGCACAAGGAATATTCTCCTACAAAGGAAGCAAGACTATGACTCCACTTGTAATAGAGTAATCCTAATCCAATTAGGACTAGTCATGTAAACCGCCCCTTCAACATATATAAGGAGGGGCAGGGCTCCCCAAAGGGGGACAAAAAATAATAGCTAAGGCTAGACACAACTAGAGGAGAGCCGGTTTATGCGGCGACTCCCTCATGAGCATAATGAGACCTAGCCACAAACATCATGTATGGCTATTCCGGATGATGTTTCCCCAGGGCCCGAAGCTGTCTAAATCCTTGTCTTGTGTGATGATCCGCCTCGCGTCTCTCGTCCTGTTCAACCCCTCTCAAGCTACCACATAGATGTGTTGGCCTCAAAACTAAGTCCTATCAACGAGGACATCTACCGTGACAATTCCACGACAGTTGGTGCCCACCATGGAGAGCTTGCTGCCATGATGCGTGGTTCAAACATGGGCATCCTACCTTATTGGTTCATCATATTATTGATCATTTGGGGGCTTCCTGCTTGTTTATCACAGCTGTGACTACCCTATTAATACGTCTATCAAGCCAATATTATCATAAGAGCACAACTCTGGTTACTTCGGTAATCCTGCTATCAAGCCAATATTATCATAAGGGGCCAAAGAGAGTCTGCAGCACAGCACAACTCAAACATGTGTATCCCTTGAGCACAACTCACAATATCACTTGGGGGCTATGTTCGAACCATAGCTACACCTCTTGATAGGCATAAGGGCTACCAGGGAAATCACTTGGGGGCTTGGTCGTACCCGAACCATAGCTACACCTCTTGATAGGCATAAGGCCGCCAGGGAAATCACTTGGGGGCTATGGGTTTGAACCATAGTTACACCTCTTGATAGGCATAAGGGCACCAGGGAAATCACTTGGGGGCTTGGTCGTATTTGAACCATATCTACACCTCTTGATAGGCGTAAGGCCATCAGAGAAATCAATTGGGGGCTTAGTCGTATTCAAACCATAGCTACACCTCTTGATCGGCACAATGCCACAATTATGACTACTTGGGGGTTCTGGTCATATCCGAACCATAGCTTAAACCCTCTTGATCATACACATACATCATCATATATTGCGTCATACATTGCATCATCATTACATCATCATAGCATGTATCATATGGGCACGGATATACCGGTTTATATGGTAGGAATCGGTTTTCAAACCATGTCATATTATTCAAATCTTTAATAGCCAACACGGCTGGATTTTTATTATGGTTATCAATAACCAATATTATGATTGAGGTTTTCAAAGTCACTTCAGCGCAATGGGTATAATTTATTCTACAATGGAAGGAATAGTCCCGAGTCGCTGCAGGCTTATGACTCGGCACTTGGAGGCTACATTATTCAAGTTGGGATTACATCAAATACACAAGTCTCATGTCACTTCAAGCATGCACCATGACACTTGGGGGCTAATGCAAAGTCATTGTTTGCTCACCTTATTGAAGAACAGAATCATCACATCGTAATGAGCCGGCCCTTGGGGGCTAACAATTGCTCCTGTCAACAATTCAAGGTACAAAGCTTTTAATCCATTATATTGAAGGTTCCACTGCTCAGTTGGTAAAGCACAAGGCTCTTAAACTTGTGGACGTGGGTTCAAGCCCCATGATGGGGGTTACATCATAGGATATTATTTTCAATGAAGTATATATAAAGTCCCAGCTCAATATTATCTTACTGGGCCAGCCCTTGGGGGCTACGCGCCGCTGTTCCAATTTACATGATCATATTTATAAAGTCCATGCTCATTATTGCATAATAACCCGACCCTTGGGGGCTACACATGTTGATGTTTTTTGAGCATCAGGCTATTACAAGTCCTAGGTTGCTGCAAGCATGACAACCCGACACTTGGGGGCTACATAATATGAAGTATTCAGTTTTTATTATTGGATGAGATGAACAACATGGATTTCTTCAAAGTGGAAGTATTTATATTGAAGCAAGTCTTAAGTTATCACTTTGTTCTGCTCAAGACTTGGGGGATACAGGTAATATGGATATAAGATCGATTACATGTCCCGGTGTCAACAACAATTATGACCCGGCAGTGTCTGTTTTATAACCCGACAATTTTGATAATAATAAATCAGCAAGTTTTACGTCTTCAAGCCAGCTAAAAGTCAGATGAGTATTTCAAGACCAACATTTTTTTAATCCGGCGCTTTGGAAGCCGGTTCAAGTGGATTATTTCTTACAATATTTCTCTACAAGAGGCCAATGTCAGCAAATTGACTCTGAAGCTAGCTTATTGACCCGGATTTCTCAAGAAAAGTATCTGGACATTTTGCATTCACAAAGTTTGAATGTATCTACTAAAGGAGATTTGCTATGAGTTCATGGGCATGTATCAAGAAGGAAATTACAAGGACTTAAAGATGATCAGGTGCCGGTTTACAAGAATTTTTAACCTGGAGTACGACTTGTCAAGGTTGTTCTTGTGTTTGTTTTACAGGATCAGTTTAACATGGATAAATCCAAACTAAACTGGGGGCTAATGTCGGGGATATACCCCGCGGTATGACCCGGCGGACTTGGCGGTTTACTTGAGACCTAGCTGACACTTGGCGATTCACTGGCGACCCGCACTGACTTGGCGGTTTACAAGAAACCCGCCTGAACATTATGACTCACTGGTGATCCGGCGGGCGGGTCAGACGGATGACAAGGCCCAAGGCCCAGAAGGCCGGTTCATGTTAATGGTGGGCCGGTTTATGAGGAAAGCACAAGGAATATTCTCCGACAAAGGAAGCAAGACTAGGACTCCACTTGTAATAGAGTAATCCTAATCCAACTAGGACTAGTCATGTAAACCGCCCCTTCAACATATATAAGGAGGGGCAGGGCTCCCCAAAGGGGGACAGAAAATAATAGCTAAGGCTAGACACAACTAGAGGAGAGCCGATTTATGCGGCGACTCCCTCATGAGCATAATGAGACCTAGCCACAAACAGCATGTAGGGCTATTCCGGATGATATTTCCCGGGGCCCAAAGCTGTCTAAATCCTTGTCTTGTGTGATGATCCACCTCGCGTCTCTCGTCCCGTTCAACCCCTCTCAAGCTACCACATAGATGCGTTGGCCTCATGACTAAGTCCTTTCAATGAGGACATCTGCCGTGACAATTCCACGACAGTTGGCGCCCACCGTGGGGCTCGCGCACAGTGGTGTTGAGTTCTTGGGGGAAACTTTTCTAGGGTTCGAGAAGATCACAATTAAAAGTGGGTGTGGAAGGGTCTACATCGATTCAAACTTCATTAGATGAGATTGAAAAACCAGTCGCAACACAAATCAGATTAGTGGTGGAGTCAATCAGATGAATCCTATCTATACCAAAAGATACTACTGAAGGCGTGCAAGGCATAGACGAAATCAATCTGACCAAGAAGGAAGTCGCAATAGTCCGTGAGTTAGTCTGTTTCTAAATTCCTTGTTCATGTGATCCTGCTCAGCGGCTGTTAGTCTGCTACCTACTTTGAAAGCCATCTACTATGGCACGCATATCAACGGAGACCCATGGAGCTGAGCTATCTGTCTGCTAACGGCTGCAAGATGGATTAAACACGGACTCAAATCTGCTGCTAAAATAAGAAAATGTCAAAAAAGAATATTATACTACGATGGCAGTCCAATCAAAGAGTTTCTGTGTGCAAGCTTTAAGAGTTAAAAATACTACTGTGAGCTGGTGGCGTGGGAAGCCACGAGAAGACCATGGGACAAAAGTACTAATTCAGAGTTGCTATGTCACAATCAATGTACAACTCCATCAAGCTAGCGGACGCGTTGAGAAGGGCCATACTGACATCAAATTGATAAATTATGGGAACGAACATGTGTGACAGTGGCAAAAAGCTACCATAGATATTGTACGGCACCGGGTTGCCTGATAGCCGACGGACAAGGAACAAGATCGGAAACAGCCCAAACGTTGGTCAGCACACGATAAAAAAAGAGAGAAGGGAACAAGCCAGGATTTGGAGATGGATTCCGCTTTCGAGCCGGAGTTTCTCCGCCAGTGAACCGCCTCCCTCGCCTTATCATCCCCTCTGGCGCGAGCCAGCCGCTGCCTTTGCCGCCGAGCGTTGAGCCGGCGCAGCCGCCTCCGCCTCCGCCGTCGGCTCGCGGCCCATAGTCGTCGTTGCCCTGGTGTGCCTTCTGCTCAAGTCGCCTCCATGGCCTTGAGCCGCCGCGCCTATTGACCCGACCTCGCGCTGGCTTCGTCTTCGTGGGCCGGCTCAGAACCACCTACTGCTGCCGGGTCAACATCCGCGCCTTGAGTCGTTGTCAGCGTCCTAGAGCCGCACGACGCCTCTGTCCGTGCCATACCAATTTCTGGACAGGCGTGTAGGCTAGGCCCCCTGCGGTCTAGTTTACTTCAATGCGCCGACTCGACTGACGGACACCACTGAGGATCATAAAGTTCAAATATACCAGGTGATATCCCTTCAGTCTGTTTTAATAAACACATATAAATTTATGTGAAACCGTTACTTTGAATTGCGATATTTTTTGATGCAAGGCAATTGTTCATTACAAATGAGGTGTCATACTGCGGGTATGGAGCACGCACTGGCAATATTTTGCACCGACATTTCATCCGTGCCATACTATCCAGTGAATGAACATGTGCAAGTCGCTGTCACTATGATCCGGTTTACAATACCACATAGATCTCACTTGTCTGCCCCCGTGGTCGGCTCACCCGTCTGCGACGGCTTACAACACCACGGCCGACTCATCTGTCCGTGCCGTCTCTGATGCTACCGTCCACCCCTCACGGTCTGGTCTACATCAACACACCGAGCTGCACCTGTGTGCACAAGTTTCTTAACGAGCATGTGCTAGTCGCCGCTCCTGCTGCCCGGTCTATTACAACAACTCTGAAGCAAGCCATAAGATATTATCAGCCTCCACCTGCACCGTATGGCTCTATGGGCGGACACACAAGTCACCACCACCAAAGTTTGTTCAAACATCAACAACCAGCTTGGATAAACCGCTGGCCGGATTACTGACAAAAATCATACGTGGCCATTTATGACTCGCCGAGGTCAGCCTCAACTTTCTATGGATTCACATCACATTGTCAACGCCAAGGATATACAATGAGGGTTGCGAAGATCATCAACTCGCCATCTTGCCTCCAGCTTCAACATATTCCAGCGTTCCGCTGTTCAACTATATGCCGGTTTATATCACGGTCAAATATGGAGAATCTCAAGCCAACTCCTTGAGTCGTCTTAAGACTCGGGGGCTATAATGACATGACTCAATAAATGACTGACAGTTTAAAGCAAGTCAAGAACTCCGGGCTAGTGGAGGGAAGATAACCCGGTCCCGGAGGCCACCGTCATATTGGTGAAAAGTTAAAAGGCCGTCAGAAAATTTCCGGCTTAAAAATAAGGATTCCGGTTAAAAATCCGGTTCAAGGGAAATCTGTCTCCCATCAAGCTCTGAAGCTCTCAAATCCGGTTTAAGAATTTCCAGTTCAAAAAGAATTAATTTCTCGCAAGTTTGAGTTTAAAGGCCGTCAGAAAATTTCCCGCTTGAAAATGAAGATTCTGGTTTAAAATCCAGTTCAAGGGAAAGATGTCTCCCACAAAGCTTTGAAGCTCTCAATATCCGGTTTAACATCCGGTTCAAGAAGGAGTTATCTCTTGCAAAAAATTAAAGATTGCCAAAGAGAGCTTGCTACCATGATGCGCGGTTCAAACATGGGCATCCTGCCTTATTGGTTCATCATATTATTGATCATTTGGGGGCTTCTTGCTTGTTGATCACAACTGTGACTACCCTATTAATACGGCTATCAAGCCAATATTATCATAAGAGCACAACTCTGGTTACTTCGGCAATCCGGCTATCAAGCCAATATTATCATAAGGGGCCAAAGAGAGTCTGCAGCACAGCACAACTCAAACATGGGTATCCCTTGAGCACAGCTCACAATATCACTTGGGGGCTATGTTCGAACCATAGCTACACCTCTTGATAGGCATAAGGGCCACCAGGGAAATCACTTGGGGGCTTGGTCGTATCTGAACCATAGCTACACCTCTTGATAGGCATAAGGCCACCAGGAAAATCACTTGGGGGCTATGGGTTCGAACCATAGTTACACCTCTTGATAGGCATAAGGGCACCAGGGAAATCACTTGGGGGCTTGGTCGTATTTGAACCATAGCTACACCTCTTAATAGGCGTAAGGCCATCAGAGAAATCAATTTGGGGCTTGGTCGTATTCCAACCATAGCTACACCTCTTGATCGGCACAATGCCACAATTATGACTACTTGGGGGTTTTGGTCATATCCGAACCATAGCTTAAACCCTCTTGATCATACACATATATCATCATATATTGCGTCATACATTGCATCATCATTACATCATCATAGCATGTATCATATGGGCATGGATATATCGGTTTATATGGCAGGAATCGGTTTTCAAACCAGGTTATATTATTCAAATCTTTAATAGCCAACACGGCTTGATTTTTATTATGGTTATCAATAACCAATATTATGATTGAGGTTTTCAAAGTCGCTTTAGCGCAATGGGTATAATTTATTCTACAATGGAAGGAATAGTCCCAAGTCCCTGCAGGCTTACGACCCGGCACTTGGAGGCTACATTATTCAAGTTGGGATTACATCAAATACACAAGTCTCATGTCACTGCAAGCATGCACCATGACACTTGGGGGCTAATGCAAAGTCACTGTTTGCTCACCTTATTGAAGACCTGAATCATCACATCGTAATGAGCCGGCCCTTGGGGGCTACCAATTGCTCTTGTCAACAATTCAAGGTACAAAGCTTTTAATCCATTATATTGAAGGGTCCACTGCTCAGTTGGTAAAGCACAATGCTCTTAACCTTGTGGACGTGGGTTCAAGCCCCATGATGGGGGTTACATCATAGGATATTATTTTCAATGAAGTATATATAAAGGCCCAGCTCAATATTATCTTACTGAGCCAGCCCTTGGGGGCTACACGCCGCTGTTCCAATTTAGATGATCATATTTATAAAGTCTGTGCTCATTATTGCATAATAACCCGGCCCTTGGGGGCTACACTGGTTGAAGTTTTTTGAGCATCAGGCTATTACAAGTCCCAGGTTGCTGCAAGCATGACAACTCGGAACTTGGGGGCTACATAATATGGAGTATTCAGTTTTTATTAGTGGCTAAGATGAACAACATGGATTTCTTCAAAGTGGAAGTATTTATATTGAAGCAAGTCTTAAGTTATCACTTTGTTGTGCTCAAGACTTGGGGGCTACAGGTAATATGGATATAAGATCAATTACATGTCCCGGTGTCAACAACAATTATGACCCGCAGTGTCTGTTTTATAACCCGACAATTTTGATAATAATAAACCGGCAAGTTTTACATCTTCTAGCCAACTAAAAGTCAGATGAGTATTTCAAGACCAATATTTTTTTAATCCGGCGCTTTGGAAGCCTGTTCAAGTGGATTATTTCTCACAATATTTCCCTACAAGAGACCAATGTCAGCAAATTGACTCTGAAGCTGGCTTATTGACCCGGATTTCTCATGAAAAGTATCTAGATATTTTGCATTCACAAATTTTGAACGTATCTACTAAAGGAGATTTGCTATGAGTTCATGGGCATGTATCAAGAAGGAAATTACAAGGACTTAAAGATGATCAGGTGCCGGTTTACAAGAATTTTTAACCCGGAGTACGACTTGTCAAGGTTGTTCTTGTGTTTGTTTTACATGATCAGTTTAACATGGATAAATCCAAATTAAACTGGGGGCTAATGTCGGGGATATACCCCGCGGTATGACCCGGCCGGACTTGGCGGTTTACTTGAGACCAGGCTGACACTTGGCGATTCACTGGCGACCCGCCCTGACTTGGCGGTTTACAAGAAACCCGCCTGAACATTATGACTCACTGGTGATCCGGCGGGCGGGTCAAATGGATGACAAGGCCCAGAAGGCCGGTTCATGTTAATGGTGGGCCGGTTTATGAGGAAAGCACAAGGAATATTCTCCGACAAAGGAAGCAAGACTAGGACTACACTTGTAATAGAGTAATCCTAATCGAACTAGGACTAGTCATGTAAACCGCCCCTTCAACATATATAAGGAGGGGCAGGGCTCCCCAAAGGGGGACAAAAAATAATAGCTAAGGCTAGACACAACTAGAGGAGAGACGGTTTATGCGGCGACTCCCTCATGAGCATAATGAGACCTAGCCACAAACATCATGTAGGGCTATTCCGGATGATGTTTCCCGGGGCCCGAAGCTGTCTAAATCCTTGTCTTGTGTGATGATCCGCCTTGCGTCTCTCGTCCCGTTCAACCCCTCTCAAGCTACCACATAGATGCGTTGGCCTCACGACTAAGTCCTTTCAACGAGGACATCTGCCGTGACAATTCCACGACAGTTGGCGCCCACTGTGGGGCTCGCGCACAGTGGTGTTGAGTTCTTGGAGGGAACTTTTCTAGGGTTCGAGAAGATCACAATTAAAAGTGGGCGCGGAAGGGTCTACATCGATTCAAACTTCATCAGATGAGATTGAAAAACCAGCCGCAGCACAAATCAGATCAGTGGTGGAGTCAATCAGATGAATCCTATCTATACCAAAAAAATACTACTGAAGGCGTGCAAGGCATAGACGAAATCAATCTGACCAAGAAGGAAGCCGCAATTGTCCGTGAGTTAGTCTGTTTCTAAATTCCTTGTTCACGTGATCCTGCTCAGCGGCTGTTGGTCTGCGACCTACTTTGAAATCCATCTACTATGGCACGCATATCAACGGAGACCCATGGAGCTGAGCTACCTGTCTGCTGACAGCTACAAGATGGATTAAACACGGACTCAAATCTGCTACTAAAATAAGCAAAGGTCAAAAAAGATTATTATACTACGATGGCAGTCCAATCAAAGAGTTTCTGTGTGCAAGCTTTAAGAGTTAAAAAATACTACTGTGAGCTGGTGGCGTGGGAAGCCACGAGAAGACCATGGGACAAAAGTACTAATTCAGAGTGTTGCTATGTCACAATCAATGTACAACTCCATCAAGCTAGCGGACGCGTTGAGAAGGGCCATACTGACATCAAATTGATAAATTATGGGAACGAACATGTGTGACAGTGGCAAAAAAGCTACCACAGATATTGTACGACGCCGGGTTGCATGATAGCCGACGGGCAAGGAACAAGATCGGAAACAGCCTGAATGTTGGTCAGCAAACGATAAAAAAAGAGAGAAGGGAACATGCCATGATTTGGAGATGGATTCCGCTTTCGAGCCGCAGTTGCTCCGCCAGTCAATCGCCGCCTCAGCCGCCTCCCTCGCCTTATCATCGCCTCTGGCGCGAGCCAGCCGCTGCCTTTGCCGCCGTGCGTTGAGCCGGCGTAGCCGCCTCTGCCTCTGCCATAGGCTCGCAGCCCATAGTCGTCGTTGCCCTGGTGTGCCTTCTGCTCAAGTCGCCTCCACGGCCTTGAGCTGCCGCGCCTACTGACCCGACCTCGCGCTGGCTTTGTCTTGGCCGGCTTGGAACCACCTACTGCTGCCGGGTCAACATCCGCGCCTTGAGTCGCTGTCAGCGCCCTAGAGACACATGAACATCTAGGTCCTATGCCATTGATGTTACGGAAGATTTGTGCAGATATTTTTTCCTTTATCTTTTTTTCCTTTCCTTTGTAGTTTGATTATTACTGGCTTTATCAATAATAAGAGCTCAATGTTTTGCTTGCCAACTGTCCTACTCCCTTCATACCGGTACCGATGCATACTCCCAGAACTCGTTCCTTCTTTTTGTCCTGAAAAGGTAAACCAGCCAATAGGAGTCCTGCGCAACCCCGTGAATTTGGAGCGATTGGGTACAAATAATTGCGGTTGATTATAACAATGGTTAGATAATACGTCAACCCCCGCTTCAATTGGCATTTCCCCTTCTCTGCATACCCCGCTTAATTGTCCACCATCTTCATCGTCCTCGGTAGGCCGCAGTACACACTGGCACACACTCTGCAGCCATGTCGAGCGACAGCGAGGACGACAGTTCGGCCAGCAGTCTGGTGCCCGATGATAGGTCAACATAGGAATCACCCCGCTCGTCTTCCATGAGTCTGGCGTTGAGCCCAGGCCTCAATTATATCCGGATCATGGAAGGGACACCGCCTCCAGCGTCGTCAGACGACATCCAGATGGACGAAGAGCCGTCGGAGGATGGAGAAGAGGACGACGATGATGAGGAGGAGGAATGGTTGATCAAGGAGGAGGAGGAGGAGGACAACAACAACGATGATGACGACGACGACGGCAATGAAAAGCCAACCGTCAGCGGAAAGAAGCGTCCTCGCCAAGACGATGTCGCGGGGTCATCCAACAACAACAATAAGAAGAAGAAGGACTAACTTAAGCAGACTATGCATATCTTTATTTCCATTCGCTCATATTAATTTGTTATCTTTGTTTATCCTGTCAATCTCATCGCAGACGGTTAGTAATACGTATTCGACAGAGATCTTCTACATTATCGCCCACAGGTTGGTTTGTTGAACTATGTGACCTGACGAGCACACAATTCACAAAAAAGACCGTATGGGCTGTCTATAATGATCGCACATAATTTTGATTACCGACCTGTTTGCCAGGTATCACACACATCTTGTTACGCCGAATCGTTTGTGTTCACCTCGATCATCATAAATAGTTCATCAGAGCGAACTATATGCCGTATATTGCAGACATATTGATATGGCTGCCCGTTTCTGTTGTTCTGTCTAATCGCAAACAGTTCGTATGGATCAACCGTATGCACATCATCGCACACGCAACTAAAATCTAAACCGTGTTTGATGTGCCCACCATCACAAATGGTTTGCACCTTTTTTTATGGTTATTTTACACCACTGTTTTTGATTATTGCATTGCACACGGTTTCGTCGAAAGGTCTCTGATTGTAGTGTCGCGTTAGCAGCATCCTGCGGTAGTAAATGCTACCTAACATATTTATCCATGTAATTCTCTTTATTGTGGCATGAATGTTCAGATTCGTAAGATTCAAAACAAAAGTTTAATATTGACATAAAAACAATAATACTTCAAGCATACTAACAAAATAATTATGTCTTCTCAAAATAACATGGCCAAAGAAAGCTTATACCTACAAAAACATGTAGTCTGGCTATGCTCCATCTTCAACACACAAAATATTCAAATCATGCACAACGCCGATGACAAGCCAAGCAATTGTTTCATACTTTTAATGTTCTCAAACTTTTTCAACTTTCACGCAATACATGAGCGTGAGCCATGGATATAGCACTATAGGTGGAATAGACGGTGGTTGTGGAGAAGACAAAAGAAGGAGATAGTCTCACATCAACTAGGCGTATCAACGGGCTATGGAGATGCCCATCAATAGATATCAATGTGAGTGAGTAGGGATTGCCATGCAACAGATGCACTAGAGCTATAAGTTTATGAAAGCTCAATAAGAAAACTAAGTGGGTGTGCATCCAACTCACTTGCTCACGAAGACCTAGGGCATTTTGAGGAAGCCCATCATTGAAATATACAAGCCAAGTTCTATAATGAAAACAATTCCCACTAGCATATGAAAGTGATATCATATGAGACTCTATCATGAAGATCATGGTGCTAGTTTGAAGAACAAGTGTGGCAACAGGATAGTAACATTGTCCCTTCTCTCTTTTTCTCTCATTTTTTGTTTTTTTGGGCCTTCTTTTTTTGGCCTCTTTTATTTTTATTTTATTTTCGTCCGGAATCTCATCCCGACTTGTGGGGGAATCTTAGTCTTCATCATACTTTCCTCACTTGGGACAATGCTCTAATAATGAAGATCATCACACTTTTATTTACTTATAACTCAAAAATTGCAACTCGATACTTAGAACAAAATATGACTCTATGTGAATGACTTCGGCGGTGTACCGGGATGTGCAATGAATCAAGATTGACATGTATGAAAGAATTATGAATGGTGGCTTTGCCACAAATACGATGTCAACTACATGATCATGCAAAGCAATATGACAATGATGGAGCTTGTCATAATAAACGGAATGGTGGAAAGTTGCATGGCAATATATCTCAGAATGGCTATGGAAATGCCATAATAGGTAGGTATGGTGGCTATTTTGAGGAAGGATATGTGGTGGGTTTATGGTACCGGCGAAATTTGCGCGGTACTAGAGAGGCTAGCAATGGAGGAAAGGTGAGAGTGCGTATAATCCATGGACTCAGCATTAGTCATAAAAAACTCACATACTTATTGCAAAAATCTATTAGTTATCGAAACAAAGTACTACGCGCATGCTCCTAGGGGGATAGATTGGTAAGAAAATACCATCGCTCATCCCCGAATGCCACTCATAAGGAAGACAATCAATAAATAAATCATGCTCCGACTTCATCACATAACGGTTCACCATACGTGCATGCTATGGGACTCACAAACTTTAACACAAGTATTTCTCAAATTCACAACTACTTACTAGCATGACTCTAATATAACCATCTTCATATCTCAAAACAATCATAAGGAATCAAACTTTTCATAGTATTCAATGCATTCTATATGGAAGTTTTTATTATATCCCTCTTGGATGCCTATAATATTAGGACTAATTTTATAACCAAAGCATATTACCATGCTGTTTAGAGACTCTCAAAATAATATAAGTGAAGTACGAGAGTTCATAAATTTCTATAAAATAAAACCACCGTCGTGCTCTAAAAAGGTATAAGTGAAGCACTAGAGCAATTTTGCCTAGCTTAAAAGATATAAATGAAGCACATAGAGTATTCTAATAAATCACGATTCATGCGTGTTGTAGGATCTCGGGTTCCGGCAAAACCCTTAAGGTTCGAACACTGGGGTGCGCACGAAGATCTCCCCCTACCAACTTACGCCCTCAACCTCGCCACGATCTCAAAGGCAAGCTCGACGAACTCGCAACACAAGAGACACAAGATTTATACTGGTTCGGGCCACCATTGTGGTGTAATACCCTACTCCAGTGTGGTGTGGTGGATTGCCTCTCGGGCTGAGGATGAACAGTACAAGGGGAAGAATAGCCTCCTGAGGCGAGGTGTTCTTGTGCTTGGTGTGTGTGTGGATGGGTTGGATCTAGTGCAAGATGAGATGGATGAGGCTCCGTTGCCTCCTACTATGGTGGCTAATCCTATTTGTAGAGGACCTGGTCCTCTCCCCAAATATTGAGCGGGAAGGGAGCCAACAACGGCCAATTTGAAAGGGGACAGCTAGTACAAGTTATCCTGACAAAAGTAGTCTTCGCCTGCCACACGCTCTGGTGGTGATGCCGCCTTGGGCTCCATGGTGACCTCCGTCTTGTCGTCCTGCTGGCCTTGGTCTCATTGCACTGATATGGAAACCTTTACTTGACGCCTCGGTACTCTTCGCCTGTGCTTGCCTCCTTAGCACCAAAGAGGAAATAAGGACACTGTGCGCCCTGGCGCCCGCCTGGTCTCGATCGTCATGGCTCACGTCATTGGAACCTCACGAGGTTTGCCTTGCCTTGATCTCTCCGCCCCTCGCGAGCCAGCCTGGTGAGGCTGCTCTCAGGGAGGTCTTGTGTCGTCCGCCTCGCGATGGTCTTGAATGCTTGTTGGTGAAGATGGGCCGTACGGGCCCGCTTGCAGAGCCACGCCGTGGGCCGCAGGCAGGCAAGTCTGGAGACCCCTGTTCTCAGAATGCCGACACGTGTCTCTCCCAAAAGGTGTGTACATCAAGGATGATTGTGGTAAACTAAAAAGCAAAGACTCAAATCATACAAGACGCTCCAAGAGAAACACATATCATGTGGTGAATAAAAATATAGCCTCAAGTAAAGTTATCGATAAACGAAGACGAAAGAGGGGATGCCTTCCTGGGGCATCCCCAAGCTTAGGCTCTTTGGCTCCTTCAATATTACCTTGGGGTGCCTTGGGCATCCCCAAGATTAGGCTCTTGCCACTCCTTATTCCATAGCCCATCAAATCCTTACCCAAAACTTGAAAACTTCACGACACAAAACTTCAACAGAAAATCTCGTAAGCTCCGTTAGTATAAGAAAATAAATCACCACTATTGGTACTGTTCTGAACTCATTATTTATTTATATTAGTGTAATATCTACTGTATTACAACTTTTCCATGGTTCATACCCCCCGATACTAGCCATAGATGCATCAAAATAAGCAAACAACACACGAAAACAAAATCTGTCAAAAACAGAACAGTCTGTAGCAATATGGATATTTCGAATACTTATTTAACTCAAAAAATTCTGAGAAAATAGGAAGTCCTAGGAAATTTGTTTATTTATCTTCTTCAAAAATAATCAGTATTTTATCACGTCCCTGTTAAAAATGATAATTGTTTACGTGAGCGTAAAAGTTTCTGTTTTTCAGCAAGATCAAATCAACTATCACCGTAGGCTATCCCATAGGTCTTACATGGCACAAACACTAATTAAAACATGAAACCACATCTAACCATAAGCTATATGAATTATTTGATGCAAAATAGAACCTAAAAATAAAAAATGAAAAATAAAGTGATTTGCTTCCCAAAAAGCGCTATTGTTTAAAGCTTTTTTAGCTAGGCATTGAGATCTCAATGATGCTCACATGAAAGGCAAGAATTGAAGCACAAAGAGAGCATCACAAAACATGTGACAAACACATCTAAGTATAACATACTTCCTATGCATAGGCATTATATAATCAAACAACTTATCAAGGCAAGCAAAAACTAGCATATGCAAGGAAGAAGAAAGAAACAATAGCAATCTCAACATAACAAGAGGCGATTTAGTGACATGAAAATTTCTACAACCATATTTTCCTCTCTCATAATAATTACATGTAGGATCATAATCAAATTCAACAATATAGGTATCACATAACATATTCTCAACTTGATTCACATGCATACGAAGTTGACACTCTTCCAAAATAGTGGGATTAACATTAACTAAAGTCATGACCTCTCCAAACCCACTTTATCAAAAATTTCAGAAGATTGAACATTCTCCAAATATGCGGGATCTAAAGTTGACACTCTTCCAATCCCACTTTCAATATGATTGCACACATTATAATCAATCTCATATTCATCATGGGGTTTAAATAAATTTTCAAGATCATACAAAGAATCACCCCAATCATGATCATTGCAATAGGTAGCGGACATAGCAAAACTAGCATCCCCAAGCTTGGGGTTTTTCATATTATTAGCACAATTGACATTAATAGAATTTATAGTAACATCATTGCCATCATGCTTTTGATTCAAGGAATTATCAAGTATGGGTGCAATAGCAACAATCTCATGTTTAACATAAGGGACTATAGCAAATTCATCTCCATAAATATTGGCATCATGGCCACAAGAATAGAAAGAATCACACTCAACAAGGGAGGGTATCTCAATCAAATCATCAGAATTATAATTATCTATAGATTCATGCATATCATTATTTTCTTCCAAAGCAACTGTCATTCGCTCAATAAATTCTTTGGCATAGGCATTGTGAGCATAATTTTCATATCAATATTTAAGTATGTCAAAATTTTCAGATTTGTAGAGAGTAATATCATACTTTCAATCAAAGAAGCAGATTCATAAGAACCCTTAAAAGCAACAAATCCGTCAATTTGTTCGATATCATAGTAACTATAAACACCCTTTTCATAACAAGATAAGATTTCATTATCATTAAACTCACATAGGTAGGGAAGGTGTTTTTTAGGGTTCTTGGAGCAACAAGAAAAACCACAAATTTCACAAAGATTGCAAGCATAGCATAGCAAACTATTTATTTGATTCCATAAGAGTCTCCCTTTTTCAGACAAACGGTGACACAAAAAATGAGCATGCTCATCTAAAGATTTTCCCTCAACTAAGCTAGTTGGGGTATCAACACGAGCACATATGGATCGAAGATGATCCAAGTAGAAAACATTAAGTGGATCCATATCAATAGATTTTTTAGCAAGCAAAGATGCGAGCAAATAGAAGGCACATGGAAACACAAGCAAATATAGCAAACAAGCAAAAAAGGCATACGGAACAAGGGCGAAGAAAAGACAAATCTTTTCGAAAATCACTTTAGAAGTGGGGGAGAGGAAAGCGAGAGGCGAATGGCGGATAATGTAATGCGAGGGATGAGAGTTTATGATGGGTACTTGATACGTCCATTTTGCATCATGTTTTCTTACTCTTATTTATGATGTTTTTATCCATAATAATGCTTTTTGGAGTAATTAATGCCTTTTCTCTCATAATATGCAAGGTATACACAAAGAGGGAGAATTCCGGTAGCTGGAAATCTGGACCTGGAAAAGCTACGTCAGGCCACCAATTCTGCACAACTCCAAACAAGCTGAAACTTCACGGAGATTTTTTTATCAAATATATGATGAATATTGGAACAAATAACTACCAGAGGGGGCCCACAGGGTGGGCACAACCCACCTGGGCGCGCCAGGGAGCCCAGGCGCGCCCTGGTGGGTTGTGCTCACCCAGGCCCACATCCGGTGCCCATCTTATGGTATATAAGTCATTTTGACCTAGAAAAAAAATAAAGAGAGGACTTTCGGGACGGAGCGCCACCGTCTCAAGGCGGAACTTGGGCAGGAGCACTTTTGCCCTCCGACAGAGCGATTCCATCGGGGGAACTTCCCTCCCGGAGGGGGAAATCATCGTCGTCATCATCACCAACAACTCTCCCATCTTGGGGAGGGCAATAACCATCAACGTCTTCAACAACACCATCTCATTTCAAACCCTAGTTCATCTCTTGTGTTCAATCTTATTACCGGAACTATAGATTGGTGCTTGTGGGTGACTAGTAGTGTTGATTACATCTTGTAGTAGATTATTATATGGTTTATTTGGTGGAAGATTATATGTTCAGATCCAATATGATATTTAATACCCCTCTGATGTTGAGCATGATTATCATTTGTGAGTAGTTACTTTTGTTCTTGAGGTCACAGGAGAAATCATGTTGCAAGTAATCATGTGAACTTGATATGTGTTCGATATTTTGATAGTATGGATGTCGTGATTCCCTTATTCGTGTCATGTGAATGTCGTACATGACACTTCACCATATTTGGGACTAAGGGAATGCATTGTGGAGTAGCAATTAGATGATGGGTTGCGAGAGTGACATAAGCTTAAACCCCAGTTTATGCACTATTCCGTAAGGGACCGATTGGATCCAAAAGTTTAATGCTATGATTAGAATTTATTCTTAATACTTTTCTCATAGTTGCGGATGATTGCGGGAGGGTTAATAATAATTAGGAGGTTTGTTAAAGTAAGAACATCACCTAAGCACCGATCCACCCACATATCAAATTATCAAAGTAGCGAACACAAATCGAACCAACATGGTGAAAGTGACTAGATGAAATTCCCGTGTACCCTCAAGAACAGTTTGCTTATCATAAGAGACAGTTTTGGCCTCTCCTTTGCCTCAAAAGGATTGGGCTACCTTGCTGAACTTTTGTAACTATTATTGTTACTTGCTCGTTACAAATTATCTTACTATCAAACTACTCTGTTACTTACAATTTCAGCACTTGCAGACATTACCTTGTTGAAAACCACTTGTCATTTCCTTCTGCTCCTCATTGGGTTCTACACTCTTATTTATCGAAAAGAGCTACAATTGATCCCCTATAATTGTGGGTAATCAAGGCTATTTTCTGTCGCCATTGCCGGAGATTGAAGCGCCTTTGGTAAGGAAACATTTATATAGTGTGCTGAAATTTATTGTCACTTGTTACTATGGAAAACAATCCTTTGAGGGGTTTGTTCGGGGTATCTTCACCTCGATCGGAACCACAATTAGCTACCCCTCAACCTACTGCACCTACTTAAAATATTGAATATGAAATTACTTCGGGTATGATAGAACAACTGCTAGCTAATCCTTATGCAGGAGATGGAACCGAACATCCTGATATGCACTTGATATATGTAGAACAAATTTGTGGATCGTTCAAGCTTGCAGGTTTACCCAGAGATGAAGTTTTGAAGAAGGTTTTCCCTTTATCTTTGAAGGGAAAAGCATTGGCATGGTATAGGCTATGCGATTATATTGGATCTTGGAATTGGAATCGTTTGAAATTGCAGTTCCATCAAAAATAATTATCCTATGCATCTAGTTCATCATGATCAGAATTATATATATAATTTTTGGCCTCGTGAAGGAGAAAGTATTGCTCTAGCTCAGGGGAGGCTTAAGTCAATGTTAAATTCATGCCCCAATCATGAGCTCTCAAAAGAAACTATTATCCAGAACTTTTATGCTCGGCTTTCTCGTAATTATCAAACCATGCTCAATACTTCTTGTGCTGGTTCTTTTATGAAGAAGACTATTGAATTCTGATGGGATCTTTTGGAAAGAATTAGAGGCAACTCTGAAGATTGGGAACTTGACGAAGGTAAAGAGTCAGGTATTAAACTTAAGTATGTTTGTCTTAAATCTTTTATGGATACCGAGGCTTTTCAAAAGTTTAGCACTAAATATGGACTTGACTCTCAGATACTAGCCTCCTTTTGTGAATCATTTGCTACTCATGTTGATCTCCCAAAAGAGAAGTGGTTGAAATATCACCCACCTAAAGAGAAGTGGTTTAAATATCACCCACCAGTTAAAGAAGAAACTATACTTTACAATGTTGATCCAGTTGTTCCTTCTGCTTATATTGAGAAACCACCTTTCCTTGTTAGGATAAAGGAACATGCTAAAGTTTAAACTGTGGTCAACAAAATCTATCTTAGAACACCTAAACCTGATGAACAAATTAAAGTGGAACCTAGTATTGCTATGGTTAAATATCTCTTGGAAGAAAATGTAGATGGGCATGTTATTTACTTTTGTTAAGAAGCTGCTAGAATTGCCAAACCTGATAAAAAAGATAAACATAGACCTGTTGTTGTCATGCCCGTTATCTTAGTTAAAATAGGAGATCATTGTTATCATGGTTTATGTGACATAGGCGCTAGTGTGAGTGCTATTCCTTACACCTTATATCAAGAAATTATGAATGACATAGCACCCGTAGAGATAGAAGACATAGATGTTACTATTAAACTTGCTAATAGAGACAGTATATCACCAAACGGGATTGTTAGAGATGTTGAAGTCTAGTGTGGGAAAATAAAATACCCTACTGATTTTCTTGTTCTTGGTTCCCCACAAGATGACTTTTGTCCCATTATCTTTTGTAGACCTTTCTTGAACACCGTTAATGCTAAAATAGATTGTAAGAAACAAACTATTGGTGTTAGTTTTGGTGATGAGTCTCATGAGTTTCATTTTTCCAAGTTTAGTAGAAAGCTTCATGAAAAAGAATTGCCTAGTAAGGATGGATTAATTGGCCTTGCTTCTATTGCTATACCACCTACTGATCCTTTAGAACAATATTTGCTAGACCATGAAAATGATTTACATATGCATGAAAGAAATGAAATAGATAAGATTTTCTTTGAACAACGTCCTCTGCTTAAACACAATTTTCCTATTGAAACTCTAGGAGGTCCTCCTCCACCTAAAGGTGATCCTGTGTTTGAATTAAAAAAATTCCATACACTTTGAAATATGCTTATCTTGATGAAAAGAAGATATATCCTATTATTAGTGCTAATCTTTCAAAACATGAAGAAGAAAGATGATTGAAAGTTCTAAGGAAGCACCGAGATGCTATTGGATATACTGATGATTTAAAGGGCATCAGTCCCACTCTATGTCAGCACAAAATTAATATGGAACCTCATGCTAAACCCGTTGTTGATCACCAACACCGGTTAAACCCGAAGATGAAAGAAGTGGTAAAAATGGAAATATTAAAACTTCTGAGAGCAGGTATAATCTATCCTATAGATGATAGTAGATGGGTAAGTCATGTTCATTGTGTCCCTAAGAAATGATTTATAACTGTTGTTCCTAATGATAAGAATGAACTTATTCCACAAAGAATTGTTACAAGCAATAGAATGGTGATTGATTTTAGAAAATTAAACAAAGCAACTAGAAAAGATCATTACCCTCTGCTTTTATTGATCAAATGCTTGAAAGATTATCTAAGCACACACATTTTTTCTTCCTTGATGGATACTCTAGTTTTTCACAAATACCTATTTCTCAACCTCATCAAGAAAAGACCACTTTTACTTGTCCCTTTGGAACTTATGCTTATAGACATATGCCTTTCAGTTTATGTAATGCATGTGCTACTTTTCAAAGATGTATGACTGCTATATTCTCTGACTTTTGTGAAAAAGTTGTTGAGGTTTTCATGGATGACTTCTCTGTTTATGGGAAGCCATTTGGTGATTGTTTAAGCAATCTTGATTGAGTTTTGCAGAGATGTGCACAAACAAATCTTGTCTTGAATTGGGAGAAGTGCCACTTTATGGTCAATGAAGGCATTGTCTTGGGTCATAAAATTTCTGAAAGAGGTATTGAAGTGGACAAAGCTAAGGTTGATGCAATTGAGAAAATGCCATGTCCTAAAGATATAAAAGGTATTCGTAGTTTCTTAGGTCATGCTGGTTTCTATAGTATATTTATCAAAGACTTTTCTAAAATTTCTAGGCCTCTTACAAATTTTTTGCAAAAGGATATTCCTTTTGTTTTTGATGATTATTGTTTAGAAGCCTTTGAAACACTCAAGAAAGCCCTAATTTCTGCATCTATTGTTCAACCACCTGATTGGAACTTGCCTTTTGAAACTATGCGTGATGCTAGTGATTATGCTGTTGGTGCTGTTCTGGGACAAAGAGCTGATAAGAAACTGAATGTTATTCATTATGCTAGTAAAACTCTAGACAGTGCTCAAAGAAACTATACAACTACTGAAAAAGAATTCTTAGCAGTGGTGTTTGCTTGTGATAAATTTAGACCTTACATTGTTGATTCCAAAGTAATTGTTCACACCGATCAAGCTGCTATTAAATATCTTATGGAAAAGAAAGATGCCGAACCTAGACTTATTCGATGGGTTATCTTGTTACAAGCATTTGATTTACATATCATTGATAGAAAAGGAGATGAGAACCCCGTCGCTGATAATCTCTCTAGGCTTGAAAATGTGCATGATGACCCACTACCTATTGATGATAGTTTTCCTGATGAGCAGTTAGCTGCAATAAATGTTGCTCATAGTTCTCCTTGGTATGCTGACTATGCTAATTACATTGTTGCTAAACATTTACCTCCTAGCTTTACATACCAACAAAATAAAAAATTCTTCTATGATTTAAGACATTACTTTTGGGATAACCCACATCTTCATAAAGAAGGAGTAGATGGTATTATTAGATGTTGTGTACCTGAGCATGAACAAGGAAAAATCCTACGGAAATGTCACTCCGAAGCTTATGGAGGACATTATGCTGGAGATAGAACTGCTCACAAGGTATTGCAATTTGGATTTTATTGGACTACTCTCTTCAAGGATGCCTGTAAGTTTCTCTTATCTTGTGATGAATGTCAAAGGATAGGTAATATCAGTAAGCGTCATGAAATGCGTATGAACTATTCACTTGCTGTTGAACCATTTGATGTTTGGGGATTTGATTACATGGGACCTTTTCCTTCCTCTAATGGGTATACACATATTTTGGTTGTTGTTGATTATGTTACTAAATGGGTAGAAGCTATTCCACCCAGTAGTGCTGATCAAAACACCTCTATTAAAATGCTTAAGAAAGTTATTTTCCCAAGGTTTGGAGTCCCTAGATATTTAATGACTGATGGTGGTTCAAACTTTATTCATGGTGCTTTTCGTAAAATGCTTGCCAAGTATGATGTTAACCATAGAATTGCATCACCTTATCATCCTCAGTCTAGTGGTCAAGTCGAACTTAGCAATAGAGAAATAAAATTAATTTTGCAAAAGACTGTCAATAGGTCCAGGAAGAATTGGTCTAAGAAATTAGACGATGCACTTTGGGCTTATAGAACAGCATATAAAAATCCTATGGGTATGTCGCCTTATAAAATGGTTTATGGAAAAGCTTGTCATTTGCCTCTTGAGTTAGAACATAAAGCATATTGGGCAATCAAAGAGCTAAACTATGATTTTAAACTTGCTAGTGAAAGGAGGTTATTTGATATTGATACGTCTCCAACGTATCTACTTTTCCAAACGCTTTTGCCCTTGTTTTGGACTCTAACTTGCATGATTTGAATGGAACTAACCCGGACTGACGCTGTTTTCAGCAGAACTGCAATCGTGTTATTTTTGTGCAGAAAAAAAGTTCTCGGAATGACCTAAAAATCCAGGGAGACACGTTTTGGAATTAATGAAAAATATTGGCGAAAGAATCAACATTAGGGGGCCCACACCCTATCCATGAGGGTGCAGGGCGCCCCCCTGGGGCGCGCCCCCTGCCACGTGGGCCCCTTGGGACTCCACCGACCTCAACCCCAACTCCATATATTCACTTTTGGGGAGAAAAAAAATCAGGGAGAAGGATTCATCGCGTTTTACGATACAGAGCCGCCGCCAAGCCCTAATCTTCCTCGGGAGGGCTAATCTGGAGTCCGTTCGGGGCTCCAGAGAGGGGAATCCGTCGCCATCGTCATCATCAACCATCCTCCATCACTAATTTCATGATGCTCTCCGCCGTGCGTGAGTAATCCCATCATAGACTTGCTGGATGGTGATGGGTTGGATGAGATTTATCATGTAATCAAGTTAGTTTTGTTAGGGTTTGATCCCTAGTATCCATTATGTTCTAAGATTGATGTTGCTATGACTTTGCTATGCTTAATACTTGTCACTAGGGCCCGAGTGCCATGATTTCAGATATGAACCTATTATGTTTTCATGAATATATGTGAGTTATTGATCCTATCTTGCAAGTCAATAGTCACCTACTATGTGTTATGATCCCGCAACCCTGAAGTGACAATAATCGGGACCACTCCCGGTGATGACCGTAGTTTGAGGAGTTCATGTATTCACTAAGTGTTAATGCTTTGGTCCGGTACTCTATTAAAAGGATGCTTTAATATCCCTTAGTTTCCAATAGGACCCCGCTGCCACGGGAGGGTAGGACAAAAAATGTCATGCAAGTTCTTTTCCATAAGCATGTATGACTATATTTGGAATACATGCTTACATTACATTGATGAACTGGAGCTAGTTCGGTGTCACCCTATGTTATAACTCTTGCATGAGGAATCGCATCCAACATAATTATCCATCATTGATCCATTACCTATGAGCTTTTCGCATATTGATCTTTGCTTAGTTACTTTTCCGTTGCCACTGTTACGATTGCTACAAAAACCGCTACTATTACTTTTGCCACCGTTACCGTTACTTCCATACTACTTTGCTACTAAGTACTTTGATGCAGATATTAAATCTTTCAGGTGTGGTTGAATTGACAACTCAACTGCTAATACTTGAGAATATTCTTTGGCTCCCCTCGTGTCGAATCAATAAATTTGGGTTGAATACTCTACCCTCGAAAATTGTTGCGATCCCCTATACTTGTGGGTTATCAAGACTATTTTCTGGCGCCGTTGCCGGGGAGCATAGCTCTATTCTTTGAGTCACTTGGGATTTATATCTGTTGATCACTATGAGGAACTTGAACGATGAAAGAACCAAGATTTTTCCCTCAACTACGAGGGGAGGTAAGGAACTGCCATCTAGCTCTGCACTTGATTCACCTTCTGTTATGAGTAAATTTGTGACACCTACACCTGTTATTGATTCTGATATGTCGCATGTTATTGATGATGCCACTTCTGCTATGCATGATGCTTATGATGAACTACTTCTATGCTTGATAATACTGTGCCATTAGGTGAATTTCTTGATGAACAACTTGCTAGGGTTAGAGAGAATGAAATTATTGAAACAAATAATATTGACGAAAGTGATGATGAAGATTCCCCCTAGATATCAATTGCCTGATGTGCCTGAGAGTTATGTTATGGATGAAGACTAGAGACCTTTTTGCTTGCAAAGATAGATATGATCTTAAGAAACAGTTAGCTAAGCTGAAAGAGAACTCTTTGAATGCTAGAATGAAATATGACCCTACTTTTGCTACTTCACCTATCTGTATTTCTGATAAGGATTATGATTTCTCTGTCGATCCTGAGTTAATTACTTTGGGTGAATTTGATCCTTTTTTATGGCTATGAATCTGAAACTGTTGTGGCACATCTTACTAAATTGAATGATATAGCCACCCTATTCACTCCTGAGGAAAAAATTCGTTACTACTATATCCTTAAGTTATTTCCGTTCTCATTAAAGGGTGATGCTAAAACATGGTTTAATTATCTTGCTCTTGGTTGTGTGCGTAGTCCCCGGGATATGATTTATTACTTCTCTGCTAAATATTTCCTCGCTCATAAGAAACAAGCCGCCTTAAGGGAAATATATAATTTTGCGCAAATTGAAGAAGAGAGTCTCCCATAATCTTGGGGGAGGCTTCTCCGATTACTTAATGCTTTACCTGATCATCCTCTCAAGAAAATGAAATACTTGATATCTTTTATAATGGACTAACCGATGCTTCGAGAGACCACCTAGATAGTTATGCTGGTTGTGTTTTCAGGGAAAGAACTGTTGAGCAAGCTGAATTGCTATTGAATAATATATTGAGTAATGATAATGATTGGACACTTCCTGAACCAACTCCTAAGCCAACTCCGAAGAAAAGGGGTATTCTATTTCTCAGTCCTGAAGATATGCAAGAGGCAAAGAAATCTATGAAAGAAAAGGGTATTAAAGCCGAGGATGTTAAGAGTTTACCACCTATTGAAGAAATACATGGTCTTAATAACCCGACATAGGTAGTAAAGGTAAATTCTCTCTATAGATTTGATGAAGGTGATATTCCTCGTAATAAGTCTGCTAGCCAATGCTTGGATGAGTTTGATAATTTTATTGTTAAACAAGAAAACTTCAATGCTTATGTTGGTAGACAATTGAAACGTAATGCTTATATGGTTGAACACTTGAGTGATTATATGTATATAGTTAAAGATGACCTTAAACTTATTAGTAAACATGCTTCTATGGTTACCACTCAGGTAGAACAAGTGCTTAAAGCTCAAGATGATTTGTTCAATGAATTAAATAATAATAAAAATGATAATGCTGTTAGAGTTATGACTAGAGGGGGTAGAATGACTCAGGAACCTTTCTATCTAGAGGGCCAACCTAAGAGAGTTGAGCAAGATTCTCAAAGAACTAATGTTGATACACCTAATCCTTCTAAGAAGAAGAAAATGAAAAATGATAGGACTTTGCATGCTTCTAGTGAACTAGTTGTTGACACACCTGAGAATCCCAATGATATTTCTATTTCTGATGCTGAAACACAATCTGGTAATGAACATGAACCTAGTGATAATGTTAATGATGATGTTCATATTGATGCTCAACCTAGCAATAACAATGATGTAGAGATTGAACCTGCTGTTGATCTTGATAACCCACAATCAAAGTATCAACGTTATAATAAGAGAGACTTCGTTGCTAGGAAGCACGGTAAAGAAATAGAACCATGAGTTCAGAAACCCATGCCTTTTCCTCCCAAGCCATCCAAGAAAAAGGATGATGAGGATTTTGAGCGCTCTGTTGAAATGATTAGACCTATCTTTTTGCGTATGCATTTAACTGATATGCTTAGAATGAATCCTTATGCTAAGTATATGAAACATATTGTTACAAATAAAAGAAAGATACCGGAAGCTGAAATTTCCACCATGCTTGCCAATTATACTTTTAAAGGTGGAATACCTAAGAAACTAGGAGATCCAGGAGTACCAACTATACCATGCTCCATTAAAATAAACTATGTTAAACTCCTTTATGTGATCTTGGAGCCGGTGTTAGTGTTATGCCTCTCTCTTTATATCGTAGACTTGATTTGAATAAGTTGACACCTACTAAAATATCTTTGCAAATGGCCGATAAATCAACTGCTATACCTGTCGGTATTTGTGAGGATGTGCCTGTTCTGGTTGCAAACGTTACTATTTTAGCGGACTTTGTTATTCTTGATATTCCCGAGCACGATGGTATGTCTATTATACTTGGTAGACCATTTTTGAATACTATAGGGGCTGTTATTGATTGCAACAAAGGCAATGCCACTTTTCATGTTAGTGGTAATGAGCATACGGTACACTTTCCGGGGAAACAACCTCAAGTCCACAATATCAATTCTATTGGAAAAATTTCAACGATTACTATTGGAGGTTTTGAATTCCCTCTTCCTACTGTCAAGAAGAAATATGATATTCTTATTGTTGGGGACATGCATATCCCCGTTGAGGTAACCTAGTGTTATTCAAAAATTCTCCGGTTTCATGCGATTCGGAAAGAGTTTGTTAACAAGACTTGATAAACCTTGTTAGTGGATTCCTTTTGATGAGCACGAGATGGATGAAGTTAGAAAGCACAACTCTCTATACCCTCCTTTTACTTTCTGTTATTTAGATTAAATAAAGCAAAAATAGTATTTTCTCTCTTTTTTCTGAATTATCCTTGCAATAAAAATACCTCGAAAATAAAAATTCTCCAAATGTCCTGAAAATGAAATATGATTTTTTGTAGAATACTTAAGAATTTTTGGCACTGAGAACACACCAGGGGGCCCACCATTTGGCCATGAAGGCACAGGGCACGCCCACCCCCTGTGGCGCGCCCCCTTCCTCGTGGGACCCACGTGGACCCCATCCACTTATTCTAGCACCCACTCACTTCGTCTTCCTCCAGAAAAAATCCTCCCATAGCTCAAACCCGTGTTCTAGCTCATCTTGCTGCCATTTTTGATCTCTTTGCTCAAAGCTCCATTCACAAAACTGTTTGAGGAGATTGTTCTTCGGTATGTGACTCCTCCAATGGTCCAATTAATTTTTGTTCTTGTGCTTTATTTATTGCAAATTTTTGCTGCTAAGGTGACCCTGTTCTTGAGCTTGCATGTCAAATTTATATGATCCAAAGTAGTTTTAATGCATGATATAGCCTCTACACACTTGTGGAGTAGTTGCTATCAATCTTGTTGAGTTTGGTTCACTTTTATTTTGAGTCACTAAAATTTCAGAAATTTTTCAGTGAAAGAAAAATGCATAGGAAAATGTACCAAGGTGGTTCCTCAAGGAAGCAAGGACCAAGGCTCGAGATACGTGAGCCGTACGATGAACCACCGAGGGAAGCTCGAGTGCGGCCTTGTGAATGGCCGTCAGAGGAGTTTATGGTCCAGGCAGGCATCAAGGATGAATTTGACGCGTATGTGCGTAATGCTGATCTTGAGGACTTCGTGTCAGCTTTTAGGCAAAAAGGAGATATGTTATAACCAGGAAGGAGGCGAATGAGTATGAGAGGAGGACGGATGCAGCTCGCCTCCAAGCTGCAGCTCTTCAGGTAGTAGCTGCTGCATCTCAGTACAACCCGAGCTATGACTTTGAATATTCGCGAGGCCAGCAGTGGCCATAGACCAACTTAGGCCAAAAGCCTAAGATTGGGGGAGTACATATTTCTCACCGACATTACATTCATGTTCACACACTCATGCTAGTTGTCGGTGCTCATACTTTTTCATTGTACCATCCATGCTAGTTTATTTTCTTTTCTAAGCCTTCTTCTTGTGTGTTTGAAAAAACCTTACGAAAAACCAAAAAAATTAGTTATAGCTTTTAGCTAGTTTACTTCCGTGCCTGTAGTAGTAATTAAAAGAAAACCCAAAAAGATTTCTCATTCTTCTTTTGCTTGTTGGGAGCTTTCCCGTGTAAATAGTTTTATTTCTTTTCTTATTCTTTGGGGGTCGAGAGGAGAAGACCATGATGAAAATGTTGAGTGGCTCTCATATGCATTATTGTTGATTTAACCAAGTCCCATATTACCTTGTCTTCTCCCTTGTATTAAATGCTTGCAGATTCCATCTTAGTCCAATGCACGTGCACTATTATTATTATTATCCACACCGTTCGGTCGTGTGAGTGAAAGGCAATAATGACGATATATGATGGACTGATTGAGATGAGAGAAGCTAGTATGAACTCGACCTATCTTGTTTTTGTAAATATGATTAGTTCATCGTTCCTGATTCAGCCTATTATGAATGAAACATGTTTGCAATGACAATTAGAGATTATAGTTTCTCATGCCATGCTTAATTAGCTAGGAGTTTATAATGGTTTACCTTGCGTGCCAACATGCTATTAAAATGGTTGTGATGTTGTATGATAGGGTGGTATCCTCCTTTGAACAATTCGAGTGGCTTGACTTGGCACATGTTCACGCATGTAGTTGAAACAAAATCAACATAGCCTCCACGATATTTATAATCATGGTGATTTATATCCTACTCATGCTTGCACTCATTGTTGATTAATCTTAATGCATGTTCATGGCTGTTGTCGCTCTCTAGTTGGTCGCTTCCCAGTCTCTTTCTAGCCTTCACTTGTACTAAGCAGGAATACTGCTTGTGCATCCACTTCCATAAACCCTAAAGTTATTCCATATGAGTCCACTATACCTTCCTATATGCGGTAATTACCTGCCGTTCCAAGTAAATTTGTATGTGCCAAACTCTAAACCTTCAAATGAAATTCTATTTTGTATGCTCGAATAGCTCATGTATCAACTAGGGCTGTATATATCTTCCATGCTAGGTGGGTTATTCTCACGATGAGTGGACTTCGCTCATCACTCACGAGAAAAGGGCCGGTAACCGGGATGCCCAGTCCCATGCTCAAATCAAAATAATTGCAAACAAAACTCCCCCAGGATTGTTGTTAGTTGGAGGCACCGTTGTTTCAGACAAGCCATGGATTGATGGTTGTTGGTGGTGGGGGAGTATAAACTTTACCATTTTGTTTGGGAACCGCCTATAATGTGTGTAGCTTGGAAGATATCGAGATCTCTTGGTTGTTATGTTGACAATGAAAGTATGCCACACAAAATATTATTTATCTCTGTTTCAAAACTCAAGCTCTGGCACCTCTGCAAATCCATGCTTCCATCGACAAAGGGCCTATCTATTTAATTTTATGTTGAGTCATCATCCTCTTATTAAAAAGCACCAGTTGGAGAGCACCGCTATCATTCGCATGCATTGCTATTAATTTACATTGAGTATGACTGTGACTGGATCTCTTTTACCATGAATTACAATGTCTAGTCAGTCCTTGATCTTCAGGGGTGCTCTGCATTTATGTTTTGCGGTCTCAAAAAGGGCTAGCGAGATACCATCTTCTTATATCATGTTATGATTGTTTTGAGAAAGTGTTGCCATCCGAGATTTATTATTATTGCTCGCTAGTTGATTATGCCATTGATATGAGTGAACATGAGACCAAAATGTTATTATGAATATGGTTTGTTCATAATCTTTGCTGAAAACTTGAATGCTGGCTTTACATATTTGCAACAACAAGATCAAATAGAGTTTGTAAAAGTTTTTCTTTATCACTTTCAGTTTGTCAACTGAAGTGCTTGAGGACAAGCAAAGGTTTAAGCTTGGGGGAGTTGATACATCTCCAACGTATCTACTTTTCCAAACACTTTTGCCCTTGTTTTGGACTCTAACTTGCACGATTTGAGTGGAACTAACCCGGACTGACACTGTTTTTAGCAAAACTGCCATGGTGTTATTTTTGTGCAGAAATAAAAGTTCTCAGAATGACCTGAAAATCCACGGAGACACATTTTGGAATTAATGAAAAATATCGGCAAAAAAATCAGCATTAGGGGCCCACACCCTATCCATGAGGGTGCAGGGCGCCCCCCTGGGGCACGCCCCCTGCCTCGTGCCCCCCTGGGACTCCACCGACCTCAACCCCAACTCCATATATTCACTTTCGGGGAGAAAACAAATCAGGGAGAAGGATTCATCGCGTTTTACAATATGGATCCGCCGCCAAGCCCTAACCTTCCCTGGGAGGGCTGATATGGAGTCCGTTCGGGGCTCCCGAGAGGGGAATCCGTCGCCATCATCATCATCAACCATCCTCCATCACCAATTTCATGATGCTCTCCACCGTGGGTGAGTAATCCCATCATAGGCTTGCTAGACGGTGATGGGTTGGATGAGATTTACCATGTAATCGAGTTAGTTTTGTTAGGGTTTGATCCCTAGTATCCATTATGTTCTAAGATTGATGTTGCTATGACTTTGCTATGCTTAATGCTTGTCACTAGGGCCCGAGTGCCATGATTTCAGATCTGAACCTATTATGTTTTCACGAATATATGAGAGTTCTTGATCCTATCTTGCAAGTCAATAGTCACCTACTATGTGTTATGATCCGGCAACCCCGAAGTGACAATAATCGGGACCACTCCCGGTGATGACCGTAGTTTGAGGAGTTCATGTATTCACTAAGTGTTAATGCTTTGGTCCGATACTCTATTAAAAGGAGGCCTTAATATCCCTTAGTTTCCAATAGGACCCCACTGCCACGGGAGGGTAGGACAAAATATGCCATGCAAGTTCTTTTCCATAAGCACGTATGACTATATTCGGAATACATGCCTACATTACATTGATGATCTGGAGCTAGTTCTGTGTCACCCTATGTTATAACTATTGCATGAGGAATCACATCTGACATAATTATCCATCATTGATACATTGCCTACGAGCTTTTCACATATTGATCTTTGCTTAGTTACTTTTCCGTTGCCACTGTTACGATTGCTACAAAAACTGCTACTATTACTTTTGTCACCGTTACTGTTACTTCCTTACTACTTTGCTACTAAATAATTTGCTGCATATATTAAATCTTTCAGGTGTGGTTGAATTTATAACTCAACTTCTAATACTTGAGAATATTCTTTGGCTCCCATTGTGTCGAATCAATAAATTTGGGTTGAATACTCTACCCTCGAAAATTGTTGCGATCCCCTATACTTGTGGGTTATCAAATATTAGCTCATTAGATGAATGGAGAACCCAAGCTTATGAAAATGCAAAATTATTCAAGGAAAAAGTTAAAAGATGGCATGACAAACGAATCCAAAAGCATGAGTTTAAAGTCAGAGAATATGTTCTTTTGTACAACTCTCATTTCAGGTTATTTGCAGGAAAACTCCTCTCAAAATGGTAAGGCCCCTATGTTATCAAGGAGGTTTATCGATCTGGAGCCATCAAAATAAATAATGCCGAAGGTACTAACCCGAAGGTTGTCAATGGGCAACGAATAAAACATTATATCTCAGGTACGCTCATTAGTGTTGAAAGTAATATTATCCAAACTTTGACACCAGAAGAACACATAAAAGACTCCTTTCGAAACACTCCAGAATCATGAAAATAAGGAGGTATGTGATACGATAAGTAAACGGACTCCGAAAAATCCACAAAAATAATTTTTGTTTGTTTTGGAATATTTTTAAAAAAATAGGAAAATAAGAAACTTCCAAGAAGCGTACCCTGGTGGGCACAAGACAACAGGGCAGGCCAGGCTTGCCTAGCGCGCCCAGGTGGTTTGTCCCCACTTGGGACACCTTCCGGACTCCGTTTTCTTGTCCCCCAAGATAAAAAATCTATATATATTTTCCAAACCTGTTGATCACCGTATCATGGAGAAATCCTCTGTTCTTCTTTCTTGTTGTTTTCTTCGCAGTTCTGAAAATATGACGTCCCAAGACTTTGATGGAGAGAGCTATGTCTCACATCTCATTGCTGACCCAAGGACCTATGGAGTCCTATCTACTTACGGTCGAACTACAAATGACGAGGATGATGCTCACTTGATGAGGATTGGTGATTCAAGCTCGGAGGAGGAGGATGTTCCTCTACCTTGACCTGGGGATATGCATGTGGAGTTCAAGAAGTCAAGTCTCCTTAAGAGAGCTAACCGGTCTAAAAACCAATCTATTCCTTTTTGTTTTCGGCAGAAAAGCAAAGGGGTTTTATGTGACAAGATCTTGAAGTTGGAGCTGGAAGTCGATGATTTAAAGGAAGAAATTTCTCTCCTCAACTACAATATGAAAAAGTTGAAGGCACAATTGCCATCACCACCATCATCTTCTTCATCACCAAAAGAGAATTGAGTACCGGGTATGGGCACTCCCCTTGACTTCCGCCAAGCTTGGGGGAGGTGCCCCGGTATCGTATCATCCCACTATCTTTTTGCCTTTACTTATTTTAGTTCGATCTTTTGCTTTAGATGAATACAAGTTTAGTTTGATCCTTTCTTCTTTGAGAGTTTGCCTAGTGATCTATCCTTGTAATCGTGTGCAAGATATATAATAAAGTTTAGTTTGAGTTTTTTTTCTTTACTTTCGTGTTGCAAATAAAAGAAAAAGAGAAAGGTAATAAATAAAAGAAAGGAAATAAATCAAAAAGATCGTATACTAATCTTATGGTAGGTGATGGCACAACATAAGGAAAAGTATAAGTAGAAAATTTTATTAGAGATTAACAAACATAGCATTAGTGAATGATGCAACTCATGGAAGAATTAGTAAGGGGGAGAAGATTCACATATAAATATACTATCCTAGAAATCTTTTGTGATTATGAGCCCTCATCAAAATATTATATGCCAAAATTGTTGACGTTGGACAAGGAAGACAACTTAATGGTTTATGTTTGTTTATATTCACATAGGAGTGATATTGTCATGGATCCTTTAACATGTGGTGCTTGCCCCCTATCTTTGCTGGCCAAAAATTCCGCACTAAGTAGAGATACTACTTGTGCATCCAAAAACCCTTAAACCCAAATCTTATTTTCAAGTGTCCACCATACCTACCTAGGGATTGAGCAAGATCCCTCAAGTAAGTTGTCATCGGTGCAAAAAGGCAATAAAATTGCTTCTAAAAGTGTGAGATCATTTAGTGTAAGAGAAAATGGAGCGTTGTATGAACTTGTGATGGTGAAGAATAAAAGCGACAGACTGCATAATAAAGGTTGCTATCACAAGGGGCAACACAACATGACATTCTTTTGCACTAAGGGGTTGAGCATACAAACAAATAAACGCATGGCAACCGCTGCTTCCCTCTGCGAAGGGCCTATCTTTTACTTTTATGTATTTACTTTTATGAAAAGAGTCAAAGTTTTCCTTCTATTCCTTTTTATTTTTCTCCTTTGGCAAGAATCATGTGGTGAGGAAAGATCTAGGCACATATGTCCAGTTAAATATAGATAGCATGAGTTATTATTGTTGACATCACCCTTGAGGTGAATACGCTGGGAGGCGAAACTATAAGCCCCTATCTTTCTATGTGTTCGGTTGAAGCGTTTTGCTCATGTGTACGCGGTGAGTGTTAGCAATCATAGAAGACTATATGATGGTTGAGTATGTGGACTTGCCTAAAGGCTCCAATACGCGACCCTTCGTAAAAAGATGATGAATTGTAGTTGCAAACTTGACTGAGAACATAGTTTGTTGGCTTCTAATAGAGTTTTTGCGTCATACTTCAATAGTGTGATGAATTATCACTTATTCATGAGAAGTCTATGATAAAAGTTCTTTGATAAAAGTTTTATGTTTAAGTTTGGTGTTGTTATAATAATGAACATGATGCTTCTATGTCCGTATTTTGTTTTTATCGACACCTCTCTCTCTCTCTCTAAGCATGTGGACATGTTTTTCGATTTCGGTTTTCGCTTGAGGACAAGCGAGGTCTAAGCTTGGGGGAGTTGATATGTCCATTTTTGCATCATGTTTTCTTACTGTTATTTATGATGTTTTTATCCATAATAATGCTTTTTGGAGTAATTATAATGCCTTTTCTCTCATAATATGCAAGGTATACACAAAGAGGGAGAATTCCGGCAACTGGAAATCTGGACCTGGAAAAGCTACGTCAAGCCACCTATTCTGCACAACTCCAAACAAGCTAAAACTTCACAGAGATTTTTTATCAAATATATGATGAATATTGGAGCAAATAACTACCAGAGGGGCCCCACCAAGTTGGCACAACCCACTTGGGCAAGCCAGGGAGCCCAGGCGCGCCCTGGTGGGTTGTGCTCACCCAGGCCCACCTCCGGTGTCCATCTTCTGGTATATAAGTCATATTGACCTAGAAAAAATAAAGAGAGGACTTTTGGGATGGAGCGCTGCCGTCTCAAGGTGGAACTTGGGCATGAGCACTTTTGCCCTTCGGTGGAGCGATTCCGCCGGGGGAACTTCCCTCCCGGAAGGGGGAAATCATTGTCATCATCATCACCAACAACTCTCCCATCTTGGGGAGGGCAATCTCCATCAACATCTTCAACAACATGATAACCCACAAGTATAGGGATCGCAAAAGTTTTCGAGGGTAGAGTATTCAACCCAAATTTATAGATTTGACACAAGGGGAACCAAAGAATATTTGAAGGTATTAGCAGATGAGTTGTCAATTCAACCACACCTGGAGATTAATTATCTGCAGGAAAGTGATCTGTAGTGTTGGGGATATAGCTACCAGGTATAACCCGCCCAGGAGGGGCCGGGTCAACCCCAATGGCGGGTTACAAAAATAAGCCCAGTAATATTCAAGGTGATAGTTTATTAAAACTTGTAGAAGGCCTAAGCCCAGAGGTGGCTTAAAGCCCAATATTGTAAACCGCCATATGTAAAGAAATACTTGTAAAGAAAGGCATATAAAATAAGTCACCAAGCCGGACACGTTTTATGAGCCGACGGGACTCTGTAGGCCGCCGGGCGTCAACCCGTGTATATAAGGGGACGACCCAGCGGCGGCTTAGGACAAGAATCAACATATCGATAGCCAAGCTAGCGGATTCGCTCCTTGGTCATCGAAACGTAGCAATACAATATCAACTGGACTAGGCCTTACCTTCACCGTAAGGGGCCGAACCAGTATAAACCTCTCGTGTCCTTTGTCCCGATTAACCCCTTTAAGCTTCCTAGTTGCGATGGCCCTACGACTAAGTCCTTTCGTTAGGACATCTGCCGTGACAATTCCATGACAGTTGGTGCCCACCATGGGGCCAGCGCATGGTGGATTTGAGTTCTTGAAGGGCAACTTCGAAGGGCTCAAGGGATACGCTGTGGGCCGGATGACCAAGAGTCGTCGCGGCAAGCTCTACATTGACGACGAAGGCTGGGGCCCCGATGCCGGCTCAATTGAGTACGGATACCGGGTCCCCGTCGGCGGAATCCACGTCTTCATCGGCAAGATCGGCGAGCCAGGCCCTGAGCCGGACATCTGCACCGACCTCGTTGAGACGGCTCATCGCGCTAGATCTGCCCGGGCTCAACCCGCCATGAGGCGTGCCTTCGTGGGTTGCATCCATGGACGGGAATTTTCTGAAGGATCGGTGGACGGTGGTGAGACGACCGTTTGTTCTGACGGTGAGTCGTCCACAGGCGAAACAGATTCTTTGTGTCAGTTAAAAGACGGCGGGCTTGGGGGCTGTTCCGATGGCATCAGTATTCCGAACCCCACTGAGCTGCCGAATCGAGCCGGAGTCTTCATGGCTGGCACTCAACCTGGTCAAAATTCTACGGCTGCGGCAGCCATAACCATCGGGTCAGCAGCGGCCGGGTCACGAGACCCCGTGCGCCTGCCAGCTCAGGTATTAATGGACCTCATGGATAGGATGACGGCCCTGTTGACTGCTGTGGTTGAGCCGGCGGATAAGGCTCAGCATGACGCAGAAGTAGCACAGCTACGCGGAGAGGTAGCACATGCCAAGGAAAATTTAGCAGCAGAAAATGTCAGGATGGCCGCAGAACGGACGACTCTGGATGCACGTGCGTATCAGCTTCAAGCGGAGACTTTCCGGCTCTCGGTGGATCTAAATGCGTAAAACGAGGTCAGGAGGAGAAGACACCAGAAAACTCAGTCACGTCTGCCTCTAACTTACGATCCTAGGAACCTTTTCCACACACCCGGGGCCGGTCCCAGCAACCCGCCGGAGGCAAACCGGATCACAACACCGGGACGGGGGCGCCGGTTCAACTGAGGGCCGTGGAACCACCCCGTGTGAATACTGCTCCGCCTCATTACACGCCAGTACCATCAGGTCACTTCGCTATCCCTTTGGAGAATTTAATTGCTGCATCGGCTCATCTGGTGGCTCTCCCAATGGAAGGCAACTCTCCAACGGCGATCGAAACACGAAGGGTCAGAGAACTTCTTCAGACAGCCCTAGCACAACAGGATGCATACTCTTATAGTCGAGACATAATCCATTCAACCCCTTGCCCAAGCCAGAGCCCGAGCTATAGCAGGCATATGGACTTAGCGGCTATGTCAAGCAATGCCCAACGTCGTAACCAACTGCGCAGGTATAACCCGGTGCAGGATGGAGCCTTTAACTTAGTGGATCAGGAGAGGATCCGTGAGGAAGCTGAGCGGGCGGTTCAACTGGTAGCTGAGCAGGCGGCTCATCAGGCTTTTCTAGTTTATCCAGCAACCTCTATTGAGGTAGGAGTGGCCACAAGGACAGGAGGTGTCCCTTGCCTGGTACCGGCTCTACGTAATGAGCGCTTGCCAAAAGATTTTAAGGGGCCTCGTAAGATGCCTAATTACACGGCCGACTTGCAGCCTGGGGCATGGATTGAAAGTTATGGGATGGAGATGGAGCTGTTGGAGGTCAGCGATGCAGCAATGGCTAAATATTTCACTATGATGTTGGATGGAACAACTCGCACTTGGTTGAAAGGGTTGCCACCCTACTCCATCGGCTCATGGGCGGAGTTAAAAGCCCGATTCATTGAGAACTTCAAGGACACATGTAAGCAACCTATGTCAATCGTGGACTTGACTAACTATAAGCAAGAGGAAGGTGAGTCCATGACCCATTGGGTGCGCCGGGTCAAGGATATAATACATTCATCTGATAAGATGGATGCCGGCTCTGCAGTCTTAATGTTGGAGAAAAATTGCCGTTTTGAATCTCTGAAGCAGAAGCTGGGGCGGCTCAAGCGTGATTGTCATGACATGGGCCAGTTGATGGCGGCTCTGGTCAAATATGCTAATTCAGATAGTACCAAGGATCCCGCGTCTGATGAAGAGAAGGCAGGGAAGGGAAAAAAGAACAGCAATGGCAAGGGTCACCAGCATAACCCAGCGAATCAAGGAGGTAATAAACATAAGGCTGACGAGTTTGTGGCTAACGCCAGTACATAGGGCAACAACCAACGGCGCAAGGGGAGGCCACCTCCTCGGTCAGGCGGATCAGGTCCCACCCTTGAGCAACTACTGAATGAATCCTGTCCGAGACACGACACCCGGGAGAAGCCAACTACCCATGTGTGGAAAGACTGTACGATCATGAAGGCGTTTAAAATTCCAACATGTTCGATGGTAACCACGGACCTGGCGGCGGTTTTCATGGCCCAGGCGCCGGCTCAGGCGGAGGCGGTTTTCACGGCCAGGGCCATCCGGGTAATCAAGGTGGTTATAATCAGCAACCCGGCCAAGGTAATCAGCAGCAACAGCAGCAGCAGTACGGGTATCAGAGTAACCCGAAACAGCTGAACAGTGGGCATTACCATGTATTTACCACTAGTTTGTGCAAGAGGGACCAGAAACTTCATAAGAGGGCTGTAAACGCTATTGAGCCGGCAGTTCCATGTTATTTGAGATGTCAGAACAGCCTATTGTGTGGAGTAGGGAGGATCACCCTCCCCGGATTGATAATCTGGGTCACTTGGCTTTGGTGGTGGCGCCTCGGGTTGGTGGATATAAGTTTACTAAGGTGCTCATGGACAGAGGCAGTAGTATCAACATCCTCTATTATGAGACGTTTCTTTGCATGGGGTTGACTGACAAGAGTCTTAGACAATCCAACACTATTTTTCATGGTGTTGTACCTGGTAAGTCGGCATACCTAGTTGGTAAGATTGAGCTGGAAGTAGCCTTTTGGGATGAATATGATTCTAGGGCTGAGAAGTTAACTTTTGAAGTGGTTAAGATCAAAAGCCCATATCATGCCCTGTTTGGACGGCCGGCTTACGCCAAGTTCATGGCTCGGCCGTGTTATGTGTATCTGCAGCTCAAGATGTCGAGTTATAAAGGCACCATCACAGTACATGGAAGCCGGAAAATAGCCCTGGAATGTTAGGAAGGTGACGTTGCTTATGCAGAGTCTGTTTGTGCAACAGAGGAATTAAAGTTTTATAAAGATAATGTTGACCCGACAGACATGACGTGTTTGAAGAAGCCAACTACGGAGCATGAACCGGTGTTGAAATTCAAATCAGCTGATGACACGAAGATGGTTGATTTAGTGCCTGGCGACTCATCCAAGCAGTTCATTATCAGTGCTAACTTGGATCCAAAATAGGAAAGTGCGCTCATCGAGTTCATCTGTGAGAACCGGGACATCTTTGCATGGAAGCCTTCTGACATGCCGGGTGTCCCGAGAGAACTCGCTGAGCACACTCTCAATATTGATCCAAAATTTAAACCGGTTAGGCAGTTTCTTCGACGGTTTAACGAGGAAAGGCGCAAGGCTATTGGAGAAGAGGTGGCCCAGCTCTTGGTGGCCAGGTTCATTGTTGAAGTTTTTCACCTGGAGTGGTTGGCTAACCCAGTGCTTGTGCTTAAAAAGAACGACACCTGGTGCATGTGTGTGGATTACACAGATTTGAACAAAGCTTGTCCGGCTGACCCTTTTGCTCTCCCTCGTATTGATCAGATCCTTGATGCTACGGCGGGTTGCGAGCGTTTGAGTTTTTTGGATGCCTATTCGGGTTATCATCAGATCAAGATGGCAATTAAGGACCAGGAGAAGACATCTTTCATCACTCCGTTTGGAGCCTTCTGCTATGTGTCTATGCCTTTTGGGCTTAAGAGTGCCCAGGCGACTTATCAACGATGTGTGCAGAATTGCCTTCACAATCAGATTGGGTGTAATGTTCATGCTTATGTGGATGATATAGTGGTGAAATCCAAAGAGAAGGAAGCCTTGGTAACTGATCTGAAGGAGACTTTTGATAACCTCCGGGTATACAAAATGATGCTTAACCCGGCTAAGTGTGATTTTGGAGTCCCAGCTGGCAAACTCTTTAGTTTTTTGGTGTCTAACAGAGGTATTGAGTCTAACCCAGAGAAAATTAAGGCAATTACATCTCTGGCTAAACTGGCGTGCATCAATGACGTTAAGTGGTTGGCGGGTCGCGTCGCAGCCTTAAGCCGGTTCATAAGCCGGTTAGGGGAGAAGGCGATGCCTTTGTATCAAATGATGAAGAAGGCAGATGACTTTTTCTGGAGTGACGCTGGTAACTCTTCTTTTGAGGATACAAAGAAACAGCTCACTGAGCCGCCGATTCTTGCTGCTCCGGTTGAGAAAGAGTCGTTGTTGTTGTATGTGGCTGCTAACTCACGTGCTGTCAGTGTGGCCATTGTTGTGGAGCGCAAGGAGGCTGGCAAGGAACATCCGGTCCAACGGCCGGTTTACTATGTCAGTGAGGTGCTCATTGAATCTAAACAAATATATCCACATTGGCAGAAGCTTGTTTATGGGGTGTTCATGGCAAGCCGGAAGCTCAAGCATTACTTTCAGGGTCACCCAATCACTGTGGTTAGCTCTGCTCCTCTAGGAGACATTATTCAAAATAGAGAAGCCACAGGACGAGTCGCCAAGTGGGCTATTGAACTTGGGTCTCATGGTTTGAAGTATGTGCCACGTACTGCGATCAAATCTCAAGCGCTGGTTGACTTCATTAATGACTGGACAGAGTTGCAGATGCCAAAGGAGAAACCATACAACACATATTGGACGGCTCATTTTATTGGGTCCAGATAGTTGAAAGGCTCGGGGGCTGGAGTTGTTTTAACTTCTCCTCGAGGTGACAAGTTTTGTTATGTGTTGCGATTGATGTTTTCTTGTACTAACAACGTAGCAGAATATGAAGCCTTGCTCCATGGTCTTCGAATAGCTAAAGAGATGAGTCTGAGCCGGGTACGGTGCCTTGGCGATTCAGATTTGGTGGCTCAGTAGGTGTCAGGCAAGTGGGATTCCAAGGATCCTCTCATGGCGGCTTATCGCCGTGAGGTCGATGCTATTGCAGGGCATTTTAAGGGTTATCAAGTGGAACACATTGACCGCAGAAAGAACGAAGCGGCCGATGCCTTAAGCCGGTTGGGATCTCAGCGTAAGCCGGTGCCACCTGACACCTTTTTGGATGTTTTACATAACCCGTCTGTTAAGTTGCCTATAGAGGAAGATTTGGCCATTCCTGACCCGGAGGCACAATTGATGGTGGCTCTTCATGTCATTCCAGATTGGACAGTGCCGTTCTTGGCTTACATGACCCTGGGTGAGTTGCCAGAGGACGAGACCCTGGCCCGACAGATAACCCGGCGGTCCAAGTCAATGGCAATTTCTGACGGTGAGTTGTATCATCGCAGCGTCACTAGAGCGTTTCAACGTTGTGTTTCTCCTGAAGAAGGTCAAGAAATTCTTCGTGAGATCCATGAAGGGGATTGTGGTCATCACGCCGGTCAAAGTCTCTTGTGGCCAAAGCTTTTCGTCATGGTTTCTACTGGCTAACGGCTCACGCTGATGCAGAGGAGCTGGTCAGTAGGTGTGATGGATGTCAAAAGTCTGCACGACGAGCGCACGTGCCGGCTCAAGAGTTGCGGATGATTCCAATCACTTGGCTGTTTGCAGTCTGGGGGCTTGACACGGTTGGACCTTTCAAAAGGTCTAAAGATAAAAAAACACATCTTTTGGTGGCAGTTGATAAATTCACAAAATGGGTTGAGGCAGAGCCAGTGAGCAAGTGTGATGCAGCCACGGCGGTTCAGTTCATGAAAAAGGTGATTTTTCGCTTTGGTTTTCCACACAACATTATAACTGACAATGGCACTAATTTGTCCCAAGGTGCTATGGAGGAGTTTTGTCAACGTGAGCATATCCGGCTTGATGTTTCTTTAGTAGCTCACCCCCAATCTAATGGTCAAGCTGAGAGAGCAAATCAGGAAATTTTAAAAGGTCTCAAACCCCGGCTTATGGTTCCTTTACAACGAACACCAGGTTGTTGGGTAGAGGAGTTACCTTCGGTGCTATGGAGTATCAACACCACTCCTAACAGGTCTACAGGTTATACACCTTTCTTCATGGTTTATGGAGCAGAAGCAGTCCTGCCTAGTGACATCCGTCATGACTCGCCTCGCGTGGCGGATTACATTGAAGCTGATAATGAACAAGCCCGACAGGATGCACTTGACTTTGTCGGATTTCGGGTTCCGGCAGACCCTTGAGGTTCGAACACTGGGGTGCGCGCGGAGATTTCGCCTCCTACCTACCTGCACCCCTCCGCCATGCTAGGATCTAAAACTAAGGAAAGAACAACACAAGAGACACAAGGTTTATACTGGTTCGGGCCACCGTAGTGGTGTAATACCCTACTCCAGTGTGTGGTGTGGTGGATTGCCTCTTGGGCTGATGATGATGAACAATACAAGGAAGAACAACCTCGCGAGGGTCTGTTCTTGGCTGGGGGGATGAACTACTAAGAAGAGTTCAGTCACCTTTTCCTCTCTACCTCTTCCTCTCTCTCTCTCACTTCCGACCTCTTCTCTTCTCTCTTTTCTCTGCCTGCCCCCAACCGACCGAACCCCCTGCTATGTGGGTGGATGGTCCTATTTATAGAGGCCCTGGTCCTCTTCCCAAATATCGAGCAGGACAACAAGTATCAGCTATCCTGACAAAAGTAGTCTTCGCCTGCGCAAAGCTCTGGTGATGACGCTGTCTTGGGCTCCACGGTGACCTCCGTCTCGTAGTCCTCCTGGTCTTGGTCTCGTTGCACCGAAATGGCAACCTTTGCCTGATGCCTCGGTACTCCGCGGCTGCGCTTGCCCCCTTTGAACCAAAGAGGAAAGGAGGACGCTGCGCGGGCTGGCACCCGCCTGGCGCCCTGAGTCGTCATGGCTTGCGTCACGGGCACCTCGTGAGGTACCCCACCTTGATCTCTCCGCCTCCTCGTGAGCCAGCCTGACGAGGCCGTGCCTGAGGAAGCTCCGCGTTGTCTGCCCCGCGAGGCTTGGCCCCTCGCGAGGGTCTTGGGTTTGTGTTGGTGAAGACGGGCCGTGCTGGGCCCCCCTTTGAGCCACGCCGCAGGCCGCATGCAGGCAAGTCTGGGGACCCCCGTTCCCAGAACGCCGACAGTAGCCCCCGGGCCCAAGGCGCGCCCGGACTTGGCCACGCAGGGAGGCGGAAGGGCAAGAGCGAAGCGCCGCGGGCCCTAACAGCCTGCAGCCTTGGGCGCCGCGTGGCAGTTGACTGGATGTGGGCGCCTTAGCAACCACGCGAGTTGATAAAGGAGTGGCATCCGCCTAGGCCCTGCTTCTTGCTTTCCCCGATTGCTGCTCAGATCCCCTTTCTTGCGCCTCTCCTTCCTTCCTCTGAAATTTCCAGATCTGCTCTAACCGTGCGACCTAGGGAGCCATGGCGCCTCGTCAACCCCCGGCTGCAGCTTGGTACTCGTCTGCCCTGGACTCGCCGAACGTGTCGGAGGCGGGCCTTGCCCGGTTGCGCCAGATGGCGACAGCGTGGGGCATCGACGGGGCGAAGGTGTTCAAGGCCGGCTCCGCCACCCCTGAGGGTCAAAGGAGCACCTTCTATCCGCTCTTCGTAAGTGCCATTGTTGCTGGCCTAGTGCCTCCCTTCTCCGAGTTCTTCTTCTCTGTCCTCCGCCATTACAAGCTACAGGCTCTGCATCTCCATCCCAACTCCGTCCTTCTGCTGGGAATCTTTGCTTATTATTGCGAAGCCCACGTTGGGGTGCAACCCTCACTGGCCTTGCTGCGCCACTACTTCTACCTCCGGACCTCTCGTGGTACTCCTTCCGTGTGCGCGAGCTTCGTCGCGTAGGGCGGCGCCATTGCCATCTCGAACTCTGGGAAGAGAATTGAGGGCTTCAGGAGAAAGTGGATCTTGGTGGATGCTGGGCACATCCACCCTTGGCTGATCCTGCCCACGGAGCAGCCCACGAGCTCCAGCGACTGGGGTCGAGCGGAGCTCGTGGATCCCCGTGCGAAGATGGTGTTGGAGAAGATGGACGCGGATCTGAGGCCGACCGACATGGCGGCGACGAAGCTGACCGGCGCGTCGCTGCTGAGGGAGTTCCTAGAGCACCAGCTGGCTCCGCTTCGGCAGTACTCACTTCCAATGTGGAGGCCCCGTCCAAGCCCCGCGGCCTTGTCCGACGGAGACCTGGCTGCGGTTCTCCAATCCCTGGTCGGGGGCAATGTGGCGAGGCTAGAGGGTGCTCCTACGCCCTTGTTCCTCCGCAACGACTAGGAGCGGGTGGTGAAGTCCATGCCCGTCTTCAACGGGGATGGGCCTGTGCCCCTGGAAGCTCCCGAGGGACCGGTGGACGTGCCCTCCGACGATTCCAGCGAGGAGGAGGAAGGAGGGGAGCGGGGAAAAGGGCCTGACTCCGAGGCGACTGACGGAGAGTCGAGGGCTCCCCTCCCCCGGCGCAGGTCCGGCGTTCTCCGCCTCTCTCCGAACGATGACGACGAGGATGACGACGAAGACGACGACAGGCAGGACGGCGGGAGCTCGCCCCCGATCCCGAAGAAGGACAGGACCGGGCTGATCTCCCGAGGGTCTCCCCCGGCCCCGGGGCGAACCGCAGACGCACCTTTCGCCTCCAAGCTTCCCGAGTTTGACCCTTCCAGCCGGCTTTCAGGCTTCAAATTTGGCCGAAGGCCGCTTGAGCTCACTGGCGACGACCCGTAAGCATTCGATTCTTGTCTTTATCTCTTGCTCTGCTTTTGAGGCTTGACGTCCGCATCTTTGGATAGGCTGGCGCCCGCAGCAAACAAGCCGAAGGGGGCTCCCGAGGTTCCATCCGTGGCGGCGCTTCTGCCCGCGAAGGAGGGTGACCGCGACGCACAGGCTTTTCCTGCCTGGTCATCCTCGCGAGGTTTGGCTGAGCCGGCTGGGGCGAGCTCAGCCCCCACGGCCCAAGTGGCTCCCGAGGTGCTCTTGCCTGCCACCGCCACTATAGCTGTCGGAGCGCGACAGACTCCGCCTCAGGATGCTGCGGCTGCGCTGCCGCCTTCTCCTCCTACTCCACCGGCCGCTGTCTCTCCGACTCCTTCTGCCATTCTGGATCGTGCTGTTGCTGAGCTGGACCGACTGCGGCAGGATCTTCTTGGCGCCGACCCCCGCTTGGTGACCGGGCGCTTGGAGCTGGCTTCAGGATGGGTTTGCTCCGACGCCTCGATTCGGGCAGCGCTGGTCCAGGCCTCAACGGCATGCGACGAGGAGAAGCAGGCCGTCCTGGAGGTGAAGGCTGCTCGTGATGCAGCCCTGGGGGAGGTGGTCGACGCCCGTGGTCGCTGCAAGGCGCTGGAGGACGAGCTGCAAGGCCTGCGGGATCAGCTCGCGAAAGAGGTCCGCCTTCGCCAAGAGCAAGAAGAAGGCGTGAAGGCTCGCGAGGCGGCCGTCGAGGGCCGGGAGGCCAAGCTCAGGAAGCGCCGCGACCGCCTAGGCGCGCTGGAGCGGGAGTTGGGGGCGAGGAAGGCCGAGCTGGACGACAAGGCCCTGGTTCTTGCCGAGGACCGCGTGGCCTTCACGGAGATGGAGGCGAGGGCTCGCTCCTCACTGAGGACGCTTTACGACAGCGGCTTGGAGAGCCCACTGGCTGGCCCCGAGGACGGCCCCGCCAAGCTGCTTCCCTTCCTGGTTCATGCTCTTAAAGATGTCTCCCTTGGCCTTGGCCCCACGGCCGAGGCCGAGGCACATGTCCTGTCTTTTGCAACACTGACGCGGGTCCTCACCCACACCTTCGCGATCCCGGTGTCGACCTCGACGGCCTGCTGGAGCCAATAAGTGGTGAGCGTGCCGCTGCCGCTGCCGAGGCCGTGAAGGGTCGTGCGGAGGCTCTGCTAGGGAAGTTCCGGGCCTTCAGCACCAAGCCGGAGCAATGCGCTGCCGACCCCGCTGCTCCGTGAGGCGAACCCGATCCGCGTTGCTCCACCACCGATAAGTGACTCCGTCGCGGCTCCTGTCCTGCTTTTAGTTCCTGCACATGTATCATGCCTCGAGGAGGCGTTTAAACTTGCGTTTGGCATTGAGATAACAGTGTGGACTGTAATATTTGCTTTTGAATTCCTTGAAATTTGCGCTTTTCCTTCCTACTTGCTTATGTTCTACTCCGGCAGAGCCCGGCCCCGTGCGTACCTCACCCAGCAATAGTCCTGACCGGAAACCAGGACGGGACCAAGGAGTGAGGGGCTACGTGACAAGTTAGGCTCCTGAGTCGCGATGCTCAGGAGTCCCCCTTGGCGCACGAACAACAAGTAGGGAGGTGTGATGCGGGTGGATCTACCGTTCTACGTCTGCAGAGCCCGGCCGCGCGCATGCCTCACCCAACGATGGTCCCGACCGGAAACCAGGACAGGGCCACGGAGTGAGGGGCTACGTGACTAGTTAGGCTCCTGACTCGCGATGCTCAGGAGTCCCCCTTGACGCACGAACAGCAAGTAGGAAGGTATGATGTGGGTCCGCCGTTCTACGTCTGCAGAGCCCGGCCGCGCGCGTGCCTCGCTCAGCGATGGTCCCGACCGGAAACTAGGACGGGGCCACAGAGTGAGGGGCTACGTGACCAGTTAGGCTCCTAAGTCGCGATGCTCAGGAGTCCCCCTTAACGCTCAAACGGCCTTCGTACCTTGGCTCCGCTCGAGAAGAGACGCGCGACGAACCAGGCCCGGGGGGACCTGGCTGGGCGGCGTGCGTCTGGGTGTGACCCAGGCGCAGCCCCCATGCCCAGCCCCCTCGCGCGGCACTCCCGAGGGGAGGCATTACGATGAGGCTAGACACTGAGCTCTGGGCTCCATGAGGTTGATGCGGCCCGGGGGCCACCCTCAGTTGTTTATCACCAGCGCGGAGCATAGTGCTACCGTATGTGTACGGGCATAGCCGCTCCTCGGCAGTGTCGTCAGCCAGCGCGGAGCATGGTGCTTCCACTGGTACGTGGGAGGGGGCCCCCTCCGGGAGGAGCCCCCGGGGCATGTACAGCCCCGCCCTGACACGTGGCTAGCACGGTAGGGCCTGGCGAGGTGTATCTGGGCACCCGTGAGCCAGCGCGGGACTCACGGGGCCCTACCTATGGGCGGGTTGCGCCTGGCACTGGGCCTTATCTTGTGATGCGTTCCTACAAATTTGGTTAGATGTCGGCACTCTACGTCCTCGGGTCCCGGCCCTCGAGCTGGTCTCAGCCGTCGCTGGTGGACATGGAGGAGAAGAGGTGCCGTGGACCGGCATCAAATAATCGAGCATGGTGGTTCTAGCGCATAACCGGAAATGAACACAGATGGGATACGTGTCGCTGGGCCTAGCCCGAGCGGCTTGGGGATGATGCAGCCCGAGTGGCGCCCCCAACAAGGTAAGCTAACAACATGGAATAAAAAGGATACACGCCGCAGGGACGGACCCACGCGGCCTGGGAATAATGCAGCCCTGGGGGCGCTCCCAGCTGGAAGTAAAACTCGAAAGATGTCACCTGATGATGTTGAGGATGAAGGGGTGTTGGTGTAGCAGGCTCGGTGGGCTGCGGAAGCCGATCCTCATGAGCCCCCAGGCCCAGGAGCCTCGGGAGGCTTCGGAGGCGCTGGCGGCTCCTCGCGGGCCATCTCCATCCCTGCCAGGGCAGCGGAACATCCGGCCTCTCGTGCCCCCGTGATGCCCCTCATGAGGCGCTGGTACGCGTCAGCCGCGTTCGGCAAGCCGTAAGGCATCTGAACGTAGCTGTGGGGTGGACCTCCGCAGCGCCCCACTCACGAGGGCCAGAGGCGCTCTAGAGAGGCGACTCGGTTGAGCCCTGGTATGTTGATGCAGACGCGCAGCCACCATCCTCGCCTGGATGAGGGGCCACTGCTGGCAGGCGGCGGCCGCCTTTCATGACTCTTGACTCCTGTAGCTCCTGAATGGCCTTGCTGACGAACTCCTGAGGGTCTGGATCTCCTTGCCTTGCTCCTTCTTGAGGGAAACGTGCTTCAAAACACGCCTCCATGCGGTGCCCAAGCGCCTCCCTCGTGACCCTAGCTAGGTCGGTGGCCCTCCAGGGGAGAGCCCCCGAGCCCTGCCTGAGGAGGGTGCGCTTTCCTATGCGATGGAGGGAGGCTCCCCCTGGGCAGGTGCAGGCCCAGAGGGGCCTGCCTCCTGAGTGGTCGAGCTGGACGATGTCTTCTTCTTCTTGGGGATGGTCTTGGGAGTCCTCCTGCTTCCACGATCCGGGTCTTTCAGTGACGCGGCCTGAAAGGCTCGTTCCAGGGAACACACCGCGTCCTTCTCTTCACAGGGCACCGTGATGACTCCGCCGCTTCCTGGCATCTTGAAGATGTTGTAGCCGTGGTGAGTTACGGCCATGAACTTGGCCAGCGCTGGGTACCCAAGGATGGCGTTGTACGGCAGGCGAATGTGAGCGACGTCGAAGTCGATGAGCTCGGTGTGGTAGTTGTCGCGTGCCCCGAAGGTGAGAGGGAGGCGGACCTGCCCAATCGGGACCGTGGAGCCGTCGGTGATACCGGAGAAGGGCTTGGTTGGCTGAAGCTGGCTGTAGGGCACTTGGAGGTTGTTGAATGTCTCCACGGACAGGATGTTGAGCCCTGCCCCGCCATCAATGAGGGTCTTGGTGACCACCACGTTGCTGATGATTGGGGAGCAAAGCATCGAGAGAACTCCGGCTGTAGCCGTACACTTGAGCTGATCTGCTGAGTTGAACGTGATGGCGCACGCCGACCACCTGAGAGGGCGCGTGGCTTCGAGCCTAGGGAGGACTGCATTCACTTCGCGGGCGAACTGCTTGAAGATGCGCTGAGAGGCGGGGGCTTGTGCTCCGCCCAAGATGCAGGCGATTGTGTGCGGCTCCTGGAAGCCCCCAGCCTCCTCGTCCTGGTGGCGGTCCTCGTTTCTCCTTGGCTGCGGCGGCAGCGGTGAGAGGCCTGCGTTGCCTTGCGGGCGATCCTCGCGAGGCTGATCCCTCCAGTCTCCCTCGCGAGGCTGATCCCTCCATCCTCTCTCGCGAGGCGGGTCTTGCCAGCGATCCTCGCGAGGTTGGTTGCGCCACCCTTGGCACGGGCCACGGTCTTCCCAGCGTCCTGTGTTCCTTCCTCCTCCTCGGTCGTAGCCCCGGTCACCGCGGTCAGGGCGATGGCCGATCCTTCCTTCACGCATGGCTCGGAGTTCTTGAGATTCGTTGGTGTTGTGGGTGTGGAGGACGTGGTACACACAGTACCAGCTGCCCTTGGAAGGTTCGGGCTGATCTCTGCCCCGCTTGGTGTCTGGTTCTGCCGCGAGCACGACAGCCCCCTTGCGCTTCACATCCTTGGCCTTGAGCTTCTTCTCTTCTGGGTCTACGGCAGGCAGCTCGAGGAGGGAGAGACGCCCTTCCTCAGCCCTGGCGCACTTGATTGCCAAGTTGAACAGCTCCAAGGAAGTACACATGTCTTCATGCATCGCCAGCTCATCCTTCATCTTGACGTCGCGCACGCCGTCGGAGAAGGCCGAGATGATGGCCTCCTCAGTCACCTTGGGAGTCTTGAGGCGTGCGTTGTTGAAGCGCTGGATGTACTTCTGCAGGGTTTCCCCAGGCTGTTGCTTGATGCGGCGCATGTCGCTCACGGCGGGTGGCCGGTTGCGAGTGCCTTGGAAGTTGGCGATGAAGCGAGTGCTGGGCCCCCCTTTGAGCCACGCCGTAGGCCGCAGGCAGGCAAGTCTGGGGACCCCCGTTCCCAGAACATCGACAGACTTGTTAGATGAGGAGAGAGATTTAGCGGTGGCTCGATCAGCAATTTATCAATAGGACCTGCGCTGTTATCATAGCCGACAGGTTAAGTCCATGACCTTTCAAAAAGGTGACCTGGTGCTCCGGCTCATCCAGGATCTGTCTGATGCACACAAACTATCCCCGCCTTGGGAAGGACCCTTTGTGGTCAGCAAGAACTTAAACAACGGGTCATATTACCTCATTGACGTTTGAGAGCACAAAGACTCACGTAAGTCGGAGGAGGAGACCCGCCGGCCGTGGAACATTGCTCAGATTCGGCCCTACTATACTTAAGCCACCAGTTCTCATCATGTACATACTTTGATGTTGTATATATTATGATAAGTAATAAAGCAGGACCACTGTCCTTTTCCTTTTCAATGATCATATATCTTTATTATTTTCATTATTTAAAATGACCAAAAGGGGGCTGATCGTATTCGAATCTAGCTTAACCCTTTTGGTCCGGCTCATGATCGTATTCGAATCTAGCTGTAAACCTCATGGTCACTTGGGGGCTTCCTGTTCAAACATAGGTCGTATTCGAACCAAAGAGAACATAGTTGTTGTAACCCTCTTGATCGGCTCAAAGCCAAACTCACTAGGGGGCTCCTTGATCGTATCCGAATCATAGCTTAACCCCTTTTGGGTCCGACTTGGATCGTATTCAAATCAGGGTCGTTAAAAACCTCTCGAGGTCATTTGGGGGCTTCCTGTTCAAACATAGGTCGTATTCGAACCAAAGAGAACATAGTTGTCGGTACCCTCTTGATCGGCGCAACGCCAAAGCCATTGGGGGCTATATGATCGTATTCGAATCTTAGCTTAACCCCTTGTGGTCCGGTTTACTGATCATATTTGAATCAGAAGCCTCCAGTTTTTATTTAAATATTTTGATTTACATTGTCTGAAGCCTAGTGTTTTGTCTTACTATTTTTTAGCATCTCAAATTTAACTATCAGTATGGTTTCAAATTAAACTGGCTCAGTTATTTGACAATGAGTTGCCAAGGCATAACAGTCATCAGACATATGGAAGTATTGACTTCTACAAAAGATTGGGTTATCAACCTCATCATCTGGGTCATGTAAACCAGCAGTCCAGGATCAAAGAACACAGGTATGACAGTGTCATTCATGAACAAGTTTCTCTGTGTTTTTTTGTTCATCAAAGGTTTTTTTAGCCTTGTTTATCTTACATCTGATTCTGTTTTTTCCACTATGATAATTTCATAGTCATATATCGGGTGTTTTTGACCCATCCGGTGCTAAACCGCCAGGACAGTTTTTTCATCATTTACATGAATAGAGTTAAAACATTACAGATGTAACCACGGATGTAACACATATATTGACATCATGGGCAAAGAGTCATATGCAACATCTTATGCACGATGGCATAGGCAAAATATGCAGTTTTCAAACTAACCTATTACAAGGCATTGAGAGCCCAAAAGGTTAGACTGTTTTTCTCTCTTAAGCAGGTCTTAAGCTAAAAGCTGGATTGTTCAAATGGTTATGACTCCCCCCTAGCCGGCTCACCTCCCTCCGCTGGTTGAAAGCTGGGATTGGACCAGTCAAAGCCGTTCAGAGCAATGAACTCAGCTTCATCGTCAATTAGGCCGGCCGGGTCAATTTCCAGGGCAAAAGTATGTTGACGAACCGGCGGGATAAGATCCATCACTTTATAAGAGGGAGTCGCCATCATCTTATTCTCCATATCAAAACCCGGCTGATATTTATTGATGTTGGTCTCCTCTCCAAGAATGGTAGCTTGAGGATGAACTCCCCTCACACAGGCAATAAATTCATCTTGCTCAAATGGAGTTCCGTCTTCCTACACGGTAGGGTACCCCTTAGCCACATCCACCGGGCCTAGATCTGGCACCCAAGCTTTGGAGTGGCTCAGGGCAGTCAGGGCTCCGGCTCTGGCACAGGATCGCTTGACCTCTTGAAACCTGGCAGGTAAGATCGATAACTTCTTCAAAACGTCACTCGACCGGTTGGGTCCTTGGTTGGCAGGGAGATAGTAGCAAGTGCTCGTTGAGCGCCAGTATACAATTGCTCCACCAAGGTATAAACCGCCTCCAGTTTTGTCACACTGTCTTGGCTCAGATTTTTGCTTCGTGGACCTATGAGTGTTTTTTAACAAAGGCTCAGTAGGCGGCTTATATTCCTAGTCCAAATAAGGTATAAATGATTAATACAAATGACTTACCAAAGATGGCGGAGACCATTTGAGACACAAAATTTTTTAAGCCGGTGAGCTCCGTGGTAACCTCCTCAAGAGCCGCCTCAGCTGTCTCAGTGCGTTGCATCAGCAGCGTCTTTTCTTCGGCCCAGGATTTCTTTTTTTGCAGCTAAGCTGGTCTTCAATTTCTCAGATTCAGAGAGGCTCAATTGGAGTTTAGAGTCAGTGGTCTTTATCTCTGTCTCCTACTCCACCAACCGGGTCTTGGCATCCGTCAATTGAGAGCCCAACTCAGATAAGGTGTTCTACAAAACATTCATAGGTGTGTCAAGACTTAAACTAAAAGTTATAAGGGTTCAAGTCTCAAGTACTTTGAACTGCAATACCACTTGACACTTGGGGGCTAATGTCTGCCAAAGCAATTTTTATGACTTTTATATGTTTCAAGTCCCAAGGGTTTTACAAAGTAACAACACTTGCACTTGGGGGCTAATGCATGATATTCAGAAAGTTTTTTAAGATTGAGCCGGATCACAATACTTATTGGGACTAGTAAAAGACAGTTATGCAATTAAGTACCGGTTCATTTATGATAAATTGAGTCGGCCCTTGGGGACTACAGGTGAAGTGTACGCTACTCGATTGGACTTTCGAAAAACATAGAGACAAAGTATCAACTTATATCATAAAGTCTACAGATCATTCAAGTTCATCATCTCAAGACTTGGGGGCTGACAGAGTATAAGTAAACCGGAGAACATACCTCTTATTTTACCTGCAATTGTTTGACCATCTCGATTTCTGAGTCACGGCTAGAGTGCACATGACTGAGATAGCTAGACAATACATCATTGACATTGAGGTGAGCGTAATGGGAGATATCAAACCGCACTTTCTGCTTCTCTAAAGCCTCTTGCTTAGCAGTATGCTGGGCTAATACAGTGGGGGTCCCCGGTTCAACAAACCGGCTACCGGTAATCAACACGTCAGTATCAGCAGTTGTTGGCGGGTTAGCTGAGCTAGATGGTTCGGTAGTGGTCGGATTAAGGGTGGCCTCATCGGATGATAACTCAGGAGGGTCCAATTGAGTATGAAGAACCGGGTCTTCTGGTGCTTCAGTTTGAGAGGGAGTTGGCATGGCCGACTCAGATGCAGGAACTTTCGGGTCTTCTGACGGCTTAATCACCTTGGCCTTCTTGGACTTGGCTTGACCGCTAAGAAAGATTATATGAGACAGTTAGTGTAATGATGTAGTTTTAAAGATACAGAGGAAAGATGATTTTTTCTTACCCAGGAGCAGTTTTGAAAGCCGGAAATTGAGTCTGAGATGAGTCGCCAGACGAGCGAGAAACCTCTTGCAAAGGTAAAATAAAATTAAAGAATATAAGGAAATAGATTCATGGATAAAAACAAAGGACAAAGGTGAAAGAAACCTCATTCTGGCGTTTTCTAGGAGTTTTTTGTAAGTCGGAAGTGGTTCATCATCATCATTAGTACGAGCCTGACGGCGGCTCTCATGTTGCTGCTTTTTCAAAAGAAAATGAGGGTCCAAATAAGCCAAAGGGTGCGAAAACCTTACTTTCCGGGTTACCAGTCGAAGTTTCTGTCTTGGCAAAGGGGCTGAGTCGGAGGAAATAGTTACCTCTTCTTCCACAACCTGGCTGGCCCCCGTGTCATCCTGGCAATAGTAAGTGTCCTTACGATAGTTGAAAAATTGGCCAAGGGAGTCAAGGGCTACCTCTGACTCAGAATCATCCAGCTGGAACATGTCAGATGCAGTCTTCTTCTTCTTGGGCTTCCAGATTGTTCTTCTGGCGGCTATGGCAGTGGCTCTAGCCTTCTTGGCACCTTCATGATCATACTTGGCCTTCTAGAAGTCAGATTTGGCCTGTCAACAAATAAATAGGTTAAAACATCATGTAAGTATTTAAACTACTGAGGGAAACACAAAAAGAGAAAGAGGTCAGGGGTTTTCACCTCTGGTGCCGGGCTAAGTTTGCAGAAGGGGTTTAACCCAACCTTACTGCAGTCCTCGTATTTGTCATTCACGAGGATGGTTGAAATTGCAACAACGTCTTCTTCAGTCAATTGAACAGAGCTATAACGCAGAGAGTCATTTGGGCCTCCGCCATACTCATACATTAACTTGGATCGGCGGCTTAGAGGGATGACCTGCCATGCGACCCAGCAATGGGTCAGGTCAACTACAGTTAAGTCGTTCCCCAATAAAGCTTGAATCCTTTTAATACATGGAATAAGCTTCTTGCGTTCAGCAGCGGTAAGCTTATCAGGGAGCACAAACTTGGAATCCAGACGATCCGCGCGATAACCCGGCAGTGGTTTTCATTGGCTGGTGACGTATCTTGGCAGTAGAACCAGGTCTGATTCCAATCTTTGGGATGGCTCGATAAGACTATTAAGGGAAAGACGGCGCCCTGTCGGCGCTGAATTGAGATTCCACCAAGCTCCAAACTAAGGTCGTTGGTGCATTCGTTCTGGCGGTTCAGATAAAAGTATTCCCCGAAGAGTTCCACGGTCGGTTCTTCTTGAAGATATACCTCACAAAGAACTTGAAAATTGCAGATATTGGATATAGAGTTGGGTCCAATGTCTTGTGGGCAAAGCTTGAAAAAATGCAGAACGTCTCGGAAGAACTTTGAGTCGGGTGGTGAGAAGCCCCGGTTCATGTGATCAGTGAAAATGATAACTTCACCCTCTTTGGGCTGAGGCCGTTCTTCGTCCGGGTCAGGTGCACGATAAGACATAACATTTTTCTCTGGCAAAAATCCTATGGTGACAAATTCCTTCAAGGTATCCTTAGTAACTGTGGAAGGGACCCAGTTGCAGACAGTTGGTGCTTTTGATGGCACAATGAGCAAAGGACAAACTGAAAAGAAAGTAATGTGCCGGCTCAATTCAATGGTAAAACTAAAAGTTAAATGATGATGGTACAAATGAGTAATGGTGGCTTAAGTAAGGGCTAATGACATATAAAGGAAAAGTGAGCCGGCGTGATAAGACGCCATGACTAAAGACATTCGAAGGAAGCCAGAAACAGAATTGGCGAAGCGTTGAGACAAACAAGTTTCCCAAGCTATTGCTATTATTCTGGATCAAAATGGGTCAGAAAAGAAAAATAAATTTAGACCTAAAAAACGAGCGCAGAGGAGTTCATCAGCTCTAGGAAGGTATCTGTACAAAGGAAAGGGGTCTACTAGCATCTAAAATGGGTGTAAAACCACTACCGCATAAGTTCTACATTTCTTCTAGATCAAAAGAGGGTACGGAGAAGAAACTATAAGAAGGTCTGTGATGAACGGCGAAAAACACCGACGAACTCGCAACCCTAATACAGATCTAAGGGCGCAGAAAGGTAGGAACTTATGAATGCAGATCTACTGCGAAGGGTCGCCGTGGTTCTCTAGACAAGCTAAGGGTGATGCAGTGGCCGATGTTAAGGGCGTCGGTGGGCACTATGGCGACGGTGGAGCTCGAGAGGCAGAGAGGTGGCGAGAAGATGGAAGGAAGAAGAAGAAAGAGGAAGGACTGGCTGAGCCTATTTATAAGGGGATAAGTGAACAGGCAGGCGCGAAAATTGAGGAAGACCAAAATAATGATTATCCAGCTAAACGGACGCCTCGATTCTCGGAAGATATTAAAAGATAAAGATCCGTTGAAGATGACGTCATAGCAGGCTTTCATGTTTTCGGAAGATGACGTCATGGCGGGTTACATAGTTTTTATAGAAAGAGGAAGATGGATTTTGTCTAAGTGTTGAAGATTGACAAAGAACAAAGTTCAAGTCAACCTGGGGCCTAATGTTGGGGATATAGCTACCAGGTATGACCCGCCCAGGAGGGGCCGGGTCAACCCCAATGGCGGGTTACAAAAAGAAGCCCAGTAATATTCAAGGTGATAGTTTATTAAGACTCGTAGAAGGCCTAAGCCCAGAGGCGGCTTAAAGCCCAATATTGTAAACCGCCATATGTAAAGAAATACTTGTAAAGAAAGGCATATAAAATAAGTCACCGAGCTGGACACGTTTTATGAGCCGGCCGGGACTCTGTAGGCCGCCAGGCGTCAACCCGTGTATATAAGGGGACGACCCGGCGGCGGCTTAGGACAAGAATCAACATATCGATAGCCAAGCTAGTGGATTCGCTCCTTGGTCATCGAAACCTAGCAATACAACATCAACTGGACTAGGCCTTACCTTCACCGTAAGGGCCTGAACCCCTTTAAGCTTCCTAGTTGCGTGAACCCCTTTAAGCTTCCTAGTTGCGATGAACCTACGACTAAGTTCTTTTGTTAGGACATCTGCCGTGATAATTCCACGACAATTAGCATAGTAGTTTGATAGTTTTGATAGTAGTGACAATAGCAATGGTAATAGTAATAGTGATAGCAGTAATTTTGTAGCAAGTGTAACAGTGATGATAGCAGTAGTAACTTAGCAGAAACAATATAAGATAAATTTGTAGGCATTGGATTGGTGACTTGTTGGACGATATTCATCATGTGACAGTTATAACCTAGGGTGATATGGCACTAGCTCCAGTTCATCGATATAATGTAGGCATGTATTCCGTAAATAGTCATACGTGCTTTATTAAAAGAACTTGCATGACATCTTTTGTCCTACCCTCCCGTGGCATCGGGGTCCATATTGGAAACGAAAGGATATTAAGGCCTTCTTTTAATAGAGAACCGTAACAAAGCATTAACACATAGTGAATACATGAACTCCTCAAACTACGGTCACCACCGGGAGAGTCCCGGTTATTGTCACTTCGGGGTTGCTGTATCATAACACGTAGTAGGTGACTATAACTTGCAAGATCGGATCTAAAACATGGATATAATGATGAATTCATAAACGGTTCAGATCTGAAATCATGGCACCCGGGCCCAAAGTGACAAGCATTAAGCATAGCAAAGTATTAGCAACATCAATCTAAGAACATAGTGGATACTAGGGATCAAGCCCTAACAAAAATAAATCGATTACATGATGAATCTCATCCAACTCCTCACCGACCAGCGAGCCTACAAAGGAATTACTCACTCCCTGCGGGGAGCATAATGGAATTGGCAGTGGAGAAGTGTTGGTGATGACGAAGAACGAAGACCCCCCTCTCCGGAGCCCCAAACAGACTCCAGATCTACCCTCCCGAGGAAGAACAGGGCTTGGCGGCGGCTCCGTCTCGTGGATCGCGATAATTCTTTCTTCCTGATTTTTGTCCGAAAATAGGAATTTATAGTTTCAGGGTTGAGGTCTGCGGGGCCACCAGGGGGGTACAACCCACCTGGGCGCGCCAAGAGAGGGGGCACGCCCTGGTGGGTTGTGCCCACCTAGGGCCCCCTCTCCGATAAGTCCTGGCTCTATAAATTCTTATATATTATATAAAAATTCCTTGCAAAGTTTCGTTCCATTCCGAGAACTTTTATTTCTGCACAAAAACAACACCATGGTAGTTCTGCTGAAAACAACGTCGGTCCGGGGTTAGTTTCACTCAAATCATGCAAATTAGAGTCCAAAACAAGAGGAAAGCATGAGAAAAAGTAGATACGTTGGAGACGTGTCAACTCCCCCAAGACTAAACCTTTGCTTGTCCTCAAGCAATTTAGTTGATAAACTGAAAGTGAGAAAGAAAAACTTTTACGAACTCTTTTGCTCTTGTTTGCATAAATAAGCTTAAACAACACCCAGGTTTTCAGCCATCATTATAACTAACCATGTCAACAATAACTCTTAAAGATTATAATGACTCATATCAATGACATAATCAGCTAGCGAGCGATAATAAGATATCTCGAACAGCAACACGTTGTCAAAACAACCATGATATAATATGACAATAGTGGTATCTCGCTAGCCCCTTCTAAGACCGCAAAACATAAATGCAGAGCACCTTTGTGACGCCCGAAGAATTATGCTACAGTAATACCCTACTAATGATGCCACGTCACCACGATCACTGTTGCTAATCTCACATTCGTTCATAACCGATCCAAAATAACTTATTTGAAATAGGGGCCAACAACAAAAGTTTTGAAACATTAAAAATAAAATGTTCATCATGTGGCAAATAATCCCTAACTAGTTCTGGTGGTGGAACCAACCTTTTACAAAGTGTTTAAATGCCCTAAACTAATTAAAAACAGTGGCTAAAATAATAATTTAATTGCTTTTGAAAATATAAAAATATTAAACTAAGTTATTTTGGGTCCAAACTAGGTTTGGCAGTGGCCTATTTTGATGATACTAATTTAGGTGCTAACTTGGTATTTTAAAGAAACTAAACTAATAAAAACTAAAATAAAAATAGAAAAGAAAAAGAGAAAAGCCCCCCCCCCCTCCACTGGGCAATTGCCCAGCAGGCCGCCAGGCCGGCCCACCTGGCCCAACCGACTGAATCACCCCACTCCCCTTATCCCCACCCCGACAGAAACCCTAACCCCCATCGCCCCACTTCCCATCCCCACTCCCCTCGCTCCCCCACTCCCCGATCCCCTATGGATCGGAGCAACGATCGCGGCGTCCGGCACCCCGCTACCTACCCCGCCGCCCCGGCGATGCCAGGCGCTTGCTGGACCTCGCCGGTGCCGCACCATCGTCTTTTCCCTGTCGGACCCCCTCGAGCTACGTCGCCACCACCACGACGCTGCCTTGCCGGAACGCTCCCTCGCCGGACCGCTCCGCCTTCGCCCCCTCGACCTCCCCCTCACCGGCCCCATCGAGCCTCGCCGCCCGCTAGTCTCTACATCACCGGTGAGGCCGGCTCCCTCTTCACCCTCGTTCCAGTCGTCGGTCCACCGCCGTAGCCGCCGCATCGGAGCTCTGCTCCTGCGCCCGTGTCGTCCGTTGTGGCCTCGCCGCACTCTGCCGCGAGTCACGCCGTCCGTCGTGGCCTTGTCACCCGCTGCGCCACTCGCAGTCGCCCGCGGCTGCAACCGTGCTCCCTCTGGCTACTCGTCGCTCGCCCGCATGCGCGTGCTGCCCCGCCTTGCGGTGATGCTACGGCCACGTCGGCCCGCGCAGCCGCACCCCCCCGCTACACCCGTGGTGCTCACTACCGCCCAGCGCGCGCGAGCCAGTGCCCGGCTCCGCCCGCGCGGCCCCCTGCCACCGCCTCCACCGTTGCTGCCAAGCACCACCGCCGCGCCCGCCGCATCCGCCGGACGGGTCCGCCCGCCCCGTGCACCCCGCACCCGGTGCCCGCTAAGGGCCCCTGGCCAATGACATGCGGGCCCCACGCCCCAGGAGAATTAGAACGAAAAATAAATAAAAATATCAATTAATTAATTAGATAATTAATTTACTTAATTAATTCTAATTAAGGTAAACTAATTAAACTTAGTTAATCTAATTAACTACTTAAAATATATAATCTGTTAGTTAGTACTAACAGTCATTGACAGATGGGTCCCACCTGTTAGTTTGACCGGTCAGCGGTCACAGTTGACCGCTGATGTCATGCTGACGTCATGCTGATACAGTAAACATGTTTTTAATTTAAATAAATCTGTTAATTCCTAAAAATGATTAAATCCTTTTTAAATAAATATAAAATAAACCGTAGCTCGCATGGAAAAACTTTGTACATGAAAGTTGCTCAGAACAACGAGACGAATCCGAATACGCAGCCCGTTCGTCCGCCACGCATCCCTAGCATAGAAAACACACAACTTTCCCCCTTCGATTCATTTGTCTGAAAACGCGAAACACAGGGGATACTTTCCCGGTTGTTTTCCTCCTTCGCCGGTATCACCTCCTTCTGCGATAGGGCACACATGGCACCGTTACTTATCATGTCATGCATTGTTATGCATCTGTTTGCATTGTATTCATTGTTTCTTCCCCCTCTTCTCTTTGGTAGACTACGAGACTAACGCCGCTGCTAGTGCCCCGATCGACTACGTTGTTGACGACCCCTACTTGCCAGAGCAACCAGGCAAGCCCCCTCTTGATCACCAGATATAGCGAATTCTTCTCTCTACTGCTTGCATTAGAGTAGTGTAGCATGTTACTACTTTCCGTTAATCCTATCCTGATGCATAGCCTGTCATTGTTGCTACAGCTATTGATACCTTACCTGCAATCCTAAATGCTTAGTATAGGATGCTAGTTTATCATCAGTGGCCCTACATTGTTGTTTGTCTGCCATGCTATACTATCGGGCTGTGATCACTCGGGAGGTGATCACGGGTATATACTTATACATAATATATGATACTTGCGGTGACTAAAGACGGGTCGGCTCGTAGAGTACCCGCGAGTGATTCACAGATCGGGCCCGAAAGGACGTTTGTCCCGATGGCCCTCTAAGTGGATCTTTGTGGTGGAGCGACAGGGTAGGTTGAGACCACCTAGGAGAGAGGTGGGCCTGGCCCTGGTCGGCGTCCGCGGTTATTTCAAAATAACACGCTTAACGAGATCTTGGTATTTGATCTGAGTCTGGCCACTGGCCTAAACGCAGTAACCAACTACGCGGGAATAGTTATGGGCACTCGATGTCGTGGTATCAGCCGAAGCCTTCGTGACGTCAGCAACTGAGCGCCGCGCGCCGGATTGGACTGGAACGCCTGCTCTTGTATTAGGGAGGCTAGGTCTGCTTCCGGTCGCCCACGCAGCGTGCAGGTGTGCAATGGGCGATGGGCCCAGACCCCTGCGCATAGGATTAAGACCAGCGTGCTGACCTCTCTATTGTGCCTAGATGGGGCTGCGACGTGTTGATCTTCCAAGGACGGGCATGACCTAGGAAACTGTGTCCAGCCAAAGGGGATCGAGCGTGTTGGGAAATGTGGTGCACCCATGCAGGGAAGTATATCTATTCGAATAGCCGTGTCCCTTGATAAAAGGATGACCCGGAGTTGTACCTTGACCTTATGACAACTAGAACTGGATACTTAATAAAACACACCTTTCCAAGTGCCAGATACAACCCGGTGGTCGCTCTCTCACAGGGCGACGAGGAGAGGATCGCCGGGTAGGATTATGCTATGCGATGATACTTGGTGAACTTACCATCTACTCTCTTCTACATGCTGCAAGATGGAGGTTGCCAGAAGCGTAGTCTTTGACATGACTAGCTATCCCCCTCTTTCCGGGCATTCTGCAGTTCAGTCCACATATACTACCCCTTTCATTTGACACCAATGCATATGTAGTGTAGCTCCTTGCTTGCGAGTACTTTGGATGAGCACTCACGGTTGCTTTGCTCCCCTCTTTTTCCCCTTTCTATACCCGATTGTTGCGGCCAGATGATGGAGTCCAGGAGCCAAACGACACCATCGACGACAACTCCTACTACACTGGAGGTGCCTACTACTACGTGCAGGCCACGGACGATGACCAGGAGTAGTTTAGGAGGATCCCAGGCAGGAGGCCTGCACCTCTTTCGATCTATATCCCAGTTTGTGCTAGCCTTCTTAAGGCAAACTTGTTTAACTTATGTCTGTACTCAGATATTATTGCTTCCGCTAGCTCGTCTATGATCGAGCTCTTGTATTCGAGCCCTCGAGGCCCCTGGCTTGTAATATGATGCTTGTATGACTTATTTTATTTGTAGAGTTGTGTTGTGATATCTTCTCGTGAGTTCCTGATCTTGATCGTACATGTTTGCGTGTATGATTAGTGTACGATCATATCAGGGGCGTCACAAGTTGGTATCAGAGCCGACTGCCTGTACAAATCCCCCTTCCACACTCCTTGCCCGAAGTCGAGTCTAGACATTGCAAAACTTTTTACTAACATGGTTGTGTGTCTTACGGGCCCACGTCGCCATTTGGGTGGTATTAGGATCTTTTACTCGTTGATCTTTACTCTGGGACTCTGATCTCTCTTATATTCGGGTTAAATGATTTTGCTAACTCTAACTCTAGGTTCTCGTAAATACTATTTCTCGAAGAGCCCCTTCATTCCAGATGATGGCCCGCTTCACCAGAAGATTCCGAAGATACTCTCCGTTATTCTCTCGAGACCTTGTGCCCACCACTTTTGCTATCCCCGACCATCGATAAATCCTTATAGATAACTGCTTACACTTGTCGTTCTTACCTTTGTCCCTAGTTGCCCCTGTTATTACTTGATACCCTGAAAATTTCTTCGATAATTCGAGAATCCTTTGTGCCCATAGCTTTGCAGCTGTTTGCCGCAGACATACCCTTACGGATAATTTCTCGCACTTATCGAGTATTCACTCATCCCCAGCTGATTCATGTATTTCACAAAAGTCTTTGAAATACCATTCGATCCCCGAAAATCCTCAACAGCCTATTGCTCTTGAAATTCTTGCTTGCTTGCATTATGATTAACCTCATAAGTCTGGTAATCTTATTGGCATCCTTAGTCATTATCAGTTTTAATCTATTGAATCAATATGTTGTGAATGCTCGCATTCCTTAATTAGATCCTTCGTTTTGTCCTTCCGGCTCAGGCGTCATTTTAAACGTGAGCTGGTTCTCGCCAATCAAATTTTCATCGATTGTGCCCCTAAGTCTATTGAACTTATCCATCCTTGATCAGAGCGTCTGCTTCTGATCCTTCACTTTGAAAATCATAATTCCTTTGCAATTGAGCTCTAAGTTATTAAGTTGTTTCTATAATCCAATGTCTTTGCATTGATTCTTTCTCTAGTTGTGCGCCCACATCAGATCCTTTGTTGGATTTTATCCGACAATGTCCTTCATATTCAATTACCTTGTGAGCCTTTCCTAGGATACATAATGCCTTTGCGAAATTGTATCCTCTACTTTCTCAACCATGCTCTGCTTTCGAGCTAGTGATAATTACTCTCGAAGCTTGTGGTATATGTTTCTAAGATGCCCCGATGGGTTGAACCTATGCCTTCCTTAATCGGTGTGAACCCAAAAGTTTTTCACGAGTCATACTCTTCTGGTGTTTAGGCAAATAAAATTTCAACACTACAACTTCTTTGAAAACAAGAAGTGAATGAAAGGTTATGCATTGCTAAAGTGGGAGTCGACCTTGACCTTTGTGTTCATGCCCATGGACACAATGTAGATCCTATCATGGAAGCTTCTAGTAATAATAACTATTTCCTTGATAAATATCATCTGGCATCTGTTAATTGATCCTTTATAATTGTGGTTCTGACCATATGTTCTTCCTTGATCCCATCTCTCGAGCAAGTTTAAGCACTTGTCTTCCGTGGATCAATACACCAGTCCAACCTTTACTTTGATCTTTCATCGGGTATTACACCCAGGTATCTTGAGATTATCACGGAACTGCATAATTTCTTATGAGTTCTCCATCAAGTACTACATTCTCACTGATTCCAATTTTTCCACAGGCTCTGATGCATTAAAAACTCAAGGATATCGATAATTGAATCGAGTCTGCATCGCGATTAAACAACTATTAGTAATCTTCTTTACTTACGAGTTTGTACTCGATCATATTATTTCTAGCTTGATCGACTATATCAATGGCGTGCTAATTTTAACTGTGCTACCTGGTCCTTATTCCCAGAGCACCACTTTCGGCGATGAGCTATGCTTACGTCGATCTTCATAGTCTTATCGTTTCACCTTGAACAACAAGCTTGATTCCGAGTTTGTGTCATACCCATGGTTCCAATAACCTTTCGCTTCATCATTCCTTTGACTTGAAATCATCCCCAATTGATTACATCTTCATGGAATCTCTCGACAAATGTGTCATGATCATCATGAGCATTCTGAGTTCTTCCAGAATTTCAATTAAATTCATGTTGATACAGAGCATCCTTGCCCTCGATGATTTGTGTTATCATCGACCACTTTATTGCTTCCCTCCAACACAAACTTGTTCGTGTTTTGTGTTATACCTTGAGTTCCTTGCTACCCATCATTTGTTCCTCTTTACCTTGGAACATTACCATCTCTTATGTCATCAATGTTGTGAGAATTTCACCACCTCTTAAGAATTCATGATACAGTGATGCTTCTCGCCATCACCATTCTTTTCTTCGTCCCCGTGTTGAGTGAACTCTGTTGTGCAAATTTAATATCTCTAGCAACCCTATTGCTTTAGAGTTATTGGACAATAATTCCAATTTAGTATGTTGGTTGCTCAATCGCCATTCCGACGTTGGTCGTGCAACCCAGCCATATTTCGGGTGCACCTTTCAACCAATGTTTAATTGTGTATGTTTTCCTCCAGCATACATCATTAAGTCATTTGATCTGGCTAATGTTATCTCCTTGTTCACATAGTTGTGGAAGTCCATCTTTTTGGAAATCTCAATGGATTGTTGCCGAGTCAATCAATCACCTCCTCACCTCTCCTTGATTTAGTGATGAACTCTTGTTTCGGAACTCGCTTCCATAGTTTAATTCCCGAGAATCTTACAATGTCCCCTCGACCATTTGTGTTGCACCTTTCTTCTCAGGCATCCTGAGTCTAAGGTATCCTGACACCAATCAGATCTGAATCTCGGTCAGATATGATGGTTGGAACATATTTCCAAGAGTTTTAACATTGGTCTTTATATCTCTCGGTAAGGTGATGTCATGCCTAGCAAACCTGGCTGGAGGACCTATTGTTATAGTATCCCTTTTGGCAAGATTAACCATTTTTGCATGAGTAAATTATAAGACTTATTCTAGAAGTTGTTCCTCATGGATCATTTGTGTATCCAAAGTCCAACCTTTGCTTGAAGACCATGTTAATGCTATCTCGAAGCATCTCTGTGGTACTCCAATTTTCAACAAGAAGAGTTGAAGCCCAATGCTTAATTTTCTTGATCAATTATCCAAACACCGTTGTATGGGTAACGTCATGAAATTCCTCTCCCCTTACCTAAATGGTTTTCTACCTTCTATCCGGTCTGGGATATCATGCTCTGCTTGTCCTTGGGAAGGATATACCCCAGGAATATGTGTTTTGACACATTTTCCTTTCCATTGTTCTGTTTAATCTGATAATCATATTTTCCTTTCCATTATTTGGTTTAACTTTTCTTGTGATCTATATGATCTAAGCAGTAATATTCTCCTGCTTATGTAAACACCTCGTTGTACAATTCTGTCAGCAAGACCCTGTTACTATTGTTGATAACATTCCGGTAGCCACCGATGGACGAGAACTTTGCCTATTGGTCTGCCTCGTTCAATGAGCATGAATATGGTTCTCTTCGTCCCTCGCCCTTGGTACCAACATTGTTGGCGACATAACTGACAGACTATTTCCTAACATGCCTTACTATCTTGACCATGCAAGATGATATCACCCTCCCATTTATACCACATGGTGGGCCCATAACCCACAGTTCCACAGGATCGAAACCTGACTCTTCTGTACACCCCCTGTTCCCAAAAGTTATTCCTCGTGTGTGGCCTTGTATGTAATTCAGGGGCCACCTTTCGAGAGATCACCAATTCTGGTATCTGAAACAATACTTATGCCCATTGCTCTGAACCCCTTTCACACTCTGTTTCAGGCAACAAAAGATTGCATGCCTGCTCAAAACTTCCCATGATACCTCCTTACTTTTCTCTCGATATTTTCTTAAGTTTCAATTCGAGAGTTACTTTCCGCCACCCTCCTTGTTGCCATCTACCAGATAGTCTACCTTGCAGAGGTCCATTCTTCCGGTATACCCCCTTATTCTTTCGTAAGTATGACGGAGATCCCGAAGATAGGATGCCTACTTCATCATGATGAACTGAAGCAGAGAAATGAAGACATCAATGTAATGGATCGACCTCTTCGATAAGAGCGACCAAGATCAAGAAGAATCGTAGAATTTCATAACCAGGACTTTCCCCTTTACTCCACCTCTTAAAATCTCGGGACGAGATTTCTTGTAGTGGAGGAGAATTGTGACGCCCGGAGAATTATGCTACAGTAATACCCTGCTAATGATGCCACGACACCACGATCACTGTTGCTAATCTCACATTAGTTCATAACCAATCCAAAATAACTTATTTGAAATAGGGGCCAACAACAAAAGTTTTGAAACATTAAAAATAAAATGTTCATCATGTGGCAAATAATCCCTAACTAGTTCTGGTGGTGGAACCAACCTTTTACAAAGTGTTTAAATGCCCTAAACTAATTAAAAACTGTGGCGAAAATAATAATTTAATTGCTTTTGAAAATATAAAAATATTTAACTAAGTTATTTTGGGTCCAAACTAGGTTTGGCAGTGGCCTATTTTGATGATACTAATTTAGATGCTAACTTGGAATTTTAAACAAACTAAACTAACAAAAACTAAAAGAAAAATAGAAAAGAAAAAGAGAAAGCCCCCCACCACTGGGCCATGGCCCAGCAGGCCGCCAGGCCGGCCCACCTGGCCCAACCGGCTGACCCACCCCGACAGAAACCCTAACCCCCATCGCCCCACTTCCCATCACTACTCCCCTCGCTCCCCCACTCCCCGATCCCCTCTGGATCGGGGCAACGACCGCGGCGTCTGGCGCCCCGCTACCTACCCCGCCACCCCGGCGACACCAGGCGCTCGCTGGACCTCGCTGGTGCCGCCCCATCGTCTCTTCCCCGCCGGACCCTCTTGAGCTACGTCGCCACCACCACGCCGCCGCCTTGCCGGAACGCGCCCTCGCCGGCCCGCTCCACCGTTGCCCCCTCGACCTCTCCCTCACCGGCCCCATCGAGCCTCGCCGCCCCCTGGTCTCTACATCACCGATGAGGCCGGCTCCCTATTCACCCTCGTTGCAGTCGCCGGTCCACCACCGTAGCCGCCACATCGGAGCTCTGCTCCTGCGCCCGCGCCATCCGTCGTGGCCTCATCATACTCTGCCGCGAGTCGCGCCGTTGGTCGTGGCCTCGTCGCCCGCTGCGCCACTCGCCGTCGCCCGTGGCTGCAACCGCGCCCCCTCTGGCTACTCGTCGCTTACTCGCATGCGCGTGCTGCCCCGCCTCGCCACGATGCTACGGCCTCGTCTTCCCACGCAACCGCAGCCCCCCCCCCCCCCCGCTGCGCCCGTGGTGCTCACAGCCACCCAGCGCACGCGAGCCAGCGCACGGCGCCCCCCCCCGCCACCGCCTCCACCATTGCTGCCAAGCACCACCGCCGCGCCCGCCGCATCCGCCAGACGGGTCCGCCCGCCCCGTGCGCCCCGCACCCGGTGCCTGCTAAGGGCCCCTGGCCAATGACATGCGGGCCCCATGCCCAGGAGAATTAGAACGAAAAATAAATAAAAATGTCAATTAATTAATTAGATAATTAATTTACTTAATTAATTCTGATTACGTTAAACTAATTAAACTTAGTGAATCTAATTAACTACTTAAAATATCTAATCTGCTAACAGTCATTGACAGACGGGTCCCACCTGTCAGTTTGACCGATCAGCGGTCACAGTTGACCGCTGACGTCATACTGATGCAGTAAACATGTTTTAAATTTAAATAAATATGTTAATTCCTGAAAATGATTAAATCCTTTTTAAATAAATATAAAATAAACTGTAGCTCGGATGGAAAAACTTTGTACATGAAAGTTGCTCAGAACAACGAGATGAATCCGAATACGCAACCCGTTCATACGCCACGCATCCCTAGCATAGCGAACACGCAAATTTCCCCCTTCGATTCATCTGTCTGAAAACGCGAAACACCGAGGATACTTTCCCGGTTGTTTTCCTCCTTCGCCGGTATCACCTCCTTCCGCGTTAGGGCACACCTAGCACCGTTACTTTTCATGTCATGCATCGTTATGCATCTATTTGCATTGTATTCATAGTTTCTTCCCCCTCTTCTCTCTGGTAGACTACGAGACTGACGCCACTGCTGGTGCCCTGATCGACTACGTTGTTGATGACCCCTACTTGCCAGAGCAACCAGGAAAGCCCCCTCTTGATCACCAGATATCACCTATTCTTCTCTCTACTACTTCCATTAGAGTAGTGTAGCATGTTACTGCTTTCCGTTAATCCTTACCTAATGCATAGCCTGTCATTATTCCTACAGTTATTGATACCTTACCTGCAATCCTAAATGCTTAGTATAGGATGCTAGTTTATCATCAGTGGCCCTACATTCTTGTATGTCTGCCATGCTATACTATCGGGCCGTGATCACTCGGGAGGTGATCACAGGTATATACTTATACATAATATATGATACTTGTGGTGACTAAAGACGGGTCGGCTCGTAGAGTACCCGCGAGTGATTCACAGATCGGATCCGAAAGGACGTTTGTCCCGACGGCCCTCTGAGTGGATCTTTGTGGCGGAAAAACAGGTTAGGTTGAGACCACCTAGGAGAGAGGTGGGCCTGGCCCTGGTCAACATCCACGGTTATTTCAAAATAACATGCTTAACGAGATCTTGGTATTTGATTTGAGTCTGGCCACTGGCCTATACGCACTAACCAACTATGCGGGAACAGTTATGGGCACTCGACGTCGTGGTATCAGCCGAAGCCTTCGTGACGTTAGTGACTGAGCGGCGCACGCCGGATTGGACTGGAACGCCTGCTCTTGTACTAGGGAGGCTAGGTCTGCTTTCGGCCGCCCACGCAATGTGCAGGTGTGTAATGGGCGATGGGCCCAGACCCTTGCACCATAGGATTTAGACTAGCGTGCTGACCTCTCTGTTGTGCCTAGATGGGGCTGCAACGTGTTGATCTTCCGAGGCCGGGCATGACCTAGGAAAGTGTGTCCGGCCAAAGCGAATTGAGCGTGTTGGGAAATGTGGTGCACCCATGTAGGGAAGTATATCTATTCGAATAGCCCTGTCCCTCGGTAAAAGGACGACCTAGAGTTATACCTTGACCTTATGACAACTAGAACTGGATACTTAATAAAACACCCCCTTCCAAGTGCCAGATACAACCCGGTGATCGCTCTCTCACAGGGCGACGAGGAGAGGATCGTCGGGTAGGATTATGTTATGCGATGATACTTGGTGAACTTACCATCTACTCTCTTCTACATGCTGCAAGATGGAGGGTGCCAGAAGCGTAGTCTTTGACAGGACTAGCTATCCCCCTCTTATTCCGGCATTCTGCAGTTCAGTCCATATATACTACCCCCCTTTCATTTGATACCAATGCATATGTAGTGTAGCTCCTTGCTTGCGAGTACTTTGGATGAGTACTCACAGTTGCTTTGCTCCCCTCCTTTTCCCCTTCCTATACCCGATTGTTGCGGCCAGACAATGGAGTACAAGAGCCAGACGCCACCGTCGATGACGACTCCTACTACGCTGGAGGTGCCTACTACTACGTGCAGGCCGCTGACGACGACCAAGAGTAGTTTAGGAGGATCCCAGGCAGGAGGCCTGCGCCTCTTTCGATCTGTATCCCAATTTGTGCTAGCCTTCTTAAGGCAAACTTGTTTAACTTATGCCTATACTCAGATAATATTGCTTCCGCTGGCTCGTCTATGATCGAGCTCTTGTATTCGAGCCCTCGAGGCCCCTGGCTTGTAATATGATACTTGTATGACTTATTTTATTTGTAGAGTTGTGTTGTGATATCTTCCCGTGAGTTCCTGATCTTGATCGTAAACGTTTGCGTGTATGATTAGTGTACGATCAAATCGGGGGCGTCACAACCTCCAAAGTTCAAGCAACGACTAAACATTGTAATTCATGGTAGAAAAGACCCAGTCATGATGCACCCAACATTAGATACACACAATGCATAAATCATGACAGTTGTGCTCTACTCAGTTTTTGGCGCTTGTTTTAGAAGGTGATGACACAACATAAAAGTAAATGGATAGTCCCTTCGCAGAGGGAAGCAGTGAATTGGAGAGGTGCCAGAGCTCAGTTTTTAAAAACAGAGATAAATGATTATTTTTAGACATGCACCCTTCCTATTCACTTCACGACCATCAGTTATCAATATCTTCCATGCTAAACAAGCTAGTGGCGGTTCCCAAGCGATAAAAGTAAAGGTTTTGACTCCATTGGGAGTTTTTGTTTGATTATTCGAGCGATTAACTCTTTTTGTATTTTGCAATTTGGGACTGGAAATCCCTATTACCGCCCTTTTTCTCGTGCGGTGGCGAGTGAATAAACACTCAACCTGAGAATAACCCGCTTAGCATGGAAGATACCGACCACCTCCCATCATTCCATGAATGATCCATGCATACAAAAAGGATAATTTTTAGAGGTGGCACATGGAAATTTACTTAGGACGGCAGGGTAATACCGCATATAGGTAGGTATGGTGGTGTGACGCCCCAAGACCGGAGCTTCAGATGCCTTCCATGTTTTCTGAGTGTTGTCGGGTGATTCGTTTTGGTTCGTTGCATCATGTGCTTTGCATCATGTCATCATGTCATAAGCCTTTTGCATCTCATCTAAGTAAACCATATGGATCTTCGATCCATTTAAACCGAGGGAATTCACATGGTGATTCTCTTTCAAACATATCCTCTCGTTATTTAGAGAGCTATAGTAAATATTTCCAATTATTTAGATTTACCGCAAACACACTTGCAAAATATCCCAATGCCTTTGTTATCTTAATGCTTGGTCTCCAACATGGCCATATATTTTCTTTCATCATATCCTGGAGCTCCACCAAAAACCTCAACATTTTTGGACCTCCCTATCACCTACTTCCTATGCAAAACCATTTGAATTAAGTTCAAATGGTTTCGTTTCAAACTTCACCCACGTGATCATTTCCATTTTTTGTGGATCAGGCTCATTTTTGTGACTCTGAGAAAATTTACTTCATGTCCAAACTCCACTGCAATCCCTCTCGGCTTTTTTTCCAAGTTTCTTTTCTTTTATTTAGTTAAAAGAAAAAAGAGAGTTGGAGAGGGAAGAGAGAGGCCCAGCCTAGCCGGCCACTAGGGCCTCTAGCAGCCACCTCCCACCAGTGGCCTATAGGCCCATCCAGCCGCCGGCCTTCCTAGGCCAACTCCAGCGCTGGCCCAAGGCCCAGCCGCACCCACCAACCCTAGCGCTAACCCTAGCTTGATTCCCTATCGCTCCATCTCTCCCCTCGCGCCGCCAGAGAGAGACCCGCAGCCCGACTCCCTCTCCCCTCGACCCGATCCCCATCGATCTCTCCCTCCTCTCGCTCCTTTCCTCATGCGCCAGGAGCCTCGGTCCCCATCTCCCTCCGCCCGATCTCCTCCTCAGCCCCTCTTATAGCGTTGTTTGTTGCAGGTGAAGATTGGAGTTTGTTCCTTGTTGAAACATGGATATTTTGTTGGGATAACACAATATCTCTTATTTAATTAATGCATCTATATACTTGGTAAAGGGTGGAAGGCTCGGCCTTATGCCTGGTGTTTTGTTCCACTCTTGCCGCCCTAGTTTTCGTCATATTGATGTTATGTTCCCAGATTTTGCGTTCCTTACACGGTTGGGTTATAATGGGAACCCCTTGACAGTTCGCCTTGAATAAAACTCCTCCAGCAATGCCCAACATTGGTTTTACCATTCGCCACCTAGCCTCTTTTCCCTTGGGAGTCGCGCTCCTGAGGGTCATCATTATTTTAACCCCCTCGGGCCAGTGCTCCTCTGAGTGTTGGTGCAAAACTAGAGCCCTGTGCAGCGCCCCCTCGGGGAAACTCGAGGTTTGGTTTTAGTTGTACGGAGCGCTCATTTGAATGTGCCCTGAGAACGAGATATGTGCAGCTCCTATCGGGATTTGTCGGCACATTCGGGCGGTGTTGCTAGACTTGTTTTACCATTGTCAAGGATGTCTTGTAACTGGGATGCCAACTCTGATTGGATTGTGTTGGGAGAAGGAATATCCTTCATTGACCGTGAGAGCTTGTGATGGGCTAAGTTGGGACACCCCTGCAGGGATTGAACTTTCGAAAGTCGTGCCCATGGTTATGGGCAGATGTGAATTTGTTAATGTCCGGTTGTAGAAAACCTGAAGTTGATCTTAATTAAAATACATCAACCGCGTGTGTAACCGTGATGGTCTCTTCTCGGCGGGGTCCAGGAAGTGAACACGGTGTTGGAGTAATGTTTGACGTAGATTGTTCTAGGATCACTTCTTGATCATAGTTCATCGACCGTGCCTTTGCCTCCTCTTCTCGCTCTCATTTGCGTATGTTAACCACCATACATGCTAGTCGCTTGCTGCAGCTCCACCTCATACCTTTTACCCTTCCTATAAGCTTAAATAGTCTTGATCGCGAGGGTGTGAGATTGCTGAGTCCCCGTGACTCACAGATACTTCCAAAACCAGCTTGCAGGTGCCGATGATACCGTTCAGATGACGCAACCGAGCTCAAGGAGGAGCTCAATGAGGATGTTGTCCTTTGTGTTTGTTTTGTTTCAGTCGATCAGTAGTGGAGCCCAGTTGGGACGATCGGGGATCTGTGTAGCTTTTGGGGTAGTCTTCTTTTATTTTGGTTCCGTAGACGGACCTTGATTGTATCTGGATGATGTAATGCTTTATTCATGTAATTGTGTGAAGTGGCGATCGTAAGCCAACTATGTAACTCTTTCCCTTATGTATTACATGGGTTGTGTGAAGATTACCTCACTTGCGACATTGCTTTAAATGCGGTTATGCCTCTAAGTCATGCTTCGACACGTGGGAGATATAGCTGTTGGGGATCATAGCAGAAATTCAAAATTTTCTACGCATCACCAAGATCAATCTATGGAGTAATCTAGCAACGAGGGAAGGAGAGTGCATCTACATACCCTTGTAGATCGCTAAGCGGAAGCGTTCAAGTGAACGGGGTTGATGGAGTCGTACTCGTCGTGATCCAAATCACTGATGATCCTAGTGCCGAACGGACGGCACCTCCGCGTTCAACACACGTACAGCCCGGTGACGTCTCCTACGCCTTGATCCAGCAAGGGGAGAAGGAGAGGTTGGGGAAGACTCCATCCAGCAGCAGCACGACGGTGTGGTGGTGGTGGAGGAGCGTGGGACTCCAGCAGGGCTTCGCCAAGCACTACGAGAGACGAGGAGGGAGAGGGGTAGGGCTGCGCCAACATGGGAGGAACTTCATGTGTTGGGCTGCCCCTTTGCCTCCACTATATATAGGGGGAGAGGGAGGGCTGCGCCCCCACCTAGGGTTTCCTCCCTAGGGGTGGCGGCAGCCCTAGATCCCATCTAGGGTGGCGGCCAAAAGGGGGAGATGGGGAGGCGCACCTGAGGTGGGCCTTAGGGCCCATCTGCCCTAGGGTTTGCCCCCCTCCCCTCTTGGAGGCGCCTTGGGCCTTGGTGGGATGCGCCCCAGCCCACCTAGGGGCTGGTCCCTTCCCACTATTGGCCCATATAGGCCTCCGGGGCTGGTGGCCCCACCTGGTGGACCCTCGGACCCCTCCGGTGGTCCTGGTACACTACTGGTGATGCCCGGAACACTTCCGGTGGCCAAAACCATACTTCCTATATATTAATCTTTACCTCCGGACCATTACGGAACTCCTCATGACGGCCGGGATCTCATCCAGGACTCCGAACAACTTTCGGTAACCGCGCACATACTTTCCCTATAACCCTAGCGTCATCGAACCTTAAGTGTGTAGACCCTATGGGTTCGGGAGTCGTGCAGACATGGCCGAGACAACTCTCGGGTCAATAACCAATAGCGGGATCTGGATAGCCATGTTGGCTCCCACATGCTCCACGATGATCTCATCGGATGAACCACGATGTCAAGGATTCAATCAATCCCGTATACAATTCCCTTTGTCTAGCGGTACGATACTTGCCCGAGATTCGATCGTCGGTATCCCGATACCTTGTTCAATCTCGTTACCGGCAAGTCTCTTTACTCGTTCCGTAACACATCATCCCGTGATCAACTCCTTGATCACATTGTGCACATTATGATGATGTCCTACCGAGTGGGCCCAGAGATACCTCTCCGTTTACACGGAGTGACAAATCCCAGTCTCGATTCGTGCCAACCCAACAGACACTTTCGGAGATACCTGTAGTGTACCTTTATAGCCACCCAGTTACGTTGTGACGTTTGGCACACCCAAAGCACTCCTACGGTATCCGGGAGTTGCACAATCTCATGGTCTAAGGAAATGATACTTGACATTAGAAAAGCTTTAGCATACGAACTACACGATCTTTGTGCTAGGCTTAGGATTGGGTCTTGTCCATCACATCATTCTCCTAATGATGTGATCCCGTTATCAACGACATCCAATGTCCATGGTCAGGAAACCGTAACCATCTATTGATCAACGAGCTAGTCAACTAGAGGCTTACTAGGGACATGGTGTTGTCTATGTATCCACACATGTATCTGAGTTTCCTATCAATACAATTCTAGCATGGATAATAAACGATTATCATGAACAATGAAATATAATAATAACTAATTTATTATTGCCTCTAGGGCATATTTCCAACAGTCTCCCACTTGCACTAGAGTCAATAATCTAGTTCACATCGCCATGTGATTAACACTCACAGGTCACATCGCCATGTGACCAACATCCAAGAGTCTACTAGACTCAATGATCTAGTTCACATCACTATGTGATTAACACTCAATGAGTTCTGGGTTTGATCATGTTATGCTTGTGAGAGAGGTTGTAGTCAACGGGTCTTGCCATATTCAGATCCCTATGTATTTCGCAAAACTTTATGTCATATCGTAGATGCTGCTACCACGTTCCACTTGGAGCTATTCCAAATTGTTGCTCCATTATACGTATCCGGTATCTCTACTCAGAGCTATCCGGATAGGTGTTAAGCTTGCATCGACGTAACTCTTTACGTCGAACTCTTTATCACCTCCATAACCGAGAAACATTTCCTTATTCCTCTAAGGATAATTTTGACCGCTATCTGGTGATCCAGTCCTAGATCACCTTTGTACCCTCTTGCCAGACATGTGGCAAGGCACACATCAGGTGCGGTACTCAGCATGGCATACCGTATAGAGCCTATGACAAGAGCATAGGGGACGACCTTCGTCCTTCCTCTTTCTTCTGCCGTGGTCAAGCTTTGAGTCTTACTCAACTTCACACCTTACAACTCAGGTAAGAACCCCTTCTTTGACTGATCTATTTTGAACTCCTTCAAAAACATGTCAAGGTGTGCGTTCTTTGAAAGTATCATCAGGCGTCTTGATCTATCTCTATAGATCTTGATGCCCAATATGTAAGCAGCTTTATCCAGGTCTTCCTTTGAAAATCACTCTTCAAACAACCGTTTATGCTTTCCAGAAATTCTACATTATTTCGGATCAACAATATGTCATCCACATATACTTATCAGAAATGTTGTAGTGCTCCCACTCACTTTCTTGTAAATACAAGTTTCTAGCAAACATTGTATAAACCTAAAAGCTTTGATCACTCCATCAAAACATATATTCCGATTCCGAGATGCTTGCTCTAGTCCATAGAAGGATTGCTGGAGCCAGCATACCTTTTAGCATCCTTAGGATCGACAAAACCTTTTATTGTATCACATACAACTTTTCTTACGAAAACTGGTAAGAAAACTTGTTTTGACATCCATCTGTAAGATTTCATAATCGAAAAATACAGCTAATGCTAACATGATTCCGACGGACTTAAGCATCGCTACGGGTGAGAAATTCTCATCGTAGTCAACTCCTTGAACTTGTGAAAAGACTCTTTCCCACAAGTCGAGCTTCATAGACGGTAACATTACCGCCCACGTCCGTCTTCTTCTTAAAGATCCATTTATCTCAATGGCTTGCCGATCATCGGGCAAGTCCACCAAAGTCCATACTTTGTTCTGATATATGGATCCTATCTCGGATTTCATGGCTTCTAACCATTTGTCGGAATACGGGCCCACCATCGCTTCTCCATAGCTCGTAGGTTCATTGTTGTCTAACAACATGATATCTAAGACAGGATTACCGTACCACTCAGGAGTAGTACATATCCTTGTCGACCTACGAGGTTCGATAGCAACTTGATCCGAAGCTTCATGATCACTATCATTAACTTCCTATTCAACAGACGTAGGCGCCACAGAAAACATCTTTCTGTGTTGCATCACTCTCTGGTTGAAGTAAAGGTTCGACAACCTCATCAAGTTCTATCTTCCTCCCACTCAATTCTTTCGAGAGAAACTCCTTCTCGAGAAAGGACCCGTTCTTAGCGACAAACAATTTGCCCTCGGATCTGAGATAGAAGGTATACCCAACTGTCACCTTTGGGTATCCTATGAAGATGTGTTTGTCCGCTTTGGGTTCGAGCTTCTCCGGCTGAAGCCTTAAGCATCGCAGCCCCAAACATTAAGAAACGACAACTTTGGTTTCTTGCCAAACCAATGTTCATACGACGTCGTCTCAACGGACTTAGATGGTGTCCTATCTAAAGTGAATGCAGCTGTCTCTAACGCATAACCTCAAAATGAAAATGGTAGATCGGTAAGAGACATCATAGATCGCACCATATCTCATAAGGGTTCGATTACGACGTCCGGACACACCATTACCCTGTGGTGTTCCAGGTGGCTTCAACTGTGAAACAATTCCACAATGTCTTAAGTGTTTGCCAAACTCATAACTCAGAAATTCTCATTGATCAGATCGTAGGAATTTGATCTTCTTGTTATGATGATTCTTAACTTCACTCTGAAATCGCTTGAACTTTTCAAACGTTTCAGACTTGTGCTTCATTAAGTAAATATACCTATATCTACTCAAATCGTCAGTGAAGATGAGAAAATAGCGATATCCACCGCACGCTTCAATTCTCATTGGATCACACGCATCAGCATGTATGATTTCCAACAAGTCACTTGCCCGTTTCATTGTACCTGAAAACGGGGTCTTAGTCATCCTGCCCATGAGGCATGGCTCGCATGTGTCAAGCGATTCAAAATCAAGTGACTCCAAACATCCATCGACATGGAGTTTCTTCATGCATCTTACGCCAATATGACCTAAGCGGCAGTGCCACAAGAAAGTGGTACTATCATTATTAACTCTACATCTTTTGGCGTGAACATGTGTATTACCACGACCGAGATTCAATGAACCATTCACATAGGGTGCATGACCATGAAAGGTATCATTCATGTAAACAGAATAACCATTATTCTCTAACTTAAATGAATGACCGTATTGCAATGAACATGATCTAATCATATTCATGCTCAACGTAGACACCTGATAACATTTATCTAGGTTCAATACTAATCCCGAAGGCAGATGGAGCGTGCGATGGTGATCTCATCAACTTTGGAAACACTTCCAACACACATCGTCACCTCGCCCTTAGCCAGTCTCCGTTTAGTCCGTAGCTTTTGCTTCAAGTCACCAATAATAGTAACTGAACCGGTATCCAATACCCAGGTGCTACCAGGAGTACTAGTGAGGTACACATTAATAACACGTATATACTTTTGAAGTTGCCAGCCTTCTTATCTACCATGCATTTGGGGTAATTCCGCTACCAGTGACCGTTCCCTTTACAATAGAAGCACTTAGTCTCGGGTTTGGGTTCAACCTTGGGTTCCTTCACTGGAGCGGCAACTGGTTTGCCATCCATGAAGTTTCCCTTCTAGCCCTTGCCCTTCTTGAAACCAGTGGTCTTGTTAAACCATCAACACTTGATGCTCCTTCTTGATTTCTACCTTTTGCGGTCTTAAGCACCGCGAACAGCTCCGGGATCAACTCCATCCCTTGCATGTCATAGTTCATCACGAAGATCTAGTAGCTTAGTGATAGTGGCTAGAGAACTCTATCAATCACTATCTTATCTGGAAGTTTAACTCCCACTTGATTTAAGTGATTGTAGCACCCAGACATTCTGAGCACATGCTCACTAGCTGAGCTATTCTCCTCCATCTTGTTGGCAAAAGAACTTGTCAGAGGTCTCACACCTCTCAACACGGGCATGAGCCTGAAATCCCAATTTCAGCTCTTGGAACATCTCATATGTTCTATGGCGTTCAAAACGTCATTGGAATCCCGATTCTAAGCCGTAAAGTATGGTGCACTAAACTATCAAGTAGTCATCAGGATGTGTCCGTCAGGTGTTCACAACATCCACATACGACTTTGTAGGGGTTTGCACATCGAGCGGTGCATCAAAGACGTAAGCCTTCTGTGTAGCAGTGAGGACACTCCTCGGACTACGGACCTAGTCCGCATCATTGCTTACAATATCTTTCAACTTGGTCTTTCTCTAGGAACGTATTGAAACAGGGAGCTACAACATGAGCTATTTATCTACAACATATTTGCAAAGACAATTTAGACTATGTTCATGATAATTGAGTTCATCTAATCAAATTATTTAATGAACTCCCACTCAGATAGACATCCCTCTAGTCATCTAAGTGAAACATGATCCGAATCGACTAGGCCGTGTCCGATCATCACGTGAGATGGACTAGTCATCAACGGTGAACATCTCATGTTGATCGTATCTTCTATACGACTCATGTTCGACCTTTCGGTCTTCCGTGTTCCGAGGCCATGTCTGTACATGCTAGGCTCGTCAAGTCAACCTAAGTGTTCGCATGTGTCCGAGGCCATGTCTGTACATGCTAGGCTCGTCAACACCCGTTGTATTCGAACGTTAGAATCTATCACACCCGATCATCACGTGGTGCTTCGAAACAACGAACCTTCGCAACGGTGCACAGTTAGGGGGAACACTTTTCTTGAAATTTTAGTGAGGGATCATCTTATTTAAGCTACCGTCGTTCTAAGCAAATAAGATGTAAAACATGATAAACATCACATGCAATCAAATAGTGACATGATATGGCCAATATCATTTTGCTCCTTTTGATCTCCATCTTCGGGGCTCCATGATCATCGTTGTCACCGGCATGACACCATGATCTCCATCATCATGATCTCCATCATCGTGTCTTCTTGAAGTTGTCTCGTCATCTATTACTTCTACTACTATGGCTAACGCTTTAGCAATAAAGTAAAGTAATTACATGACGTTTATGTTGACACGCAGGTCATAAATAAATTAAGACAACTCCTATGGCTCCTGCCGGTTGTCATACTCATCGACATGCAAGTCGTGATTCCTATTACAAGAACATGATCAATCTCATACATCACATATATCATTCATCACATCCTTTTGGCCATATCACATCACAAGGCATATGCTGCAAAAACAAGTTAGACGTCCTCTAATTGTTGTTGCAAGTTTTTACGTGGCTGCTATAGGTTTCTAGCAAGAACGTTTCTTACCTACGCCAAAACCACAACGTGATATGCCAATTTCTATTTACCCTTCATAAGGACCCTTTTCATCGAATCCGATCCGACTAAATTGGGAGAGACAGACACCCACTAGCCACCTTATGCAACTAGTGCATGTCAGTCGGTGGAACCAGTCTCACGTAAGAGTACGTGTAAGGTCGGTCCGGGCCGCTTCATCCCACGATGCCGCCGAATCAAGATAAGACTAGTAACGGCAAGTAAATTGACAAAATCGACGCCCACAACTGCTTTGTGTTCTACTCGTGCATAGAAACTACGCATAGACCTAGCTCATGATGCCACTATTGGGGATCGTAGCAGAAATTCAAAATTTTCTACGCATCACCAAGATCAATCTATGGAGTAATCTAGCAACGAGGGAAGGAGAGTGCATCTACATGCCCTTGTAGATCTCTAAGCGGAAGCGTTCAAGTGAACGGGGTTGATGGAGTCGTACTCGTCGTGATCCAAATCACCGATGATCCTAGTGCCGAACGGACGACACCTCCGTGTTCAACACACGTACAGCCCGGTGACATCTCCTACGCCTTGATCCAGCAAGGGGAGAAGGATAGGTTGGGGAAGACTCCATCCAGAAGCAGCACGACGGTGTGGTGGTGGAGGAGCGCGAGACTCCAGCAGGGCTTCGCCAAGCACTACGAGAGACGAGGAGGGAGAAGGGTAGGGCTGCGCCAACAGGGGAGGAACTTCATGTGTTGGGCTGCCCCTTTGCCTCCACTATATATAGGGGGAGAGGGAGGGCTGCGCCCCCACCTAGGGTTTCCTCCCTAGGGGTGGCGGCAGCCCTACATCCCATCTAGGATGGCGGCCACAAGGGGGAGAGGGGGAGGCGCACCTGAGGTGGGCCTTAGGGCCCATCTGCCCTAGGGTTTGCCCCCCTCCCCTCTTGGAGGCGCCTTGGGCCTTGGTGGGAGGCACCCCAGCCCACCTAGGGGCTGGTCCCTTCCCACTATTGTCCCATGTAGGCCTCCGGGGCTGGTGGCCCCACCTGGTGGACCCCCGGACCCCTTCGGTGGTCCCGGTACACTACCGGTGATGCCCGGAACACTTCCGGTGGCCAAAACCATACTTCTTATATATTAATCTTTACCTCCGGACCATTCCGGAACTCCTCGTGACGTCCGGGATCTCATCCGGGACTCCGAACAACATTCGGTAACCGCGTACATACTTTCCCTATAACCCTAGCGTCATCGAACCTTAAGTGTGTAGACCCTACGGGTTCGGGAGTCATGCAGACATGGCCGAGACAACTCTCCGGTCAATAACCAACAGCGGGATCTGGATACCCATGTTGGCTCCCACATGCTCCACGATGATCTCATCGGATGAACCACGATGTCAAGGATTCAATCAATCCCGTATACAATTCCCTTTGTCTAGCGGTACGATACTTGCCCGAGATTCGATCGTCGGTATCCCGATACCTTGTTCAATCTCGTTACCGGCAAGTCTCTTTACTCGTTCCGTAACACATCATCCCGTGATCAACTCCTTGATCACATTGTGCACATTATGATGATGTCCTACCGAGTGGGCCCAGAGATACCTCTCCGTTTACACGGAGTGACAAATCCCAGTCTCGATTCGTGCCAACCCAACAGACACTTTCGGAGATACCTGTAGTGTACCTTTATAGCCACCCAGTTACGTTGTGACGTTTGGCACACCCAAAGCACTCCTATGGTATCCGGGAGTTGCACAATCTCATGGTCTAAGGAAATGATACTTGACATTAGAAAAGCTTTAGCATACGAACTACACGATCTTTGTGCTAGGCTTAGGATTGGGTCTTGTCCATCTCATCATTCTCCCAATGATGTGATCCCGTTATCAACGACATCCAATGTCCATGGTCAAAAACCGTAACCATCTATTGATCAACGAGCTAGTCAACTAGAGGCTTACTAGGGACATGGTGTTGTCTATGTATCCACACATGTATCTGAGTTTCCTATCAATACAATTCTAGCATGGATAATAAACGATTATCATGAACAATGAAATATAATAATAAATAATTTATTATTGCCTCTAGGGCATATTTCCAACAATAGCCGCATCGAGGGTGTTACAAGTTGGTAATCAGAGCCTTCCCCGACCTTAGGAGCCCCCTGCTTGATCGAATCGTTGGCGTTGTTGAGTCTAGAAAAATGGTTTGAGTCATTTAGCAATTATATATATTGGAGAGTAGGACTTCTTTTACTCCTCAGTCCCTTCCTTGCTCTGGTGAGGCTTCCCGACGTAGAGTTTTGACTCTTCTCTTCTCAAATTTCACTAAAAAAATTTAGGATCACGCGGGTATCTTGGAATCGTTCCGATGGTTTTGGGATGAGAACATTGTTCTTGGTGCCTCCTGACATTTAGGGGTTGTGGCAGTGTCCCGGGGAGTTGAGCTCTGAGGTGCTGTCGTCACAATTTTATCGTTGCAGTTCTGGAATACCTGAGTTTCACCGACATCGAAAATCTCTTTTATGCAGTTGTTGGTGAGATAACCTCGACACCACCCAGTACTGGGGCGGGAGTTCGGGAGTATTGCCATAACTTGTATAATGGATGCTTTTGGAAGGTTGAGGCAAATGATTTCCGAAGGTTTCTTGGTTATGTGTTGAAGGATGGATACAGCTGGATATAGGATTTGTGTAGTTTTGGGTGAGATATTATGCTTCCCCTGTATCCCCAACACTTGATTGCATAACCGAAAAGTTTTGGGAGTTTATAAGTGGGAATTCAAGTAGCTCTTAGGAGATTTTTCCGACAGATGTATGATATGAAATTGGGGTTCGACGTCTAGTGGTCCGCCTATCCACGGTTGGTTTTACAGTGGTATCGTTGTGTCTTAAAGAGTCCTTGGCTATGCTGACTTGGGGACACTTCGTATGTCACGTGCACTACCTTGTACATGATGGTGTTGTATGATCGAGCCCGTGTAGGCCCCACCACGAAAACTTCGGACGAAATCTCTATCATATGTTTGTTCCGGATTATTCGGCAAGCCAATCCTTTGTTTTGTTTTTGAGCTGTGGTATTCAAGTTGCTTCGAAGTCAAATGTTGATTCCATACCTTTCCTAAATGGCGTTCTCATACTCCTATGTGAATACCAATCCTTCATGATAATCGAGATTGTCATGTCAATCCTTTTCAACCGGCGTGCTTCTTGTTAAGTGGATCCGATCATTTCAACATTCGCAAGATCCAACTCTAAGTATTCTCAACATTGTTTGCTTCATCCGTTCCAAGTTGCTTTTGTTTCTACCCGCCCTCCCACCCTTTTTCTTCAAGGAATCCGATGTCTTCATCAAGTATCCTTTTATTCTTGTGAAGTCTCTTCATTCTTTTCTTTCAATGTTCTTACCCGGTGTTTCACATGAAGATGCTCTTCAAATTCGTCACTCTTCACTCATTTTCTTCTCCGGTGGATTCAAGCCTAGCTTTGTTGATCATATCCTTTCCTTGTTTCAATACCTTCTCATGCCGGTGCTCCTCATATTCATTCATTTCTCGCTATTCATTTGTTCCGGAGTGCTCAAGATATCTCAAAAGTCTCGTCTAATCATTTAAGATCCGTTCAACCTATCTCGAGGATGTTATTTCATTCAAGTCATTTAATTCAACCAGTGCAACCTCTCTTTTAAATCATTTCAATGGTGTTTCTTTTGAGTGGGCCCTAACCCACAGGTCTTTTCCTAGGATCTTACCTGACTCTTCTAATTCTCCCGGAGTTATTCTCAAATTCTTTTCCAAGTTTGACGTAAGAATGAATTATCATCAGTCAAATGCCGTCTCCAAGATCTTTCACACTCTTTTCATCATTGGCTCAACCTTTTCTAATTTTCATCCTGGAGTACCTCAACAACCCATGTTGGTGTTTCACATCCTCTTTTTCAACATTTGAAGACCGAAGAAGATTTTTCCTCTTAATCTTGCTCTTTTCTCTTCAAGATTCGTGGTTCTAGTTCGAGCCCATCCTCTCATAATTGTTTTCAATTGTGACAATTCTTTTCATCCTTCCGGAACAATTCAGGAGTCTTTTCAGTTTGATTCTTCAGAGCCCATCATCTCATAATTATTCATTCCAGCTTTCAGTTATCATTCTCCAAATCTTACCGGTGCATCATTCAAGTACTCTCTTATTAGTTCAATGATCTCTTCATTATCTTGTTCATAAATTCTCTCAAGCATCTTCGTCATTTGCTAATTCTTACCCGGTGATTCATCCCTTTACTTTGTTCTTTTTCAATTCTTACGGTGGGTCTTCCAGAGTTCTCTTCCTTGGTTATCATATCAATTTATTCGTTCTTTCAAATCCTAACGGTGGTTCGTGGAAGACATTCTCAAGTTTATGTTATATCTCTCTTAACCTTTTCTACAAGAATAAGTAATATGTCAAATCCGTTGATTGTCATCAATTTAAATTGGTGAAGGATACACATAACATAATTCTTATTCTTGTTTCATCCAAGGGATAAATTCCTTCCTTCGGAGTTTGTTCATCTTTTCTTTCTCGGAGTTCCAAGCTCTAATTATCACGGAGATCCATCTAAAGCATTACAAGGTTTCACCTTGTGTTTTCAACATTCTCTTTGCTTCCATTTGATCATTCTTTTGTTTAATAGAGTTCTTCATGAAGATTCTACATGATGGTTCATCAAGGATTTAATTGCTTCTTGAAGTGGTCATTGAGATTCTTTTCAAAGGAGCTCAAGTATTTCTCCATCTTGCAATCCGGAGTGCAATGCTTTCTTCTGTATCCTTGGAGGTGGTATTATGTCATTCTTGATAATTTGAGCTCATGTGTCATGATTCACACGTTGTTAAGATTGAGGTATTTTAAATCCATCAATCTCGTCATTGGAGTTATCTTGGGTTATATTTCACCTAAAGCCTTCCCTAAGGATTGTTGCTATTTATGGTGCTCATTTATGATCCAAGTTCTTCTTTATCCTCCCGGTAAAATAAGTTCTCGTCTCCTTGTTGATATCAATCCAATCTATTGTTTCCGTTAGTGGCAGAATTTCACCTCAGCTTCGAGATGTTCTCCATAAGCCCACTACAAGCTTACTCTTTTCGTTGTTGGTTTTACAACAACTCCGTTCGACCCTTCTCCTAAAGATGTTGCTTACCTCTCCGTTTTTTGGAATCCATTCTTACATTCATTCCGGAGGCATTGTGATGTTGCTCTCTTCAACTCTTCTTCTTCTTGTCGGGACCTTTTTCTTTTCGTGCTTATCCTTTTAACCGGATTGTTGTGCCCTTTTTTTCAAGTTTCTTCCCATTCTATCAAGTTTGGATCCCCTTTTCAACAGGAGTGTTGTTTGAGATCTTTCTTACTCCTTGTTCCATTCTTTCAATTGTTCCGGAGGCAGTGTGTTGTTGATTTCATCAAGTATCTTCTCATCTTATCAAGTTCTTATTCAATTCCTTTTCTTTTCAATCGGAGTGCTGCCCAAGTTATATCATTCTTATTCTTTCTCTATCCTGTTTCAACCGGAGTGTTGTCGTATTTGATCCTTATCATTCCTTGTACTTCTCGTTTCTACCGGAGTGCTTGCATGTACTTCTTGTTCATTGCAACACTTTTCTTATGCCTTTCAACCTACAAGGTTCTAGTAATGTTCCTTGTTCCTCTTTTCTAACGGAGTGTTTTCAATTGCATTCATCTTCGTTGTATTCTTTTCTCGAAATGGCTTAACCTTTTCAGGGTTCGTGGTTTCACCCGTTTGTCGAAGAAGCAACTTAGTTTTACCTCTTCTCTTTCTCTTCCGTTTTCCCTCCGGTGCAATTCTAGATCTCGGGACGAGATCCTCTCGTAGTGGTGGAGTGTTGTGACACCCCAAGACTGGAGCTTTAGATGCCTTCCATGTTTTCCGAGTGTTGTCGGGTGATTCGTTTTGGTTTGTTGCATCGTGTGCTTTGCATCATGTCATCATGTCATAAGTCTTTTGCATCTCAACTAAATAAACCGTATGGATCTTCGATCCATTTAAACCGAGGGAATTCACATGGTGATTCTCTTTACAACATATCCTCTCGTTATTTAGAGAGCTATAGTAAATATTTCCAATTATTTGGATTTACCACAAACACACTTGCAAAATATCCCAATGCCTTTGTTATCTTAATTCTTGGTCTCCAACATGGCCATATATTTTCTTTCATCATATCCCAGAGCTCCACCAAAAACCTCAACATTTTTGGACCTCCCTATCACCTACTTCCTATGCAAAACCATTTGAATTGAATTCAAATGATTTCGTTTCAAACTTCACCCATGTGATCATTTCCATTTTTCGTGGATCAGGCTCATTTTTTGACTCTAAGAAAATTTACTTCATGTCCAAACTCCACTGCAATCCCTCTCGGCTTTTCTTCCAAGTTTCTTTTCTTTTATTTAGTTAAAAGAAAAAAGAGAGTTGGAGAGGGAAGAGAGAGGCCCAGCCTAGCCGGCCACTAGGGCCTCCAGCAGCCACCTCCCACCAATGGCCTATAGGCCCATCCAGCCGCCGGCCTTCCTAGGCCAACTCCAGCGCTGGCCCAAGGCCCAGCCGCACCCACCAACCCTAGCGCTAACCCTAGCTCGATTCCCTTTCGCTCCATCTCTCCCCTTGCGCCGCCAGAGAGAGACCTGCAGCCTGACTCCCTCTCCCCTCGACCCGATCCCCATCGATCTCTCCCTCCTCTCGCTCCTTTCCTCACGCGCCAGGAGCCCCGGTCCCCATCTCCCTCCGCCCGATCTCCTCCTCACCTCTCGCTCTCCTAGTGCACGCCCCCTTCGCCTGACTGCTCCCTCGTGATTCTTCGACCCCGCCTCGCCCCGCGACCCCGCCGCCTCCAGTGATCATCGCCGATGAACCCAGCAGGAACAAGCAAGCCGCTGCTGCCTGGAACCAGCCGGACCCGTTGAACCTCGCTGGGATCCACCTCCCCTCGTCCAGATTGGCCAGTCTCCTCCATCCCCTCTTCGTCAACTGCCAGGAGCTCCCCTCCGCCGGATCGGGTCGCCTCCGCCCGGTTCCTCTCACGCTGTCGCCCTGTTTTCCCCTGCTTCGAACGAGGAGGCGCACTGCCGCGCGTTGAACCCTCCTCTGCCTCGCACGAAGTCCAGCTCCAGCAACGCCCGTGGACCGTGAACCGCGCCAAGACCAGCGCCAAACCTCTGCTTCGTCCTGTACTACGCCAAGTACCACGATCATCACATTCCGTTTCTTCACTGCCAAGGCCGAGAGGATGCCAATTACCATGACGACGAGGACCGCCAAGTTCGTCTACCGGCGTCAAGTGAACGACTACCATCACTCCAAGACCCAAACAACTACTACGACATAAACGTCTACGCGATGACCCTGAAGGACTTGGAGTCGCCAAGCAGCTCTCCGTACGAATGGGAATGCCTACCGTTGCCAAGATCGAGAGTACCTCTACGAAAATGCCAAGTACGCCTTCATGTCGGCAAGACCCGCAAATCGGACCCCGAACGATCGACGTCTCGTGGACCGTGTACAACTACGGTCGCAAGAATAGGACCGGAAAGTCCAAAGACCCCAAGTACCACGACATCGATGGCATGAACGTCTACGGGAACTCGTGCAATGATAAACATGTACCCCTACCGTCGCCGAGATCGCGAGAACCTCTACCGTCGATCCTAGAGCATGCGAGATCGACTACTTCCACTACCGCCCTCGCTAGAACGCCTACTTCCCTCTACGAACGAGAAACATTCCCTTTGCACGCTCCGAAGGTATAACCCCGAGACGACGCCCGTGGACCGAATGCTTGTGTTGTATGAGATGCATGGTTGGTTGTTGTATTCGCTCGTGAACCTTAGTTGTTCCTCCTCGTTGCCATGCCATCGTCACGTGGGAACTCGGTAACCGGGAGCACCCCACCGTTCTTCGCATGACACGCTCCCGTCACACTTGTTATTTTCCACCGGCATCTCAATCGAGTTTCCGGAACTGGAACGTTGCCGTGGCACCGTTTTCGTTATCGTCGCCGTGGCATCCTTTCTTTCCGCCATGATGACATATGCTCCATATAATGCTCTTATCAACATTTTCTTTAAAACTTGCTCATGTCATCCGCATCATGTTAACATCAATTAAAATATTTAAAACTGTTGTTGCATTAAATTACCAAGGCATATGGGGTTTTACCGGATTCGTTATTTGTTATATCCGGGCCCATTTAAATTGTTTAGATGGTGTAGTTTTGTTATGCCTCACCTCTTGCCATGCTTAACAACATTTAATATTGTTGGGTACATAAACGAGATCGAACTAAATAACTTGAATGTGGTGTTTCGTCAATATGCAACGGAGTTGCATATTGAGCTCCACTTAATTTGTTGGGTTGTTTGTGCACTTTGCCATGCCATGCTTCATTAAACCGGACATGCATCATACTTGGTTGTGCATCATGCCATGTTTATGTGATGGTTGTTTTACTTTGTTGTGTGCTTCTTTCCGGTGTTGCTTCTTCGGGTTGGTTCTGATAACGTCGCATTTGTGAGGACCCATTCGACTTCGTTCATTTGTCTTCTTCATGGACTCGTTCTTCTTCCTTGCGGGATTTTAGGCAAGATGACCATACCCTCGAAATCACTTCTATCTTTGCTTGCTAGTTGCTCGCTCTTTTGCTATGCCTATGCTGCGATACCTACCACCTGCTTATCATGCCTCCCATATTGCTAAGCCAAGCCTCTAACCCACCTTGTCCTAGCAAACCGTTGTTTGGCTATGTTACCGCTTTGCTCAGCCCCTCTTATAGCGTTGTTAGTTGCAGGTGAAGGTTGGAGTTTGTTCCTTGTTGGAACATGGATATTTTGTTGGGATATCACAATATCTCTTATTTAATTAATGCATCTATATACTTGGTAAAGGGTGGAAGGCTCGGCCTTATGCCTGGTGTTTTGTTCCACTCTTGCCGCCCTAGTTTCCGTCATATCGGTGTTATGTTCCCGGATTTTGCGTTCCTTACATGGTTGGGTTATAATGGGAACCCCTTGACAGTTCGCCTTGAATAAAACTCCTCCAGCAATGCCCAACATTGGTTTTACCATTCTCCACCTAGCCTCTTTTCCCTTGGGAGTCGCGCTCCCGAGGGTCATCATTATTTTAACCCCCTGGGCCAGTGCTCCTCTGAGTGTTGGTCCAAAACTAGAGCCCTGTGCAGCACCCCCTCGGGGAAACTCGAGGTTTGGTTTTAGTTGTACGGAGCGCTCATTTGAGTGTGCCCTAAGAACGAGATATGTGCAACTCCTATCGGGATTTGTCGGCACATTCGGGCGGTGTTGCTGGACTTGTTTTACCATTGTTGAGGATGTCTTGTAACTGGGATGCCGAGTCTGATCGGATTGTCTTGGGAGAAGGAATATCCTTCGTTGACCATGAGAGCTTGTGATGGGCTAAGTTGGGACACCCCTGCAGGGATTGAACTTTTGAAAGCCGTGCCCGCGGTTATGGGCAGACGGGAATTTGTTAATGTCCGGTTGTAGAAAACCTGAAGTTGATCTTAATTAAAATACATCAACCGCGTGTGTAACCGTGATGGTCTCTTCTCGGCGGGGTCCGGGAAGTGAACACGGTGTTGGAGTAATGTTTGACGTAGGTTGTTCTAGGATCACTTCTTGATCATAGTTCATCGACCGTGCCTTTGCCTCCTCTTCTCGCTCTCATTTGCGTATGTTAGCCACCATACATGCTAGTCGCTTGCTGCAGCTCCACCTCATACCTTTTACCCTTCCTATAAGCTTAAATAGTCTTGATCGCGAGGGTGTGAGATTGCTGAGTCCCCGTGACTCACAGATACTTCCAAAACCAACTTGCATGTGCCGATGATACCGTGCAGATGACGCAACCGAGCTCAAGGAGGAGCTCGATGATGATCTTATCCTTTGTGTTTGTTTCATTTCAGTCGATCAGTAGTGGAGCCTAGTTGGGACGATCGGGGATCTGTGTAGCTTTTGGGGTAGTCTTCTTTTATTTTGGTTCCGTAGACGAACCTTGATTGTATCTAGATGATGTAATGCTTTATTCATGTAATTGTGTGAAGTGGCGATTGTAAGCCAACTATGTAACTCTTTCCCTTACGTATTACATGGGTTGTGTGAAGATTACCTCACTTGCGACATTGCTTTCAATGTGGTTATGCCTCTAAGTCGTGCTTCGACACGTGGGAGATATAACCGCATTGAGGGCGTTACAGGTGGACTCATTTGGAATAACTTTGGGTTTAAGGTTTTTGATGTACAAGCAGAATTCCCACTTAATACAGGCGAAGGCTAGCAATTTAGATTGAGAAGCGGCAGCTAGAGAGCAAAAACGATCATAACCATGCATTATGCATAAGTAACATTGGACACTAGCATGAGTAGGATATGAACACCATGAACATAAATATCATAGAGGCTATGTTGGTTTTGATTCAACTACATGCATGAACATGTACCAAGTCAAGCCACTTGAACATTCAGAGGAGGATACCATATCATCATACTACATCACAATCATCTTAACGCTATGTTGATATCCAAGATAAATCATTATCAACTCTCAGCTACTTATGCATGGCATGAGAAACTATAATCTATAATTGTCATTGCAAACATGTTTAATCATAATGGGTTGAATCATGGATACTGGGTTAAACATATTTACACAAACAGAACAGGTCGAGTTCATACCAGTTTCTCTCTGCCACGGCCAGTTCATCAAATATCGTCATTATTGCCTTTCACTTGCACGACCGAATGATAAGAAAATAATAATAGTGCAAGAGTGCCATGGACTAAGCCGGAATCTGGAAAACATTTTATTCAACAAGCGAAGACAAGGTAAAATGTGCTCTTTATTAGTTTAACAATTATTCATATGAGAGCCACTCAACATTTTCATCGTGGTCTTCTCCTTGGTAAGACTCGAATAAAAAGGAAAGTAAATTCAGAGAAACACACTGAAATATTTTTGGACGTTTTGGTTTTCTTGAACAAGCAAATAAAAGGGTAAAGCAAAAACGAGAAAAACTATTTACACGGGAAAGCTCCCAACAAGCAAAAGAAGAACAAGGAAATCTTTTTGGATTTTCTTTTTAATACTACTACTAAGAATGCATAGGAAGTAAATTACTACAACTAATTTTTTGGTTTTTCTAAAGTTTTTCAAACACACAAGAAGAAAGCAAGAAAATAAATCTAAGCATGGATGATACAATGAAAAAGTGTGAACAACGACAAATAGAATGATATATAGACATAAATGTAATGTCGGTGAGAAACACGTACGCCCCCAAGCTTAGGCTTTTGGCCTAACTTGGTAGTCGATCAATAGCTTGGAGGGTAGTAGGGGTGCTGAGGAGCAGGCATCCACTCATCCCACTGCTGAGGCTCCTCCTGTGCTGCCTCTGTAGCAGCCTGAGCGTTCCGGTAGGCGATGATGTCTGCAGGCATAATCCTATATCCACTCCAGGCAGTAGAATCAAATAAAGCAGGTGAAGCCAAGGGGATAATATCACGAGTTTTAACGCTAAAGACCAAATTATAAGGAATAGGAATATCTGGATAATCATGTGCAAGAAAATGATGGTGTTCCATGGCTTCCCGGTCTAGGTTCAGCTAAACTCCCATCAGAAGGGATCATGCATATATCACAAAATTCAGTAAGTGGTATCGGATGGTTTTCAGCATATAAATCAAAGCTCACTTCAGGGGGATTATTTCTAGGCAGGAAAGTAAAACTCTGAACAAAGATGTTTGTGAGGATTTGGTGCTGGTCACACTCATCTGCGATGAAGTTGGTGAGGCCGGCATTGGCAATAAATTGTGTGAACTCCTCAAGAATTCCAGCCTCTTGCAAGAATGGGGTGTGCGGCCATTCGCATGGTCGTACCTCCGCCAACCTTCGAGGGTGGAGATCACTGTCATAAGACTCCCCAATGACACCCTTGGAGTTCTTCTTAGAGCCAAACTTCCTGAAGATATTCATGTCCGCGTACAATTTTCTGAAAATAAAATTTTTGAGGTGACAAAAATTTGTCAACAAAACTTTATAAAATTGATAGCAACTACTCATAGGGATAAATAGAAGCCATAGCAAGCATTCAAAATGCTTAGAACACTAAGAATTCAACATGCAAGCACATCTACAGCAGCACCAAGAGTAGCTAATTACTCAAAGTATAAACCACTAAAACAAAAACTAATTGGACAAACGGTGGAGTCACATACCAAGCAACAATCCCCCGAAACAGTTTCAGAAACGAAGCTTCGAGCAAAGAGATCGAAATCCGTGGGTTTGACCTCAAGAACACGGGAGAGAGAGCAATGGAGATTTTTTTCTGGAAGTAAGTGAGAGGGCCCACGTGGGGACCAAAACCCACCAGGGCGTGCCTAGGGGTGCTAGCGCGCCCAGGTGGGTTGTGCCCACCTGGTGCACCTCCCTCTATTGTTATTTGCACCAAAAATTCAGAAATATTCAGAAAAAAATCGTATTAAATTTTCGGGGCATTCTGAGAACTTTTATTTTTGGGTCTTTTTTATTGCACGGGAAATTCAGAAAACATACAAAACATGACATTTTATTTTATATAACTAATAGAAATAGAGAATAAAAAGTAAGGACAGAAAATAGTGCTTACTAAATTCATCAGCTTCATATCGCTCAAAAATGATTCATTAATAAGGTTGATGAAGTCTTATTAACAACCACTTTTGATTAGCATGAAACCGAAGAACTTCCATAAATCACTAAGTTACCTCAATGGGGATTTGAATGTCCCCAACAATAAGGATTTCATATTTATTTTTAACAGTAGGTAGAGGTATTTGAAAACTTCCAATAGTGATTGTCGAAGATTTTTCAATAACATTAATACCATTCACTTCGAATTGATTCTTAGGAAAGTGCACCGTATGCTCATTAGCATTGATATGAAAAGTGACCTTGCTTTTATTGCAATCAATAACAGCCCCTGCAGTATTCAAGAAGGGTCTACCAAGGATAATCGACATGTTGTCGTCCTCGGGCATCTCAAGTATAACAAAGTCAGTCAAGATAGTAACATGAGCAACAACAACGGGCACATCCTCACAGATACCGATAGGTATGGCAGTTGATGTGTCAGCCATTTGCAAAGCTATTTCAGTAGGAGTGAGTTTATTCAAGTCAAGTCTTTTATATAAAGAGAAAGTCATAACACTGACACCAACTCCTAAATCACACAAGCAGCTTTCACATAATTATTTTTGATAGAGCAAGGTATAGTTGGTATCCCCGGATCTCCAAGTTTTTTAGGTATTCCACCCTTAAAAGTGTAATTAGCAAGCATAGTGGAGATTCCAGCTTCTTGTATTTTTCTCTTATTTGTGATGATGTCTTTCATATACTTTGCATAAGGAGGCATTATCAAGATATCAGTCAAGCGAGTACGCAAATAGACTGGCCTCAGCATTTCAGCAAAGCGTTCAAATTCTTCATCATCTTTCTTTTTAGTTGACTTGGGTGGAAAAGGCATAGGTTTTTGAACCCACGGTTCTCTTTCTTTACCATGTTTTCTAGCAACAAAGTCTCTTTTATCATATCTTTTATTCTTAGGTTGTGGGTTATCAAGATCAACAGGTGGTTCTATCTCAACATCATTGTCTGATTCTTTTTCATTATTTGTTCGAGTGTCTTCATGAACATCATCATTATCTTTTTCATTATCACTAGGTGAGTGTTCATTACCAGACTGAGTTTCAGCATCATAGATAGAAGTTTCATTATCATCATCAGGAGGTTTTTCTATTTCAGGTTCACTAGAAGTGTGCAAGGTCCTGTCATTTTTCTCTTTCTTTTTCTTTTTAGAAGGACTAGGTGCACTAGTATTAGCTCTTTGTGAATCTTGTTCTATTCTTTTTGGGTGTCCCTCAAGATAAAGTGGTTCCTGAGTCATTTTACCTCCTCTAGTTGCAACTCTAACAGATTCATGCATATTATGATTCATTTCATCAAGCAATTCTCTTTGTGATTTAGCAACTTGTTCTAACTGAGTTTGAACCATAGAAGCATGTTTTCCAACACCTCTAACATCATTTTATATTCTAAATAACAAGTCACTCAAGCGAGCAATCATATCAGAATTAGATTTCAATTGTTTCATAACATTTGCATTTAAGTGGTGTTGTTTTCTAATGTAGTTTTCAAACTCATAAAGGCATTGGCTAGGATGCATATTGTGAGGATTATCATTTTCATTGAACTTCATAAGAGAATTTACCTCTACTACCTTTGGTGGTTGTGGTGTATTAAGCCCATGTATTTCTTCAATAGGAGGTAAAATTTTAACATCCTCAGCTTTAATACCTTTTTCCTTCATAGATTTCTTTGCCTCTTGCATATCTTCAAGATTGAGATAAAATATACCCCTCTTCTTCGGAGTGGGTTTAGGCGGTGGTTCAGGAAGAGTACAATCATCATAATTTTTTAATATATTATTCAATAATTCTTTAGCTTGTCCAACAGTTCATTCCCTGAAAACACAACCAGCACAACTATCTAGGAAGTCCCTAGAAGCATCGGTTAGTCCATTATAGAAGATATCAAGTATTTCATTTTTCTTAAGAGGATGATCAGGCAAAGCATTAAGTAACTGGCAAAGCCTCCCCCAAGCTTGTGGGATACTCTCTTCTTTAGTTTGCACAAAGTTAAATATTTCCTGTAAGGCAGCTTGTTTCTTATGAGCAGGAAAATATTTTTCAGAGAAGTAATAAATCATATCCTGGGGACTACGCACACAACCAGGAGCAAGATTATTGTACCAAGCTTTATGTAACATCCCAAATTTTCAATTTGGAATGTTATACATTAGATCATCATGCATATCTTATTTTCTTGCATTTTGGTCGATCCTAGAAATTTCACGCAACTCAAGGACCTTCGGAGAGAGTTGGAGATTTCGTTGTTTTCATATTTGAGAGTTTTCTCAAGTTTGAAAAGAGGATCATTTGATTTATTTGTTTGATCTTCAATAATTTTTCCGATATCAAAAATATAAGAGGGGGAATAATATGACTTTCACAAAATTGAGGAAAAAATGAAGATTTAATAAATAGATCAAATTGTGGTTTTCCGGTGTTTATTCGCATTTTATTTGGATAGGGAAAAATGCGCGTTTTCGAAAATTGCATTTTAGGTCCGGAGTAAAGTTCATTTTGTTCGGCTCATTTTTAGGAGTCGGGGAAAATTTACTTTAGAATTTTTGGAGCCTGTTTAGATTTTCTTTTCTGTGTTTTTCTGTGCGCGAAATCAGTTAAAAAAAAGAGAGAGCCAGGCCAGCCGGGCCAAAGGCCCAGCCAGCCGGCTGCCTCCCCAGCCGCGCGCGTGCCAGTGCCAGGCGCCAGGCGCCAGGCAGCCGCCGCCGCTTCCTAGGCCGAGTCCTAGTTGGACTCTAGGCTACCTTTTTCCTTTGTTTCGTTTTTCCTTTTCCTACTCTATTTCTTGTCCCCTACCCCAAGTAATCTCTCCCCTCTCCTATATAAATACCCCCATAGACCCCCCCCTCTCCTCACACCAAAAACCCAAACCCCCTCCCCTCCCCAAGCCGCGTCCCACCCCGCGCCCCTCACCCGCCGCCGCCCCTATAGCGCCGCCGCCGCCGCCCTAGCACGCCGCCGTCGCCACCGTTCGCCCCGCCTCGCCGGAGGTAGCCCCGTGCCTCTCTTTTTCTTCCCCGCGGTTCAGTTCTTTTAAAAGAAACCGTTCCGGTTTTCTTTTCCGGTTTTTCTCTCCGATTCTTCGTTTCAGTTTCTTTTCCGAAACCCTAGATCGGTTTTCCGTTTTCTTTTTCGGTTTCTTTTCCGAAAACCCTAGATCGGTTTTCGTTCTTCTTTCGGACCGTTCGTCTCAATGAACGTGATCACCGATTATTCCCAGTTAACACGCCCGTTCGTTTAACCGTTCGTCTCTTTCTTTTCGTCGGATTTATTCCGCGATCGCGATCTCAGATCCGATCTTCGTTCTAGTTTATCTTCTCGCCCGTGTATCGGAATCAGGTGATTCAAGCGCCTGGAGTTTCGTCTCGAAACCGCCGTTCCGTCTAATCAACTTGAACAAGTTTTTGTTATGGTAAAATTTGACCTAGTTTCAACTTGCTAGAACCGAGTTGTTTTCTTCCGCCGTTTGTTTTCGTCGTTTGTTCGGTTCGTTCTTTCTTTGCAACCGGAGTTCTTAAGTTGAACTTTCTGGTTCGTTCTCTCGTTCGAGTTTTACCTGTGCATTAGATGAGTACTTATTGTGTGGTTACGATTGCTTGATTACGATAGATTGACCGGAGTGTGACGAGTAGATCTATCACGAGTTTTGAGTGCGAATCATCTTCATCAACATTGCAGGCAAGTTCACACTTTGATCATACCTTTTTCTACAACCCAGTTTTATTGCGTTAGATCAATCCTCTCACATTGCATTATTAGGATCTAATTAAATTGTGGGATGGGAAGTAGATGAGGTAGTACCTATTACCTGTATTATTATGAAACCTTTGGGAGTTACTTCTACGTTTGCTTATTATGCCATGCTATGCTAGTAGACGTGGATTGGGTGAGTGATATCCATGACAGATGTGAGTTGATAATTTTAATGGTTTATCTAAGGTGGCAACTTAAACACACATCTGGGTGGATTGAGGCACCTGATGTCTATCAGGACTTGCCTGTTTTTTTTGGACCGCCACCCAGGCTCAAAGGGATCATAAGATCTTTCATGCTAGAAACTTCCGTGTGCAGCCACATGCTACTATGGGCTCTGGCATAGTTGACTAAGTTGTGCGAACTCTTACGGGGTGGACTAGCAGATGTAGGGGTTGTAGGTGGTACGGTCTACCCCACAAGTAAGGTGCTAGCGCTTCTGAAAGACTATGTCTCGGTCATCCGTTTCTCAAACACCATGTAGTGCGAGAAAACAAACGGAGGCGATCGAGTCATGTGGGGAAAAGTGCGCAAACCTCTGCAGAGTGTACAAACTAATCATGATTAGCCGTGTCCCCGGTTATGGACAACTTGAGTATCTAGTACTTGAATATCATGTGAATCTCAACATGTTACTTCTAATTAATGTTGTTGGGTTTTAATTATTTTTAATTGGGATTGAGAATGCTGTCAACCATTCTCAATGTTCACAACCACCATGATAGTTAAATAAATTTATTCCTTTGCAGTAGGGAAAAATTGGCTTTACGCAAAAACCTTATAACCATAGAGCTTTTCCACCAGCCAAATATGCATGTAGTGATAGCCATTGTTCATCATTCTCTATGGTGTGAATTTGCCAGTACATTCAATGTACTGACCCTCTGTGGCTGCAACGTCTCATGTTGCAGGAGTATCTTATGACGAGTAAGTGATACGTTAGGGTTACGATTTCTACACTCAACTTTGCCGTTGGTGTTGATGGGAATCCACAACCTTGTTGCTTCCGCTATTTGGATTGAGGTAATAGTATTTACGTTACTTTATACATGTGATTTACCTCTGTTATAAATCCTTCGAGTACTATGTGTGTCAGCATACCGATCCAGGGATGACACGTAAGCACAGAGACTTGACCCATTCGGGTCGGGTCGCTATAAGATGGTATCAAAGCACATGTTGACTGTAGGACGTGACTCTAGAAACTGGCAAGCCCATAGCAAAGATTTTTCTCTACAACTTTCCCTTTCAAAAAGATCTTTTACCTCTCTTCTCTTCCGAGCTTATTCAAAAATTCCCTTTAGTGAGACCATACCCCTTTCCCCTTTTGACCACACGAAGATTCGACTGATGAGACCACCCCAAGAAGTACAGGATATCAGACAAGTAAGACCAGTCGGAATGAAGAGGATTTTACCATACATTATGATACTGGAAACTACAGCTGTTGAAGACTCTGAAGACTAGGAGACTTGGAGGCTCTGAAGAATCCCCAGATTTGTATGACCTAGGAATGCTACCCTTATGGAACTTGGCAGATTATGGAAGTTGTCAATACCCGAGATCAAGGTGTATCGGAGAAAGACTGAAACAGGTAGTATGAGAACTCGAAGTTTTGTCAAAGAAACCCTAAGGCGGGAGATATCAACTGTGGAGAGATAGCTCATGGAAATGACAAGAGCAGAAACACGGTTATCCGTGATGTCATCGCCCGCTGATGCTATTGTCACCATGCTGAGTTAAGGATGCAGTTTTAACCTTAGCTGGTGTATCACCAGGATCTGGAGTAGTACATCAAGAAGTTTAAAATGGAGCTCCAGGAAGTCGTATTAGACAAGGAAGTATTTCATGAGGAACTCAGGATCCTGAAGATGAGAGTAGCCAAGCTGGAGGAGCTACAACCTAGAGATACCAGAGAATTGTCAAGAACTGAAGGACAGTATGACCATGGTTCATGTGAAGGATGTTGAAACCTAGAAGTTTGAAATACAACTCCAGAATATTAAAGGATGTCACGAGAGTTTTCACGTCAATAGAGATGATCTGGCAAAAGAACTTGAGAAAGACAAGTATGGTCGGAAGAAGCCATTGGAGACATGAACAAGACTCGAAGAGTTTGGCAACGTTGACCATTAGAAGACCAAACCCCTGTTATATACCTACGTTAGATGCGATGATTGTGAGCTGTCATTTGTTTGATGTTTTTCGACAGCCACAACAAAAATCTGTCTTTTCAAAACTTTTGTTTGTATTGTGTGCATCCCTCTCTCTTGATCTTTCTTATATCACCCCAAACACATGGACCCAATAGATGATGAATGGAGATGAGCTTGTATTTTCTGGACCGATGAGTCAATTGGAGACAGACCGATGGATTCAGAACATGGAGGATCATATGGAGAACAACCCTATAGTCGGAAAGGATATGGCCCAGCATGCTCTTCAATGCTTTGAAAGAGGTGCTGCTACTTGGTGGAGGATGTATCAAACCATCAATGGATGGCAAGGAGTAACCACTTGGAAAGAATTTAAGTTGACCTTGCTAAAGTCTCAGTTTGTGTCCTAGAAATTGAAGCCTTATGGAAAGGATACGAAGAAAACTTGTGCATGCAAGCTTTGTGGAGAAATAGGACACAACCATAAAGAACACAAGGATGAATGCCCTAATTGTGAAGGAAGTCACCCAGTTGAAGAATGCCCAACTAGGCAGATCACTTGTTTCTTATGTGAAGGCACTACCCACTACCCTGCTCAGTGTCACATTTACCCCTTGGTACAAAGAACCATCCAGCAGAAGGAAGAAGCAATGAAAGGAGCCCTCATGGAAGGTTTAGAAGAACCTGTGATGAAGAAAGAGGTGGAGGACACACCCAAAGAGGAACCAATTAAACCCTACACCAAGTCTTGCTATTCATGTGGAGAAGAAGGACACATCTCCCAGAATTGTATGAATGGGAATCTAGTAGAATTCCCGGCTGAGGAAGTAGAGTATGACCCACAGGAAATAGAAGCTCTGATTGGAATGGAAAAGTCCAGAAAGAGAAACAGATTGGATTCCAGGAAGGACCTGAGTCATATCATCTGTTACAGGTGCAAGGAGTCAGGGCACTACCTCCGCAGTTGCCCAAAAAGGAAGCCAAGGACCCGAGGAGGCTATATAATCACAAGGAAACCTCGAAACTTGTCAGAAGTAATATGTTTTCGTTGTAATGAAGCAGGGCACTTTGCCAGAGAATGCCCCAAGGAGAAGGACACTTGTGCTAGATAGTTGAGTTTGCAACAAAAGAAGTGGAGTAGTAGAAGTGAGAACATTTTCTTTTATATTGAGGTGGTGAGTTGAGACATGTAATGGAGAAGCAAGAGATTGTAATCATTTGAGAATAAATGAAGTAGCATCGTTGGTACTGATATGGATTTTATGAGTTGTTACCCTGTGAAGAAGAATTTTGCCCATTTTTGAGGATATGAGAAATATGGTCTATGGAAGATTTGTGCATTTTAAGGGTGGTAGTACCCTATAAGAACCGTTGACCCCTGGAAAAGATAAGGATACTCCACTGCGTGGATTTTGGACAAAATGAATACGAGTTTTGTCTCGATATGTGTGATGCCCCAAGAGTATGTGGGATGAAGTTGGAGACCGTCAGTTGTTTGGACCAAATGGGATCAAGGAGTCGGAAGAGAATGTTAAGTTGATTCGAGATAGACTGAAAGTAGCTCAGTCCAGGCAGAAGAGTTATGTAGACTCAAAAACTCAAGGAGGTAGTCTATGAAATTGGAGACCGAGCATGTCTTCATGTGTTCCCACTGCGAGGAGTTAAACGAATTGGAGTTAAGGTAAAGTTAGCCCCGAGATTTGTAGGACCATACTGAGTTTTGGAGCGTATGAGAGAAGTGGCCTACAAGTTGGAGTTACCCGAAGGACCGTCAGGAGTTCGGGATGTGTTTTCACGGTTCCCAGTTGAAGAAGTGCCATGCAGAGATGGCCAATATTCCTGTGTAAGGACGCTTGACCCTGGAAAGGATAATGATGTTCCACGAAGTGGAATATGGACTTCATAAGTATAAGTTTTTATCTCGGTATGAGGGATATCCCACGAGGATGAAGAGATAAATTACTATTGGATATAAAGGAGGTATGATGTTGGAAATATGGATCAATGGAAACTCCATGATGAATCTGAGTAATCATGTCCTAGTTTGGTGCCAATAGAAGGAAGACAGTACAATTGGATGGATTTAAGAATACTAGGAAGTTGGAAGTCGGAACAATGATCAATTGCCCGATGATAAGTTCAAGGACTACAAGTGATGAGATGGGCCATAACCCACAGGCCCCAAGACCTTCCAAGAAGCAAGCACACTCTTGCTGGAGGAAAAACCCTGGAAGAGGATATGCCCTTATCGATAGACGATCTTATAGGAGTAATGCAAAACCTGAGAGTTGTGAAGGAACGATAGATGGTTGTTTGGCTTGCAGAATCTATTGATTTATCCGAACTTGGTTCGTCGACAAGAGAAATTCTGCAATGCTTGTGAGGATGACCGAGTGTTAGAATGCGAGATTCGCTAAACCGTATACAAGGTAATGATTTGGGTGCGGGCTGGATTGATCACCATACCGACTTACTCTTATTATTCGCCTTGCTATATGGGATGGTAAATCTGAGTGACTTGCCTATAGTAGAGAGACGACGATATTAAACCTTGTTAAACCTTAGAATGGTATAAGAATTTTTCCCTTGTACACGGCAGCTTTTGCCAACCGTAGGTTATACGGTGAGGATCAACCCAGACCCATTTCCTGCAGGAGAAACCATAAATTGTTGACCACCATGAGATATCGATAGTTGTTTAGTTTTGGCGCCCGACCCATCAGCTAAGAAGACCCAATCTCGGAATAACCTTACCAAGAGGAAAGGACAGAAGAATTGAGGAAAAGGTTATGCCACTACCGGAAGAGCCAGAGAAGGAATTATCCTGAAGATCTGAGAAGACCGACACTGTCAAGAATAAGGATGGAGTATATGAGTTTTGATGGAACCGTAACAATGATTCTAAGGGTGGTAGCACCCCAGACACCGTGTGATGATCGATGGATTTTGAGAAGACCCCCAAACCCTAACCTTTTCTTGCTAGCCTCTCCGAATCTCGAGGACGAGATTCCTTTTAAGGGTGGTAGGTTTGTAACATCCCAAATTTTCAATTTGGAATGTTATACATTAGATCATCATGCATATCTTATTTTCTTGCATTTTGGTCGATCCTAGAAATTTCACGCAACTCAAGGACCTTCGGAGAGAGTTGGAGATTTCGTTATTTTCATATTTGAGAGTTTTCTCGAATTTGAAAAGAGGATCATTTGATTTATTTATTTCATCTTCAATAATTTTTCCGATATCAAAAATATAAGAGGGGAATAATATGACTTTCCCAAAATTAGGAAAAATGAAGATTTAATAAATAGATCAAATTTGGTTTTCCGGTGTTTGTTTGCATTTTATTTGGATAGGGAAAAATGCGCGTTTTCGAAAATTGCATTTTAGGTCCGGAGTAAAGTTCATTTTGTTCGGCTCATTTTTAGGAGTCGGGGAAAATTTACTTTAGAATTTTTGGAGCCCGTTTAGATTTTCTTTTGTGTGTTTTTCTGCGCGCGAAATCAGTTAAAAAAAAGAGAGCCAGGCCAGCCGGGCCAAAGGCCCAGCCAGCCGGCCGCCTCCCCAGCCGCGCGCGTGCCAGCGCCAGGCGCCAGGCGCCAGGCAGCCGCCGCCTGCTTCCTAGGTCGAGTCCTAGTTGGACTCTAGGCTACCTTTTTCCTTTGTTTCGTTTTTCCTTTTCCTACTCTATTTCTTGTCCCCTACCCCAAGTAATCTCTCCCCTCTCCTATATAAATACCCCCATAGACCCCCCCTCTCCTCACACCAAAACCCAAACCCCCTCCCCTCCCCAAGCCGCGCCCCACCCCACGCCCCTCACCCACCGCCGCCGCCCCTATAGCGCCCGTCCGCCGCCCTAGCACGCCGCCGTCGCCACCGTTCGCCCCTGCCTCGCCGGAGGTAGCCCCGCGCCTCTCTTTTTCTTCCCCGCGGTTCGGTTCTTTTAAAAGAAACCGTTCCGGTTTTCTTTTCCGGTTTTTCTCTCCGATTCTTCGTTTCGGTTTCTTTTCCGAAACCCTAGATCGGTTTTCCGTTTTCTTTTTCGGTTTCTTTTCCGAAAACCCTAGATCGGTTTTCGTTCTTCTTTCGGACCGTTCGTCTCAACGAACGTGATCACCGATTATTCCCGGTTAACGACGCCCGTTCGTTTAACCGTTCGTCTCTTTCTTTTCGTCGGATTTATTCCGCGATCGCGATCTCAGATCCGATCTTCGTTCTAGTTTATCTTCTCGCCCGTTTATCGAATCAGGTGATTCAAGCGCCTAGAGTTTCGTCTCGAAACCGCCGTTCCGTCTAATCAACTTGAACAAGTTTTTTGCTATGGTAAAATTTGACCTAGTTTCAACTTGCTAGAACCGAGTTGTTTTCTTCCGCCGTTTGTTTTCCGTCGTTTGTTCGGTTCGTTCTTTCTTTGCAACCGGAGTTCTTAAGTTGAACTTTCTGGTTCGTTCTCTCGTTCGAGTTTTACTTGTGCATTAGATGAGTACTTATTGTGTGGTTACTATTGCTTGCTTACGATAGATTGACCGGAGTGTGACGAGTAGATCTATCAAGAGTTTTGAAGTGCGAATCATCTTCATCAACATTGCAGGCAAGTTCACACTTTGATCATACCTTTTCTACAACCCAGTTTTATTGCATTAGATCAATCCTCTCACATTGCATGATTAGGATCTAATTAAATTGTGGGATGGGAAGTAGATGAGGTAGTACCTATTACCTGTATTATTATGAAACCTTTGGGAGTTACTTCTACGTTTGCTTATTATGCCATGCTATGCTAGTAGACGTGGATTGGGTGAGTGATATCCATGACAGATGTGAGTTGATAATTTTAATGGTTTATCTAAGGTGGCAACTTAAACACACATCTGGGTGGATTGAGGCACCTGATGTCTATCAGGACTTGCCTGTTTTTTTTGGACCGCCACCCAGGCTCAAAGGGATCATAAGATCTTTCATGCTAGAAACTTCCGTGTGCAGCCACATGCTACTATGGGCTCTGGCATAGTTGACTAAGTTGTGCGAACTCTTACGGGGTGGACTAGCAGATGTAGGGGTTGTAGGTGGTACGGTCTACCCCACATGTAAGGTGCTAGCGCTTCTGAAAGACTATGTCTCGGTCATCCGTTTCTCAAACACCATGTAGTGCGAGAAAACAAACGGAGGCGATCGAGTCATGTGGGGAAAAGTGCGCAAACCTCTGCAGAGTGTACAAACTAATCATGATTAGCCGTGTCCCCGGTTATGGACAACTTGAGTATCTAGTACTTGAATATCATGTGAATCTCAACATGTTACTTCTAATTAATGTTGTTGGGTTTTAATTATTTTTAATTGGGATTGAGAATGCTGTCAACCATTCTCAATGTTTCACAACCACCATGATAGTTAAATAAATTTATTCCTTTGCAGTAGGGAAAAATTGGCTTTACGCAAAAACCTTATAACCATAGAGCTTTTCCACCAGCCAAATATGCATGTAGTGATAGCCATTGTTCATCATTCTCTATGGTGTGAATTTGCCAGTACATTCAATGTACTGACCCGTTTCGGGCTGCAACGTCTCATGTTGCAGGATTATCTTACGACGAGTAAGTGATACGTTAGGGTTACGATTTCTACACTCAACTTTGCCGTTGGTGTTGATGGGAATCCACAACCTTGTTGCTACCGCTATTTGGATTGAGGTAATAGTATTTACGTTACTTTATACATGTGATTTACCTCTGTTATAAATCCTTCGAGTACTGTGTGTGTTAGCATACCGATCCAGGGATGACACGTAAGCATAGAGACTTGACCCATTCGGGTCGGGTCGCTACACTTTAGCATCACCCTTTAATGAGAAAGGAAATAATTTGAGAATAAAGTAATACTGAGTTTTCTCATGATGAGTAAAAAGGGTGGCTATATCATTCAACTTAGTAAGATGTGCCACAATAGTTTTAGTTTCATAACCATGGAAAGGAATAGATTCAACCAAAGTAATTAACTCTGGGTCGACAGATAATTCGTAATCCTTATCATCAATAAAGATTGGTGAAGTAGCAAACTTAGGATCACATTTCATTCTAGCATTCAAAGATTTTTCTATATATTTGCATAGTAATTTCTCTAGATAATCTCTATCCTTAAAAGCAAGAATATCTCTAGGTGTCTCCTCATTCATAACATAACTTTCCGGTACCTTAGGCAATTCATATCTAGGAGGGCTAGTTCTAGCAGGTGTTTCAGGACATTCAGTTTCAAGCTCAACAACAGATTTAACAACATCATGTTGTATAACTCTACCAATTTGTTTATCAAGAAAATCACCAAGTGGCACATCATCATTATCAAGCAAGGTACTAGCATCATCATAAGCATCATTCATAGTAGAAGTAGCATCATCAATAACTTGCAACATTTCAGAATTAATAGCATGTGGTGGTGTTGAAAGTTTACTCAAAACAGAAGGTGAATCTAAAGCAGAACTGGATGGCAGTTCCTTACCTCCCCTCGTCTTTGAGGGAAATATCTTAGTCTTTGGATCCTTCAGATTTTTCATAGTGATAATATGATAATAATCCCAAGGGACTCAACAAATATAGCTATGCTCCCCGGCAACGGCGCCAGAAAAAGGTCTTGATAGCCCACAAGTATAGGGGATCGCAACAGTTTTCGAGGGAAGAGTATTCAACCCAAATTTATAGATTTGACACAAGGGGAACCAAATAATATTTGAAGGTATTAGCAGCTGAGTTGTCAATTCAACCACACCTGGGGATTAATTATCTGCAGCAAAGTGATCAGTAGCACAATAGTTTGATAGTTTTGATAGTAGTGACAACAACAATAGTAATAGTAACAATGATAGCAGTAATTTTATAACAAGTGTAACGGTGATGATAGCAGTAGTAACTTAGCAGAAACAATATAAGATAAATTCGTAGGCATTGGATCGGTGACTTGTTGGATGATATTCATCATGTGACAGTTATAACCTAGGGCGATACGGCACTAGCTCTAGTTCATCGATATAATGTAGGCATGTATTCCGTAAATAGTCATACGTGCTTTATTAAAAGAACTTGCATGATATCTTTTGTCCTACCCTCCAGTGGCAGCGGGGTCCATATTGGAAACTAAGGGATATTAAGGCATCCTTTTAATAGAGAACCGGAACAAAGCATTAACACATAGTGAATACGTGAACTCCTCAAACTACGGTCATCACCGGGAGAGTCCCGATTATTGTCACTTCGGGGTTGCCGGATCATAACATGTAGTAGGTGACTATAACTTGCAAGATCAGATCTAAAACATGGATATAATGATGAATTCATAAACGGTTCAGATCTGAAATCATGGCACTCGTGCCCAAAGGGACAAGCATTAAGCATAGCAGAGTCATAGCAATATCAATCTAAGAACATAGTGGATACTAGGGATCAAGCCCTAACAAAACTAACTCGATTACCTGATGAATCTCATCCAACTTCTCTCTGACCAGCGAGCCTACGAAGGAATTACTCACTCCCGGTGGGCAGCATCATGGAATTGGCGATGGAAAAGGGTTGGTGATGACGAAGAAGGAAGACCCCCCTCTCCGGAGCGCCAAACTGACTCGAGATCTGCCCTCCCAAGGAAGAACAGGGCTTGGCAGCGGCTCCGTCTCATGGATCATGATAATTCTTTCTCCCTGATTTTTTTCTCCGTAAATAGGAATTTATAGTGTTAGGGTTGAGGTCTGCGGGGCCACCAGGTGGGTACAACCCACGTGGGCGCACCAGGAGAGGGGGGCACGCCCTGGTGGGTTGTGCCCACCCAGGGGCCCCTCTCCGGTAAGTCTTGTCTCCAGAAATTCTTATATATTATATAAAAATTCCTCGCAAAGTTTCCTTCCATTCCGAGAACTTTTATTTCTGCACAAAAACAACACCAGGGTAGTTCTGCTGAAAACAGCGTCTGTCCGGGGTTAGTTTCACTCAAATCATGCAAATTAGAGTCCAAGACAAGAGGAAAAACGTGCGAAAAAGTAGATACGTTGGAGACGTATCACAACACCATCTCATCTCAAACCATAGTTCATCTCTTGTGTTCAATCTTGTTACCGGAACTATAGATTTGTGCTTGTGGGTGACTAGTAGTGTTAATTACATCTTGTAGTTGATTACTATATGGTTTATTTGGTGGAAGATTATATGTTCAGATCCAATATGCTATTTAATACCCCTCTAATCTTGAGCATGATTATCATTTCAAAATAGTTACTTTTGTTCTTGAGGTCACGAGATAAATCATGTTGCAAGTAATCATGAGAACTTGATATGTGTTTGATATTTTGATAGTATGTATGTAGTTATTCCCTTAGTGGTGTCATGTGAACGTCGACTACATGACACTTCACCATATTTGGGCCTAAGGGAATGCATCGTGGAGTAGCAATTAGATGATGGGTTGCGAGAGTGATAGAAGCTTAAACCCCAATTTATGCGCTATTCGTAAGGGACCGATTGGATCAAAAAGTTTAATGCTATGGTTAGAATTTATTTCTTATACTCTTCTCGTAGTTGTGGATGCTTGCGAGAGGGTTAATCATAAGTAGGAGGTTTGTTCAAGTAAGAAAAGCACATAAGCACCAGTCCGCCCACATATCAAATTATCAAAGTAGCGAACACAAATCAAACCAACATGGTGAAAGTGACTAGATGAAATTCCCGTGTACCCTCAAGAACAGTTTGCTTATCATAAGAGACCGTTTTGGCCTATCCTTTGCCTCAAAAGGATTGGGCTACCTTGCGGCACTTTTGTTACTATTATCGTTACTTGCTCGTTACAAATTATCTTGTTGTCAAACTACTCTGTTACTTACAATTTCAGCACTTGCAGACATTACCTTGCTGAAAACCACTTGTCATTTCCTTCTGATCCTCGTTCGGTTCTACACTCTTACTTATCGAAAAAAGCTATAATTGATCCCCTATACTTGTGGGTCATCTGTACTTGGTATGTCTTGGCCTGGCGTAGATCTCCCCGGCAACGGCGCCAGAAATTCTTCGTGCTACCTCTTGAGCTTGCGTTGCCTTTTCCATTGAAGAGGAAAGGGTGATGCAGCAAAGTAGTGAAGGAAATTTGCCCTAGAAGCAATAATAAAGTTGTTATTTATATTTCCTTATATCATGATAAATGTTTGTTATTCATGCTAGAATTGCATTAACCGGAAACTTAGTACACGTGTGAATACATAGACAAACAGAATGTCACTAGTATGCCTCTACTTGACTAGCTCGTTGATGAAAGATGGTTAAGTTTCCTAGCCATTGACAAAGAGTTGTCATTTGATAAACGGGATCACATCATTAGAGAATGACATGATTGACTTGACCCATCCATTAGCTTAGCACGATGATCATTTAGTTTACTGCTATTGCTTTTTCCATAACTTATACATGTTCCTATGACTATGAGATTATGCAACTCCAGAATACCGAGGAACACTTATTGTGCTATCAAACATCACAACATAATTGGGTGACTATAAAGATGCTCTGCAGGTGTCTCTGATGGTGTTTGTTGAGTTGGCATAGATCAAGATTAGGATTTGTCATTCCGTGTATCGGAGAGGTATCTCTGGGCCCTCTCGGTAATGCACATCACTATAAGCCTTGCAAGCAATGTAACTAATGAGTTAGTTACGGGATGTAGCATTACGGAACGAGTAAAAAGACTTGCGAGTAACGAGATTGAACTAGGTATTGAGATACCGACGTTCGAATCTCGGGCAAGTAACATACCGATGACAAAGGGAGCAACATATGTTGTTATCGGTTTGACCGATAAAGATCTTCGTAGAATATGTAGGAACCAATATGAGCATCCAAGTTTTGCTATTGGTTATTGACCGGAGATGAGTCCCGGTCATGTCTACACAATTCTCGAACCATAGGGTCCGCACGCTTAACATCGGTGACGATCGATATTATGATTTTATGTGTTTCGATGTATCGAAGGTTGTTCGGAGTCCCGGATGTGATCACGGGCATGAAGAGGAGTCTCGAAATGGCCGAGACATAAAGATCAATATATTGGAAGACTATGTTTGGACATCGGAATGGTTCCAGATGAGTTTGGGAATATATCGGAGTACCGGGAGGCTACCGGAACCCCTCGGGAAGTATATGGGCCTTATTGGGCCATAGTGGGAGTGAGGAGAAGGGAGACTAGAAGCCCCCCCAAGCCCAATCCGAATTGGGTGGGGGTCGGCCCCCCTTTCCTTCCTCCTTCCTTCCTCTCCTAGTCCAACTAGGGAAGGCGGGAATCCTACTCCCGGTGGGAGTAGGACTCCTCCAGGCCGCGCCATAGAGGGTGGGCCCTTTCCCCTCCTCCACTCCTTTATATACAGGGGAGGGGCACCCCATAGATACACAAGTTTACAATTATCTTAGCCGTGTGCGGTGCCCCCCTCCACCATAATCCACCTCGGTCATATCGTTGCAGTGCTTAGGCGAAGCCCTGTTCAGGTAGCTTCATCATCACCGTCATCATCACCATCCAACTAAGGAAGGGGGGATCCTACTCCCGATGGGAGTAGGACTCCTCCAGGGCGCGCCATAGAGAGCCGGCCCTCCCCCCTCCTCCACTCCTTTATATACGGGGGAGGGGGGCACCCCATAGATACACAAGTTGACATTGTCTTAGCCGTGTGCGGTGACCCCCTCCACCATAATCCACCTCAGTCATATCGTTGCAATGCTTAGGCGAAGCCCTGTTCCGATAGCTTCATCATCACCGTCATCAAGCTGTCATGCTGACGAAACTCTCCCTCGACACTCAGCTGGATCTAGAGTTCATGGGACATCACTGAGCTAAACGTGTGTAGATCGCAGAGGTGCCATACCTTCGGTGCTAGGATCGGTCAGATTGTGAAGACGTTCGACTACATCAACCGCGTTGTCATAACGACTCCGCTTACGGTCTACGAGGGTACGTAGACAACATTCTTCCCATCTCATTGCTATGCGTCACCATGATAGATCTTGCGTGTGCGTAGGATTTTTTTTTGAAATTACTGCATTCCCTGTAGGTGTCAAAACCGGCGGATCTCGGGTAGTGGGTCCCGAACTGTGCGTCTAAAGCAGATGGTAACATGAGGCAGGGGACACGATGTTTACCCAGGTTCAGGCCCTCTTGATGGAGGTAACACCCTACGTCCTGCTTGATTGTTCTTGATGATATGAGTATTACAAGAGTTGATCTACCACGAGATCATAGAGGCTAAACCCTAGAAGCTAGCCTATGGTATGATTGTATGTTGTCCTATGGACTAAACCCTCCGATTTATATAGACACCGGAGGGGGCTAGGGTTACACAGAGTCGGTGATAAGGGAGGAGATCTACATATCCGTATTGCCTAGCTTGCCTTCCACGCCAAGGAGAGTCCCATCCGGACACGAGACGAAGTCTTCAATCTTGTATCTTCATAGTCCAATAGTCCGGCCAAAGGATATAGTTCGGCTGTTCGGAGACCCCCTAATCCAGGACTCCCTCAGTAGCCCCTGAACCAGGCTTCAATGATGATGAGTCCGGCGCGTAGTTTTGTCTTCGGCATTGTAAGGCGGGTTCCTCCTCCGAATAATCCATGGAAGATTTTGAACACAAGGATAGTGTCCGGCTCTGCAAAACAAGTTCCACATACCACCGTAGAGAGAATAATATTTCCAAAAATTTAACCTGCTGACACGTTTAGCAACATGTCATCATGTCATGGCCTAGTCATTATTCGAACCATTTTTCTCAACCAGCACTGCACATATCGTGAGGTGATTTTCTTGACATGTCTTGTCAAAGCAGAGATCGTGTCCGCCTATCACGGGATTCTCATCAATACGGATGTGGGTAACCCAACCGTGCCATCAATTACGGCGCTTGGGAAATAAGAGGTTTTACCAGGTGAGGGGGGAGGCACACCACCTCTTTCGCCCTTATAAAGGGACAAGGATTCACCATTTTCACCCGCGCCTTCTTCCCGATTCATTCCCTTCTGCTCAGGCTCCAACGCCCAAGCGTTCATCTTCTCTTCCCACAGAAGGCCTTCCAAAGATGTCCGAATCCGGAGCAGGAGGCAAATGGATGGCCTCTACCATCCGAGAGAAGGATATCAAAAAGCTTCAGGAGGCCGGGTATCTGGCCAAGAAAATTAGCCACCGTCTCCCGACGGCGGGACAGATCGTCCCTACACCGGAACCCCATGAGAGGGTTGTATTCCTCCCTCACTTTGTCTGCGGGCTAGGGTTTCCCCTCCACCCGTTCGTTCGCGGCATCATGTACTATTATGGGATCGATCCTCACGATCTGTCCCCTAATTCCTTCCTCAACATATCGACATTTATTGTCATGTTCGAGGCTTTCCTCCGCATTTCGCCGCACTTTGGTTTATGGCTGAAGGTTTTTAATGTGAAGCCCAAGGTGGTGGGCGGCGAGCACACCAAGTGCGTGGGCGCTATGGTGAGCAAGATGCCCAACATCATATGGCCAACGGGAACCTTTAATGATTCTGTCAAGGAGTGGCAACAGTAGTGGTTTTACATCACTGAGCCGTGCGGCAAGGAGTGGGCCGCCTCTCCCGAGTTTCGATCCGGCGCCCCTCTGCGGCTTACATCCTGGATCAAGAAAGTCCTGGACTGGTCCTCGTCCGACGAACTATCGGTGCTTCAGACGTGCGTTAAAGATATGGGAGATAAGAGCATTGAGCTTGTCAATGTAGTCCAGGTGATGTTAGTCCGCCGGATACTTCCTTGTCGACACCGGACTTGCAATCTATGGGATTTCGATCCAGCCAGGCACCAAACCTTGCAAAGGTTCTTCGGCTCCTCGCACAAGGACATTTGGAAGGTGCTTTTCAAGTCCAGCAAATCATGGCCGGACTCCGCCGAAGACCGCGGGTACCAACAGTCTTGCAAGTTCGGTGAGTTTATCAAACTTTTCTATCCGCATGACCCAAAGGAAGCGCTTAACGCATGTTTACTCAACTCCCCCAGAGTTGTACGAAGAAGGCGGAGTGGATCCATTGTCCGGCCCCGCTGCTCGAAGACCTGGCCATCCCACTTCTGACGAAGATGCTGGTCCCGGCGCCCTACAAGGTGCCGAAGAAGATGGCCGAAAAGGAGGCCAAAAAGGCTCGGGGCGGCCTTCGTCGTTGCGGCACTTCGGACATAATACCCGAAGGCTCTGATGCCCGTTCTGCCTCCGAAGAGGATAAAAAGGAGGAGGAAGATGAATCCCCTGCAGGGGGGAGGAGGAAAAGGATGACCTCCGCACCCTTGAAGGCCGAACCGCCCAAAAGGGGAAGGGCTTCTCTTCCGGAGGAGTCCACTGTCGCCGCTGACAGCGACCTGACATGGGATCCCAGGGCCCAGCCCCTGGTCAACTCATAAGTGTATAAGATCTGAGTACGTTTAAGCATCCGGACTCATCGTGGCTTAGCAGTTTAACCATAAGCCATATTTTTTGGTAGGCCGGTGAGGTCCCGTACCAAACAATCCTCATCAGAGGACCTGCTGAGCTCAAATGCTATGGAGAGTGGGACGCCCCAAAAGGCCCCTTCCTCCAAAAAGGTGCATAACACCGAGGCTTCATCCCAGGAGGACCCCGGCCAAGGAGGAAAGGAAGAAACCGTGAAGGCGGTGCCTGGAGGTCAAACCGCAGGGGGCGGACGCATGGGGGAAAATATTCCCATAGGGTCTGACGGCGGAGGCGACCTTGAGTTCGGCTCCTCACCGGATGCGATTCCAAAGGTGTATACGGCTCCAGAATCAAGAAGGCAGCCTCCCTCAGCTGGAGGGAGCGTGCCTGTTCCGCCGGCAACCTCTGTCCATCCAGAGGTGTTGGATGCTTTGTTGGTGGCGTTACGAGACGCCTCCATTGTTGATGAACACCATGCCCTTATGGGTGCGGTGATTGAGAAGATTCAGTCAACCGAGAGTGGACTGAACGAAGCCTGTATCAGCCTTATAAGAGGCTTTGAGGTATGTTTTATAAGTTTGCCGAAGAGTGTCATAGTATAGATAGTAGCCCCTGATACCCTGTTCGGTGAAAGAAGGAACCGGACAGGGGATCGCATTGATGATCACAGGAAGACTTATTGAGTGATATTGATTTCTCTTCTGTTCCAAGCAGATACCTATATCGGCTGCTGCCTCTCGTACTGTGGAGATTTTCGGATTGAATCAAAGTCTGGAGCAGGCCATAGAAGAAATTGGCCAATTAAAAATGCAGTTGAGGGATAAACAAGGTATGCATGGAGTTGCGTGCATTTATTGTGAAATAAATGTTCGGTAGGAAATAAGCCGCATAATTTTGTGCTAGGGGTTATGACCGAAGTCGAGGCCCTCAAAAGGGCCGTTGCCGAGGCCGAGAAAAAGGCGGCCATGGAGCGGACTCTTCGTGAGAAACACGAAGGCAGAGTTATTAAAGCTAAGCAGGAGCTGCAAGACGCCGTAAGTAAATGCAAGGCCTTGGAGCAGAGTTTAATGGAGAAGGAGTCCGAACTCACCAAGGCGCGTCAAGCCACGAGCGAAGCCCGGGGGGAAACCCAAAGCGCCCTGCAGGGGATCCAAGAGGCGAGGAAGATCGCGTCGGGTAAGGCTTTTCCCATGTAAAGAAAGTATTTGAAGGGAAAACTATGTTTCTGATTGTGAATCCGGACTTCTCAGGTGTATTTGCCGAGCTACCTCACAGTATATCAGATGCCGCGCAATTCTACCGAGCCGAAGGAAGGAACACCGCTGATAAGCTCTTTTGGTCACAGTATTTGGCACCGAATTATCTGATGCCTTTTGCCGATCAACTGAAACAGCTGATCGAACTGCATAAGGCGGCGGAACTAGCCATGAAAGATATGGTTATCCGGCTATGGCCTACCGAGCCGATTCCAGGCAGCTACTTCGGGCTCGTGAGGCGGCTTATAAATGCTTGCCCTCGACTTGATGTCATCAAGCGGTCGGTCTGTATAGAAGGAGTGTGAATGGCCTTAGCCCTCGCAAAGGTGCACTGGGGTAAGATGGATGCCGAAAAGCTAGTGACCGAGGGACCGCCAGAGGTGAAGGAGCACCGCAAGCCCGAATTGTATTATAAGAGTGTCCTGAAAGGATCCTACCTTGCAGCGGAGCTATGTACCAAGGACATCATATTTCCATGAATGCCGATCATTTTTTTCCTTTGTAATGTTTGAACAAGGTCGTTTATATGTTGCCTGTTATAAAAAGTTTACCCTCCTATGCGGCCGTTTGTATGTTAAGGCTGAGAGTTGGCCAATCGTCGGCTTCTGCCCCCACGTAAGAAGTACGGGGGTGTTCGGGATAAACCTGAGCACTCTTTATCCCAGTTTTGGGTCCTCCAAGGGAGGTGCTCAGCACAACGAACCAGGCAATCAGACTATAGGGATTTATCACTCTCACTTAGCCATAGGAGCTTTAGTATGGTCGGCACAGCCCCTTGTGTTCGGAAGACCGTACTAGGGGCTCCATAAGCGCCTGATCGGAGAAAAAGCCGATCCATCGCACGCTGCATTGGTTATGGCATTATGCGGGAGAAATCCTTAAAGATTTTGTGACCGCTTGAACAGCTGACCAGCTCGCGCCGTATCATGACAGTTAGTTTTCAGCTTTCTCTACTGAGGTGCTCGTCCGGAAGAACCGGGACACAATCGTAGTAGTTCTCCCAGTGCTACCTTAGCCGATATAGCGGAACGTAAGGTACCAAAACATGGGAGCCGGGCAAACCCAACTATTGACCCAAGACATGATTCGGAGCTGATGCATATAATGCTATAAGTTCGGGGTGCCGAACTTCCATGAAGGTGTTCGGACTTTTATTGCCGTGTTACGGGGAAAAGAAAGCCCCTGTCATATTTAAGGCATGTCGCTGTGTACGGATGCCATTTGACAAAATGATTTCGATAAGAAATAATCAGCAGATAAACGTCATATAAATCCACATGTTGCATTCGAATAATACGTCTATGCGTATGGGTACAAGTAATGTGATAAAGAAAGGAGTTGTGATAGCAGAACCTGCTGTGACTAGGGGGAAGAGGTTGAGTGCGGATCCGTATTGTAGCCGTACGTTCGCTGCGGGGAATGTCTAAGGATCCCCTGACGCGTTCGAGCTGCCTCTGTGGAGTCCGTCCCGGTCGGTGCAAAGGTGAACCTGCAAAGGAAATATAAGAAATGTTTGCATGCCGGAGGGCGGTTGAACCGCTGAGTTCAGCCTGTCATGGCCTTCGTCGGAGTGTTTAGTTGAGCTCTGGACGAGCCGGGGTATCCTTTCGCGAAGTAGTTCGGAGCCCCTTGACGGTGTCCGGGAGCCTGGGCGTCGACTCGAGGTTCGGCTGCAAGGTGCTGCTCGTTGTTCCTGCTGCTGAGGCAGTGATGTATTTGTTGGTGCCGAAGGAAGGTTCGGCCTTGCCATGAACCGTGATGACGTCGCGTGGACCGGGCATTTTGAGCTTACGGTAGGCATAATGTGGCACTGCGTTGAATCGAGCGAATGCGGTTCGCCCGAGCAGTGCTTGATAGTCACTACGGAAAGGGGCGATTTCGAAGATTAACTCTTCGATACGGTAATTTTCTGGTGATCCGAATATTACCTCGAGGGCAATGGAGCCTGTACAGCTAACCCCCATACCTGGTATGATGCCTCTAAAAGTGGCTTTAGTGGGCTTGATCGCTGAATGATCGATGCCCATCTTGCACACTGTGTCCTCGTAAAGCAGATTTAAACTGCTACCTCCGTCCATAAGGGCTCGAGTGAGGTGGAACCCGTCTACTATTGGGTCGAGGATTAGTGCGGCTGGATTGCCCCGATTGGCGTTAACCGGACGATTCGTGCGGTTGAAGGTGACTGGCCCTAGCTTATATTGTGGGACAGCGAGTTCCGTTGAGCCTCGTCCCTAAGGGTGCATCTCTGGTCCAAGTGGGCAATTTGGGTGGTATTTACCACATTCACCGATTGAATATGGGGGGGGGGGATTTCTTTTGCCCTCCTGTGTTCGGCGATCTGGGCTCTTCGTCGCTATCGTCGCTTTGAGACCCCTCTTCTTTTTTGGCGCCTGCCTTGCTGGCTTGTTTGAAGACCCGACATTCTCTGTTGGTATGGGTGGCTGGCGTTTCTGGGGTGCCATGAATTTGGCATTGGCGAGCGAGTATGTAGTCCAGACTGGATGTACTCGAATTTGTATTTTTGGGCGGCCCTTTCCGCTGACCGGACTTTGAGCCCCTGAACCCGGCATTAACTGCCGTATTTTTGGCGTTTTCGCCATATTTGCGGCGCTTGTGTTTTGCCGTTGCTATCCCTGGCTTGTGATATGCCAGGTTTGCTTGCTGTATTGGTACTACAAGCGAACCAACTATCTTCGCTCGCACAAAAGTGGGTCATAAGTGTCATGAGGGCTGCCATAAATTTTGCCTTCTCTTGGCCGAGGTGCCGGGCAAGCCATTCGTCATGGATATTATGCTTAAATGCCGCTAAGGCCTCTGCATCTGGACAGTCGACAATTTGGTTCTTCTTGGTTAGGAACCGGGTCCAGAATTTCCTGGCCGATTCCCCTAGCTGCTGAGTTATATGACTTAAGTCGTCAGCGTCCGGCGGTTGCACGTAAGTGCCCTGGAAATTATCCAGGAATGCCTCTGCCAGGTTCTCCCAACTTCCTACGGAGTTGGTCGGCAAGCTATTGAGCCAATGCCGAGCCGGCCCTTTGAGTTTGAGCGGGAGATACTTGATGGCATGTCGGTCATCCCCGCGGGACATATGAATGTGGAGGAAGAAGTCTTCTATCCATACCGCGGGGTCTGTAGTACCATCGTATGATTCGATGTTTACGGGTTTAAACCCTTCTGGGAATTCGTGATCCATTACTCCATCAGTGAAGCATAAGGGGTGTGTGGCGCCTCTGTGCCGGGCTATATCGCGATGCGGTTCATACGAGTCTTGTCTGCCGTGTCCGGCTCGGCCGGATTTGCTTTTAGTGTATCCGGTGTGACGATCATCGTCGCGTATTGGTGCGTGCCCCCTCGATCCGTAGATCGATCTTGCATGTTTTGCCTTGTTTTCAAATACGTCTCGCAGGTCTCGTGTGTTGCCCCAGGCCTTGGTATTTTTGTTTGAGTGGCGGCGGGGTGTAGGCTGAACTTCAAGCCGAAACACTTCTCTGGCTTGGCCACGAGGCGGCCGGTCAGCCGCATCGTACACTGGTGATGTAGGTTTCAATGCTTCCTCCTCGAAGTGGGGTACCAACCTGCGCTTTGGGTAATTCTTGGAGGGGCGCTCGAGTTTGTATTCCTCGGCCGCAAGGACTTTGGTCCATCTGTCTGCTAGCAAGTCTTGATCAGCTTGAAGCTGTTGTTGCTTTTTCTTCAGGCTATTTGCTGTGGCCATAAGCCGGCGCTTGAAGCGCTCCTGCTTGACGGGATCCTCAGGCACGATAAATTCTTCATCGCCGAGGCTCACCTCGTCTTCGGAGAGAGGCATGTAATTGTCCTCCTCCGGTTCTCCTTGTGCCACCTACTCTGGAGGGCTAGCTTGTTCATCCTCCCGCTCTACATCGTACTGGAGGGGATTGTGGTTGTCTTCGGCACTATCTAGAGTGTTATTATCTCCTGTGCCGGTATCACTACTTTTGTTGTGGCGGGACTTAGAGCGGCGCCGCTGACGTCGGCGCTTGGGTTGCTTCTTGGAGGGGTCATCCTCCGCTGTCTCGTCGCCATTGCCTTCTTTGGGGGTGTCCACCATGTATATATCGTATGATGAGGTGGCGGTCCGGCGCCCTATGGGCGGTGGTTCCTGTTCGTCTCCTGCATCATCGTCCATACCGTCGATGTCTTCAAAGTTGAAGTTGAGCACGTTGGTTAAATCGTTGACAGTGGCTACTAAGTGGGTGGTGGGTGGGCAACGAATTTCTTTGTCGTCCGCATCCCATTCTAGTTGGACATAGTTCGGCCAAGGTTCTCCTGACAAGGAGAGAGACCTTAATGAATTTAGCACATCGCCGAAAGGTGAGTGCTGAAAGATATCCGCAGAGGTGAACTCCATGATCGGCGCCCAGTCGGATTTGATGGGCGCAGATGCAGGCGACTCGGAGACCATGGCCAGAGACGAATCCAGTGGTTCGGCGACACGGCTCTCGTAAGGGGTGAAGTCAGTATACGGCTTTATCGCCACTGAGATTGCGGTCTCCATGGCGGGGTCTATCCCTCCGCTCTCGGATGGCGCAATTTGCTCCAGATTGACAGCCGGAATAGTTGCAGATGCGATCTCCCGAATATTGTCCGATGGTAGAGTTACGTCATGCTCGTCGTGACTGTGCAGCGCACCTGACACGGGCTCGAATCCATCGAAGATCAAGTCTCCGCGGATGTCGGCAGTGTAGTTCAAGTTTCCAAATCTGACCTGATGACCAGGGGCGTAGCTCTCGATCTGCTCCAGGTGGCCAAGCGAATTGGCCCGCAGTGTGAAGCCGCTGAATACAAAGATCTGTCCGGGGAGGAAAACCTCACCCTGGATCACATAGCTACCGATGATCGAAAGAGCCATCAAGCCTTACAGTGACGACACAGTGGAACTCTCAATGAAAGCACCAATGTCGGTGTCAAAACCGGCGGATCTCGGGTAGGGGGTCCCGAACTGTGCATCTAAGGCAGATCGTAACAGGAGGCAGGGGACACGATGTTTACCCAGGTTCGGGCCCTCTTGATGGAGGTAATACCCTATGTCCTGCTTGATTGTTCTTGATGATATGAGTATTACAAGAGTTGATCTACCACGAGATCGTAGAGGCTAAACCCTAGAAGCTAGCCTGTGGTATGATTGTATGTTGTCCTACGGACTAAACCTCCGGTTTATATAGACACCGGAGTGGGCTAGGGTTACACAGAGTCGGTTACAAGGGAGGAGATCTACATATCCGTATTGCCTAGCTTGCCTTCCACGCCAAGGAGAGTCCCATCCGGACACGAGACGAAGTCTTCAATCTTGTATCTTCATAGTCCAATAGTCCGGCCAAAGGATATAGTCCGGCTGTCCGGAGACCCCCTAATCCAGGACTCCCTCATTCCCCAACAGTGATATCAGAGCCAGGTCTATGCGTAGATGTTATATGCACAAGTAGAACACAAAGAAGTTGTGGGCGTGGGTATATACATATTGCTTGCTGTCACTAGTTGATTCTTGATTCAGCGGTATTGTTGGATGAAGCAGCTGAGACCGACATTATGCATACGCTTATGCGAGACTGGTTCTACCGACGTGCTTCGCATATAGGTGGCTGGTGGGTTTCTTTCTGAAGATCAAAAAGCAATCACTATACCGCGTTGTGGCTTTTGATGCGTAGGTAAGAACGGTTCTTGCTCAGCCCGTAGCAGCCATGTAAAACTTGCAACAACAAACTAGAGGACACCTAACTTGTTTTTGAAGGGCATGTTGTGATGTGATATGGTCAAGACATGATGCTAAATTTTATTGTATGAGATGATCATGTTTCGTAACAGAGTTATCGGCAACTGGCAGGAGCCATATGGTAGTCGCTTTATTGTATGAAATGCAATCGCCATGTAATTGCTTTACTTTATCACTAAGCGGTAACGATAGTCGTAGCAGCAATAATTGGCGAGACGACAACCATGCTTCGATGGAGATCAAGGTGTCAAGCCGGTGAGGATGGTGATCATGACGGTGCTTTGAAGATGGAGATCAAAGTCACAAGATGATGATGGCCATATAAAATCACTTATATTGATTGCATGTGATGTTTATCCTTTATGCATCTTATTTTGTTTAGTTTGGTGGTAGCATTATAAGATGATCTCTCACTAAATTTCAAGGTATAAGTGTTCTCCCTGAGTATGCATCGTTGGTACAGTTCGTCATGCCGAGACACCATGTGATGATCGGGTGTGATAAGCTCTACGTTCACATACAACGGGTGCAAGCCAGTTTTGCACATGCAGAATACTTGGGTTAAACTTGACAAGCCTAGCATATGCAGATATGGCCTCGGAACACTCAGACAGAAAGGTCGAGCGTGAATCATATAGTAGATATGATCAACATAGTGATGTTCACCATTGAAAACTACTCTATCTCACGTGATGATCGGACATGATTTAGTTGATATGGACCACGTGATCACTTAGATGATTAGAGGGATGTCTATCTAAGTGTGAGTTCTTAAGTAATTTGATTGATTGAACTTTAATTTATCATGAACTTAGTACCTGATAGTATTTTGCATGTCTATGTTGTTGTAGATAGATGGCCCGTGTTGTTGTTGCGTTGAATTTTAGTGCGTTCCTAGAGAAAGCTAAGTTGAAAGATGACGGTAGCAACTACACGGACTGGGTCCATAACTTGAGGATTATCCTCCTTGCTGCACAGAAGAATTACGTCCTGGAAGCACCGCTAGGTAACAAACCCGTTGCAGGAGCAACGCCAGATGTTGTGAACACCTGGAAGAGCAAAGCTGATGACTAATCGATAATTCAGTGTGCCATGCTTTACGGCGGGACTTCAACGACGTATTGAACGTCATGGAGCATATGAGATGTTCTAGGAGTTGAAGTTAATATTTCAAGCAAATGTCCGGATTGAGAGATATGAAGTCTCCAATAAGTTCTACAACTGCAAAATGGAGGAGAATAGTTCTTTCAGTGAACATATACTCAAAATGTTTGGGTACGACAACCACTTGACTCAACTGGGAGTTAATCTTCCTGATGATAGTGTCATTGACAGAGTTCTTCAATCACTGCCACCAAGCTACAAGAGCTTCGTGATGAACTATAATATGCAAGGGATGGATAAGACGATTCCCGAGCTCTTCGCAATGCTAAAGGCTGCGGAGGTAGAAATCAAGAAGGAGCATCAAGTGTGGATGGTCAACAACACCGCCAGTTTCAAGAAAAAGGGTAAAGAGAAGAAGGGGAACTTCAAGAAGAACAGCAAGCAAGTTGCTGCTCAAGTGAAGAAGCCCAAGTCTAGACCTAAGCCTGAGACTGAGTGCTTCTACTGCAAAGGGACTGGTCACTGGAAGCGAAACTACCCCAAGTATTTGGCGGATAAGAAGGATGGCAAAGTGAAAGGTATATTTGATATACATGTTATTGATGTGTACCTTACTAATGCTCGTAGTAGCGCCTGGGTATTTGATACTAGTTCTGTTGCTAATATTTTCAACTCGAAACAGGGGCTACGGATTAAGCGAAGATTGGCTAAGGACGAGGTGATGATGCATGTGGGAAATGGTTCCAAAGTCGATGTGATCGCCGTCGGCACGCTACCTCTACATCTACCTTCGGGATTAGTTTTAGACCTAAATAATTGCTATTTGGTGCCAGTATTGAGCATGAACATTATATCTGGATCTTGTTTGATGAGAGACGGTTATTCATTTAAATCAGAGAATAATGGTTGTTCTATTTATATGAATAATATCTTTTATGGTCATGCACCCTTGACGAGTGGTCTGTTTTTTACTAAATCTTGATAGTAGTGATACACATATTCATAGTATTGAAGCCAAAAGATATAAGTTTAATAATGATAGTACAACTTATTTGTGGCACTGCCGTTTAGGTCATATTGGTGTAAAGCGCATGAAGAAACTCCATGCTGATGGACTTTCGGAATCACTTGATGCTTGCGAACCATGCCTCATGGGCAAGATAACTAAGACTCCGTTCTCCGGAACAATGGAGTAAGCAACAGACTTGTTGGAAATAATACATACTGATGTATGCGGTCCGATGAGTGTTGACGCTCGTGGCGGGTATCGTTATTTTCTTACCTTCACAGATGATTTGAGCAGATATGGGTATATCTACTTGATGAAACATAAGTCTGAGACATTTGAAAAGTTCAAATAATTTCAGAGTAAAGTGGAAAATCATCGTAACAAGAAAATTAAATTTCTACGATCGGATCGTGGAGGTGAATATTTGAGTTATGAGTTTGGTCTTCATTTGAAACAATGCGGAATAGATTCGCAACTCACGCCACCTGGGACACCACAGCGTAATGGTGTGTCCGAACGTCGTAACCGCACTTTATTAGATATGGTGCGATCTATGATGTCTCTCACTGATTTACCGCTATCGTTTTGGGGTTATGCTTTAGAGACAGTTGCATTCACGTTAAATAGGGCACCATCAAAATCGATTGAGACGACACCTTATGAAATTTGGTTTGGCAAGAAACCCAATTTGCCGTTTCTTAAAGTTTGGGGCTGCGATGCTAATGTGAAAAAGTATCAACCTGATAAGCTCAAACCCAAATCGGAGAAATGTGTCTTCATAGGATACCCAAAGGAGACTATTGGGTACACCTTCTATCACAGATCTGAAGGCAAAATATTTGTTGCTAAGAATGGATCCTTTCTAGAGAAGGAGTTTCTCTCGAAAGAAGTGAGTGGGAGGAAAGTGGAACTTGATGAGGTAATTGTAACTGCTCCCTTATTGGAAAGTAGTTCATCACTGAAATCAGTTCCAGTTATTCCTACACCAGTAAGTGAGGAAGCTAATGATGATGATCATGAAACTTCTGATCAAGTTACTACCAAACCTCGTAGGTCAACCAGAGTAAGATCCGCACCAGAGTGGTACGGTAATCCTGTAATGGAGGTCATGTTACTTGACCATGACGAACCAACGAACTATGAGGAAGCGATGATGAGCTCAGATTCTGCAAAATGGCTTGAGGCCATGAAATCTGAGATGGGATCCATGTATGAGAACAAAGTGTGGACTTTGGTTGACTTGCTCGATGATCGGCAGGCCATAGAGAATAAATGGATCTTCAAGAAGAAGACTGACACTGACGGTAATGTTACTATCTACAAAGCTCGACTTGTTGCAAAAGGTTTTCAACAAGTTCAAGGAGTTGACTACGACGAGACTTTCTCACCCGTAGCGGTGCTTAAGTCCGTCCGAATCATGTTAGTAGTTGCCGCATTTTATGATTATGAAATTTGGCAAATGGATGTCAAAACTGCATTCCTTAATGGATATCTTAAAGAAGAGTTGTATATGATGCAACCGGAAGGTTTTGTCGATCCAAAAGGTGCTAACAAAGTGTGCAAGCTCCAGCGATCCATTTATGGACTGGTGCAAGCCTCTCAGAGTTGGAATATACGCTTTGATAGTGTTATCAAAGCATATGGTTTTATATAGACTTTTGGAGAAGCTTGTATTTACAAGAAAGTGAGTGGGAGCTCTGTAGCATTTCTGATATAATATGTGGATGACATATTGTTGATCGGAAATGATACTGAATTTCTGAATAGCATAAAAGGATACTTGAATAAGAATTTTTCAATGAAAGACCTCGGTGAAGCTGCTTATATATTGGGCATCAAGATCTATAGAGATAGATCAAGACGCTTAATTGGACTTTCACAAAGCACATACCTTTATAAAGTGTTGAAGAAGTTCAAAATGGATCAAGCAAATAAAGGGTTCTTGCATGTGTTACAGGGTGTGAAGTTGAGTCAGACTCAATGCCCGACCACTGCAGAAGATAGAGAGAACATGAAAGTCATTTCCTATGCTTCGGCCATAGGTTCTATCATGTATGCAATGTTGTGTACCAGACCTGATGTGTGCCTTGCTATTAGTTTAGCACGGAGGTACCAAAGTAATCCAGGAGTTGATCACTGGACAACGGTCAAGAACATCTTGAAATACCTGAAAAGGACTAAGGATATGTTTCTCGTTTATGGAGGTGACAAAGAGCTCGTCGTAAATGGTTACGTCGATGCAAGCTTTGACACTGATCTGGATGACTCTAAGTCACAAACCGGATACATATTTTTATTAAATGGTGGAGCTGTCAGTTGGTGCAGTTCCAAGCAGAGTGTCATGGCGGGATCTACATGAGAAGCGGAGTACATAGCTGCTTCAGAAGCAGCAAATGAAGGAGTCTGGATGAAGGAGTTCATATCCGATCTAGGTGTCATACCTAGTGCATCGGGTCCAATGAAAATATTTTGTGACAATACTGGTGCAATTGCCTTGGCAAAGGAATCCAGATTTCACAAGAGAACCAAACACATCAAGAGACGCTTTGATTCCATTCGCGATCAAGTAAAGGAGGGAGATATAGAGATTTGCAAGATACATACGGATCTGAATGTTGCAGACCCGTTGACTAAGCCTCTCTCACGAGCAAAACATGATCAGCACCAAGACTCCATGGGTGTTAGAATCATCACAATGTAATCTAGATAATTGACTCTAGTGCAAGTGGGAGACTGAAGGAAATATGCCCTGGAGGCAATAATAAAGTTGTTATTTATATTTCCTCATATCATAATAAATGTTTATTATTCATGCTAGAATTGTATTAACCGGAAACTTAGTACATGTGTGAATACATAGACAAACAGAGTGTCACTAGTATGCTTTTACTTGACTAGCTCGTTGATCAAAGATGGTTAAGTTTCCTAGCCATTGACAAAGAGTTGTCATTTGATAAATGGGATCACATCATTAGAGAATGATGTGATTGACTTGACCCATCCGTTAGCTTAGCACGATGATCGTTTAGTTTACTGCTATTGCTTTCTCCATAATTTATACATGTTCCTATGACTATGAGATTATGCAACTCCCGAATCGGAGGGACACTTAGTGAGCTATCAAACGTCACAACGTAACTGGGTGACTATAAAGATGCTCTACAGGTGTCTCCGATGGTGTTTGTTGAGTTAGCATAGATCAAGATTAGGATTTGTCACTCCGTGTATCAGAGAGGTATCTCTGGGCCCTCTCGGTAATGCACATCACTATAAGCCTTGCAAGCAATGTAACTAATGAGTTAGTTACGAGATGTAGCATTACGGAACGAGTAAAAAGACTTGCGAGTAACGAGATTGAACTAGGTATTGAGATACCGACGTTCGAATCTCGGGCAAGTAACATACCGATGACAAAGGGAACAACATATGTTGTTATCGGTTTGACCGATAAAGATCTTCGTAGAATATGTAGGAACCAATATGAGCATCCAAGTTTTGCTATTGGTTATTGACCGGAGATGAGTCTCAGTCATGTCTACATAGTTCTCGAACCATAGGGTCCGCACGCTTAACGTCGGTGACGATCGGTATTATGATTTTATGTGTTTCGATGTACCGAAGGTTGTTCGGAGTCCTGGATGTGATCACGGGCATGAAGAGGAGTCTCGAAATGGACGAGGCATAAAGATCAATATATTGGAAGACTATGTTTGGACATCGGAATGGTTCCGGATGAGTTTGGGAATATATCGGAGTACCGGGAGGCTACCGGAACCCCCCAGGAAGTATATGGGCGTTATTGGGCCATAGTGGGAGTGAGGAGAAGGGAGACTAGGAGGCCCCCCAAGCCCAATCCGAATTGGGTGGGGGGTCGGCCCCCCTTTCCTTCCTCCTTCCTTCCCCTTTCTTCCTCTCCTAGTCCAACTAGGGAAGGCGGGAATCCTACTCCCGGTGGGAGTAGGACTCCTCCAGGCCGCGCCATAGAGGGTGGGCCCTTTCCCCTCCTCCACTCCTTTATATACAGGGGAGGGGGCACCCCATAGATACACAAGTTTACAATTGTCTCAGCCGTGTGCGGTGCCCCCCTCCACCATAATCCACCTCGGTCATATCGTTGCAGTGCTTAGGCGAAGCCCTATTCAGGTAGCTTCATCATCACCGTCATCACGCCGTCGTGCTGACGAAACTCTCCCTCAACACTCAGCTGGATCTAGATTTCACGGGACGTCACCGAGCTGAACGTGTGCAGATCACGAAGGTGCCATACCTTCTATGCTAGGATCGGTCGGATCATGAAGACGTTCGACTACATCAACCGCGTTGTCATAATGCTTCCGCTTACGGTCTATGAGGGTACGTGGACAACACTCTTCCCCTCTCGTTGCTATGCATCACAATGATAGATCTTGGGTGTGCGTAGGATTCTTTTTTTTTGAAATTACTGTGTTCCCCAACAAGTAGAGTAAGTATTTCCCTTAGTTTTGAGAACCAAGGTATCAATCCAGTAGGAGACAACGCGCAAGCCACCGAATACCTGCACAAACAAACACCAACTTGCACCCAACGCAATAAAGCGGTTATAAATCCCTTGACAGTTATTTGCAGTGTGAGATCTGATGGAGATAGATAAACGGCAAAGTAATGTTATTGGTATTTTTGGTTTATGGAACGGAAAGTAAAAGATTGCAAAGAAAGTAAATAGGAAACTAAAAGTGTAGATCAAAAACTTATATGATGGAAAATAGACCCGGGGCCATAGGTTTCACTAGAGGCTTCTCTCAAGAAAGGAATTATTATGGTGGGTGAACAAACTACTGCCGAGCAATCGATAGAAAAGTGCAAAGTTATGACGATATCTAAGGCAATGATCATGAACAAGGCATCACGTCCGTGTCAAGTAGACCGAAACAATTCTGCATCTACTACTATTACTCCACACATCGACCGCTATCCAGCATGCATCTAGAGTATTAAGTTCATAAGAACAGAGTAACGCTTTAAGCAAGATGACATGATGTAAAGGAATTAACTCAAGCAATATGATTAAAACCCCATCTTTTTATCCTTGATGGCAACAATAGAATACGTGTCGGTTCCCCTTCTGTCACTAGGTTCGAGCACCACAAGATCGAACCCAAAGCTAAGCACTTCTCCCATTGCAAGAAAAACCAATCTAGTTGGCCAAACCAAATCGATAGTTCGAAGAGACTTGCAAAGATATTAAATCATGCATATAAGAATTCAGAGGAGATTCAAATAATATTCATAGATAAGCCGATCATAAATACACAATTCATCGGATCTCCGAAAACACACCGCAAAAGAGTATTACATCGAATAGATCTCCAAGAACATTGAGGAGAACATTGTATTGAGAATCAAAGAGAGAGAAGAAGCCATCTAGCTACTTGCTATGGACCCGTAGGTCCGTGGTAAACTACTCACGCTTCATCGGAGAGGCAATGGTGTTGATGTAGAAGCCCTCCGTGATCGAATCCCCCTCTGGCAGGACGCCGGAAAAGGCCCCAAGATGGGATCTCACGGGTACAGAAGGTTGCAATGGTGGAAAAGTGGTTTAGTGGCTCCCTTGGAAGTTTTTGGGGTATATGAGTATACATAGGAGGAAGATCTAGGTCAGGAGGTCATCGAGGGCCCCACAAGGTTGGGGGGCGCGTCCTACCCCCTGGGTGCGCCCTCCACCCTTGTGGCCGCCTCATGGATCTTCTGACTTGCACTCCAAGTCTCCCGGGTGTCTTCTGGTCCAATAAAAATCATCGCGAAAGTTTTATTCCGTTTGGACTCCGTTTGGTATTCCTTTTCTGCGAAACTCTAAAACAAGGAAAAAACAGGAACTGGCACTGGGCTCTAGGTTAATTGGTTAGTCCCAAAAGTCATATAAAATAGCCTATTAATGCATATATAACATCCAAAACAGATAATATAATAGCATGGAACAATCAGAAGTTATAGATACATTGGAGACGTATCAGTCGTCCATGATGCAAGGGCCACACATGTCGGCCATCCACTGCGCACCGGCGAGGGTAAGACCGCCCCGGGTCATTGCTCTCTCCCATGGAACCCTAAACCTCACAATCCCCCCCCCCCCCGCCCTGTTCGACCCTCTCCCTCTCGTTTTCGCTCGCCCCACGCCGTCATCACCTTGTCCCCCTTCGTCCGGCGCGGCCAACGACCTCCCCGCCGCCGAGGGTTGCGCTAGGAGGATCGCCATCTTTCATTGAGCCGCTCGCATCACCAGATTGGAGCCGAGGAGCATCTCCAGCGTCGTCCGCGCTGTTCCCCTCCGCCTACGGTCACCACTGCACGTAGTCGATCCGTGCGACCTCGACCTCCCCCGGCTTCCTCGAAGCGCCCGCGAGCTCCATAGTGAGCACCTGGTCCTCCCGAAGCCCCTCTTACTCCTCCTCGTGTCCTATGGCCTCGCGCCGGGATTGGCCTCCGCTCACCGGCCGCACCCCGCATCTGCCTCGGGCCTGCATCGTCCGCTCACCCACCGTGCCCTGGCCGCACTGCTGTGTGCCCTTGGGACACCCCGCGCTCACCTCACCGCGCACCCGCACGCGCTCGCTCACGCCTGGTCGCGCCTGCTGCTAGCCTGACTCCAACTGTCACCACTGCTCTCTGCAGGCGCCCTTGCAGACCTCCTCAACGCCTCCCGTTTGCACCAAACAACGCGCGGTATTGCATGCGTTCGAACAAGCTGCTCGGCAGCTTGTTTGGCCCCCTGTGGCAGTTTTCTCAAACCTCGCTGCCGTCCCGGCGTGCCACCACATGCCACCACCTGGGCCACTGATGTGTGGACCCCAATCGCCAGGCAATTTATTTAGGGACTAAGCGCCCACTAACATCCAAGCCCCACAAACTTAATGTTTTAGTTAAAAGTTAGAAAATGACATCTGGGCCCCTTTTGGGTAATTAAGTCAATTAGGCTAAAAAAATTATGTTAATACTAACAGTCACTGACTACTGGGTCCCACCGGACCTAGTTGACCGGTTAAATTGCTGACTGGGCACCCCCAATCTATGACATGTGGGTTTCGGTTGACCCAGTTGAGCAGTCAACAGGTCAACTATTGACATGCTGACTCAACCCATGGCCCCACCTGTCATCCTCATGTGCAATTCTCTAGGTACACTTTCTGTGTACCCACATTTATATTTAATATAGTTTCAAATTAAATTAAATCCAGTAAATTCAGAAAATCATTTAAACTTTGAAAAAATATATAAAATGTGCCATAACTCGGATGAAAATAATTTATATATGAAAAATACCAGAAAAATATAACGAATCCAAATATGCTATCCACACACCTTTCACATGCCTCTAACACTGCAAACATGGAACCTTCCCCTCCGTTTCATCTGTCCGATAACTTCCTAAAGTCGGGGAAATATCCACATATATTTTCCTGCTCTGTCTGTAACGCTCAACACTGCGTTAGGTCACCCCTAGCACCGCATATTTCCATGTCATGCATCATGATGCATTTTGTTTGCTTTATATTTATTGTTTTTTCCTCCTCTTCTCTCTGGTAGACCCCGAGACTAACGCTTCTCCAGGGTACGACTACATGCCTGACGATCAGCTCCTTTCCGCAGAGCTTCCAAGCAAGAAAAACCCCTTGATCATTCCTATATCACCCATTCTTTCTCTCTCATGCTTGCATTAGATTTTGCTACTGTTGTTAGATAGCTCCAATTTTGATCCATAGCCTGCTTTTGTAACCTGCTATTGTTACTTTACCTATTATCCTATATGCTTAGTATAGGTTGGTTAGTGATCCATCAGTGACCCCTCACCCTTGTCCTTGTTGCCCCGCTTAGTTACCAGATGACTCAATCAATGTGATCGATGTGCAGAGACTGACACATCATCGCACGCCCCCTCAGTTGTACGACTCTGTAGAGGTGCTATCAAGTGCCGAAGGTGATACCTTGTAAGGCACCTGAATCTTTGTAGTGTAGCTAATCGGTCGTGGATTACGAAGGGTGATTCCTTCTTCACCACTCCTGATGATGACTTTATCATACAACACCTCAAGTGTGAACCCTTCGAGGGTGATTCCTCAAAGTTCATCTTGACGGTTACATCGAGTAGGAATTCATCAAGGGTGATTCCTCCAATTTCCCCCTTGATGTTATGGACACACGGTTACCTTGACTTTACCTTAGAACCGTGTTGAAGTCGGGTCAGCTCCGAGGGGTACCCGCGAGATGTTGAAGTCGGGTCGGCCCCGAGGGGCACCCGCGAGAGATTGGAGTTGGGTTGACCGTGAGGGTACCCGCGAGATAATTATGCGGCACGGCCGGACAATCTTAGCCCTTGCTGTAAGTCTGTGAGATGGGGCGACGGGACCATAGATTGTGGATCATTGATCGTCTCTGCGCTCCCAAGACACTAACAGGTTTGGGTATGTGATTTGAGTAGGCCTCTGGCCTTTGCACTAACCACCACGCGGGAATAAGTATGGGCACTCGGCGTCGTACGTTTCTTCTAAAAGCTCTCAGACATCCGCGTTTTTGCGGCACGCGTCCGGGTGGTCCGTGTAAGCACCTGCTTTGTATAAAGAGGTAGCTAGGACTGATCCCGACCGTCCTCGCAATGCGCGGGATTGGAAAGGACGATTGCCCCATGACCCCTTTGCATTTAGGATGTAGACCGGCGTGCTCACCTCTCTGTTAAGCCTAGGTAGTACTAGGCGTGTTGATCAGCTGAGGCCGGGCATGACCTAGAAAATTGTGTCTGGCGAAAGGTAATCGAGCGTGTTGGGTAAGTTGGTGCACCCCTGCAGGGAAATTAATCTATTCGAATAGTTGTGTCCACAGTAACAGATGCTCAAAGTTGTATCCCGATCTATACAACTAGAACTGGATACTGCAGACACTAAATGGATATGATGGCTCCGGGACCGCTTTCGCATAGGGAGTCGAGGAAGGATCTCTGGGTGTTACTACAATATAATTGTTACTTATAATATGCTAATCTGCACTCTTCTAATGCTACAAGGCACCGCAAGATGCTAGCCCTCGACAGGCTAGGCCTTCCTTCTATTCTCGCATTTCTGCAGTTCAGTCCAAAGACATAGCCCCATTCCTTTGATACCGATACATACTTAATATAGATCTGATGTAAGTCTTGCGAGTACTTTGGATGAGTACTCATGGTTGCTTTTCTACCTCTTTTCCCCTATACCCGATTGCTATGATCAGATGACGGAGTCAAGGGGCCAGCTAATCCAGTCACCGACTACTACTACTTCCCCGACGGAGCTTACTACTACATGGAGACCGCCGATGATCAGGAGTAGTTAGGAGGCTCGCAGGCACGAGGCCTGCACCTTTTCGATCCATGTCTTTGTTTTGCTAGCTTCTTAAGGCAAACTTGTTCATCTTATGTCTGTACTCAGATATTGTTGCTTTCGCTGACTCTTTTGTATTTGAGCCCTCGAGGCCCTTGACTTGTAATATAAAGCTTGCATTTGTGTCTAGAGTTGTGTTGTGATATCTTCCAGTGAGTCTCTGATCTTGATTGTGCGCATTTGTGTGTATGATTAGTGCACGATTAAGTCGGGGGCGTCACAACAATGCTGGAGGTGCACTTGCAACAATTGAAGGTTGTGCTTCAGCTTCTCTGGATAATAAGTTGGTGGCAAAAATTTCCAAGTGTGCCCTTGCACAACCTTGGCTGACATATCTGGGGCATGTGATTGGATCAGGCAGGGATTCAATTGATCCTACAAAGGTGGAGACTGTGCAAGCATGGTCGGTGCCAACATCTCTGAAAGAGCTCCATGGATTTCTGGGACTAACCCGGTATTGCCGGAAATTTATCCATTATCATGGGCTGATAAGTCACCCTCTGACTAACCTACTCAAGAAGGGTGTGCTCTTTTAGTGGACACCAGTGACGGATAAAGCCTTCCAGCTACTCAAGAGAACAATGGTCAATGCTCTTGTGCATGCGGTACCCAATTTTTTGCCGCCCTTTGTGTTGGAGACAAATTCTTGCAAAGATGGGGTGGGTGTAATTCTAATGCAGCAAGGTACCCTTTGGCGTTCGTGAGTAAGGCCTTGTGCTGGAAGAATCATGTGTTGAGCACTTCCAATAGCTATCTTCATGGCGGTTGAGAAATGGTGTTCGGGTCAACAGGCATTGTTGCACTTGATAGAGCAACGTCTTAGTACGGGGATTCAACATAAGGCTTTCATGGAGCTCATGGTCTATACAATTCAGTACAAGCGAGGCATCACGAATGTGGCGGCTGATGCTCTCTCTCATCAAATACACTCATCACCGGTGTTGGCAATTTCTGCCGCCATTTCATGGTGGCAAGAGCACTTACTGGAGGGTTGTAATGATGATCTTGCAATACAGAAGTTGTGGCAGGAGCTCTCTGTCATGGGCTCAATCAAATATGGGTATACTCTGGATCAGGGGCGATCCAATTCAAAGGGAGAATCTGAGTCGGCGGCAACAGTTTGGCCCAATAGCATATTCTGCAAGCTATGCGTGCCAGCGCTCTAGGAGGCCACCTCGTCACACTAGCGGCGTATTAGCGTGTCAAACACCTCTTTGCATGCCCCAAACTTAAGCTTTCTGTCCAATAGTTCGTGCAATAGTGCGACCAAGAGAAATTTGGGCAGAGGTGTGTTTGTTAGGACTGCACGTTGATTCTAAAAAGGTGAAGGGCCTTTTTGCAAACACGCTTGACGGGCTAAGAATATCACCTTCCTTTATTAGGGCAATCTCCAAGTTGCAGTGGCGGAGCTTGACAAGGATCAATGGAGGGGGGAGGCAAGCATCAGGGGCGGAGCCAGGATTTGGGTATAGGGGGGCAAGCCGAGTAAATAACAAAATCGAGTGGAAAAGATGATCATAGCAAACTAGGTTGAGAGCTTGAAAATCAGCCTCATTAACAATTTTGGTAGTTTCCTCCAAAAAAAACTAATTTTGGTAGTTGAAAACTCGAGGCAGCGAGCTTAGAAAACAATGAATCTTAACAATGTTTTGCGGCGTTTTTATTTTTCGTAGTTACTGAATTTTAATCTTAGTGTTAGCTGTATTGTATATGTTTGACATAGGAATTTTTTGCATCACAAATAGGAACTGGTACAAAATAGTATGCATCACGATAATTTCTAGGACACTCAAAAGATATGAATTCTTGACAGCATCTCAAATCACACAACCAAATAACTGAAATCTGAAATTGAGTCTCCTAGAATTAGCGAGAGAATTGCACGCACACATGAGAAACTGAGAGATAAGAATAGTGATGTATTAACCTTGGCTGGAGCAGTAAAGTAGGCTGCATCGCCGACCCACGGTATCATTCAGATGGTGAGCAACAGAGAACGAGGCAGGGGGGCGGGAAGGGCACGGGATGGCGGCGGTGACGCCTAATCCCACGTGCACGCTAATCACAGGGAACGTGGCTTCTAGGAGGTACATGTTTGGTGAGGAGCGGAGGCTAACTTGCCCAATCTGAATGCTAGTGGGCTTATACATGAGCCCTTTTTTCTTTTATCCAGAATAACATTGAGATAGGGGGGCAAGTACATGTGTGCGTGCAATTCTCTCGCTAATTATGTATACCTGCCGCATGTTTGCTCGATCATATGGGGGGGCAGCCCCTGCTTGTCCCCTGGCTCCGTCACTGGCAAGCATACTATTTCTTCTCATCTATGTTGACTACAAATTTTTTTCCACTAATTTACCCAAACCGGGAATGGCCCCTGCAGGATTGCACTAAGCTCTGCCAGTGCCAAGGCGGACCCTGAAATTGCATTCGTCCAGACAAAGCGGTTGGAATACATTGTGTCATCCATCATGGTTTCGTATCGGTCTGCGGACCAGTCCGTCTACCCGTCTTCCCGCAAACTGAAAACAAACTAATGAGACTTCATGGGAGTTCGGACATCCGCTAGCCATTGAAAAGCCACTATGTACCCCTTTGCTCTCCGTCCACGCAGGCTTTGGCGGAAGGCTGTTATTGTTTGGCAAAGAAGAATGATTAGCACATGTATTTGACGGAAGGTTGTTTAACAAGTGACCATTTTAGCATGTATTTTATGGAAAGGCTACTAATCATGCTACACAATTTGACAGGATTTGGCGGAAGGCTACTAAGACCAAAGTTCCAAATGGCGGAAGGCTACTAATTACTCTCTTTGTAAAGAAATGTAAAGGAATTTAAAATCGTTGTACTAAGAATGCTACGAAAGTGCCAATAACGAATGGATACTAATATGGCGGAAGGTCTACTAGGACCAAAGTGCAGTGGCGGAAGGTCTAACAAGACCAAAGTTAATTGACGGAAGGTCTAATAAGACCAAAGTTTATTGGCGGAAGGTGCTAATTATTCTACAAGTACAGAATTTGGCAGAAGGTGCTAATCACTCTACTTCAAATGCACAATTTGGGGGAAGGTTGCTAATTTAAATTAATATTAGTGGACATCTGAGATATAGGGTTGGATGGCCGGCTCCTGTATTTGTGTCCATACACTAATCTAGATTGATCCGTGGGCAAATACATGTCTGTTTTAGGGAAGTTTGAGATGCCGTTAATAGATATATAGACTAATGCATACTTTTTTTTGTTGCGTATATTTTTTTAGAGGCCAGAGGCAACCACAACGCAACAACCCGTAAAATAGTAACAACGCCCACGAAGACAGTTTGGAAAAGCAGATGTATATGGCTCCCAGGCCAGCACACGGCACGCAGGCCGGAAACTAAGAGAGAGACGACAAAGGGACCACCAAGCTCCTAGCCGACGGACTGATGCTGCAGAAGAGAAGTAGCAGTAGCTCGAATCTTGGTAGACATCACATCAAAAGCATCTAGGTCCGCCTCTTTAGTCAATAATCTCCACTGCTGCAAGAATATGCATGATTTAAATAAGCAATCAGAGGGTTTAGCAGGGAAGATATGCTCGATGGTAAACTTGTTTCGAGTGGTCCATAGAGTCCAGCACATGACCGAGAATCCCACCCACAACAGTCTCCTCTCAGCCCCAACCAGGTTAGAAGCCAAAGTTCAAAGTTCTGAGAAGGAAACAGGCCTCCACGAGACATGAAGCCAGGACCTGATACAACACCAAAAAGTTTCGCCAAAACACAGTTGAAGAATATATGTCCCATATCCTCCCTTAGACCACACAAAGCACATCTATCGGAGCCTGGTCCGTTTCGCTTACGAATCTGGTCAGCCGCCGGTAACCGCCCTCTAAAAGCTTGCCACATAAAGACCTTAATCTTGAGGGGGATACGAGCCCGCCAGATCACCTTGAACTTGGAAGTAGTAGAATCGGAAATAAGCTTGGCGTAGAGCGACTTAACAAAGAAACGCCCAGACGTACTATGGGGCCAAATCACCGAATCCTCCTTCTTCGAGAGCACGGGGAAGAGGGCAACAAGACGCTGCCAGTCTTCCAACTCTACAGGAGAAAGGGAACGGCGAAACGCCAGGTCCCAATTGTTTACTAAGAGCTCATAGATAGAAATCTCAGGGTTCGGGCAAAAAGAGAAGAGAACCGGAAAGGAAACCACCAGCGGTGCCGTACCGCACCACCAATCAAGCCAAAATCGCGTGGACCTACCATTGTGAACTACAAATTTCATGAGAAATTTGAATACCGGTCGAACTTTAACTAGATCTTTCCATAATTGAGACGCGCCCAAAGCCGAAGCAAACATAGGACTAGAGTTAGGAAAAATACTTCGATTTAAGAATGGTAAACCAGAGTGGGTTCTCAGAATTAGTCATGATCTTCCACCACCACTTGATGATAAGGCATTTGTTCATCGTCAAGGTATTAATTGTGCCCAACCCCCAAGGTTCTTGGGCCAACAAATATGTTCCCATTTCACCGGTCTGTACTTGCGTTTATTATCTGTCGCATTCCAGTAGAAAGCACCCTTGTGCTTGTCAAAGCCCGTATGAGTACCAATAGAGAGAAGGTAGAAATCCATTAGGAACATGGGTAAGGATGACAAGCAAGCATTGGTAAGGGCAATCTTGCCCGCCTGAGTATTGTATCTGCCCCTCCATGGCATGACACGATTACCCATTTTGGCAACCGCAGGAGCAAAATCTTTTGCCAAGAGCTTATCAGTAGAGATAGGGAGCCCAAGGTATTTTAGAGGAAATGAGCCTAGAGCACAATTCAGCAGTTGAGAGACACGCAGGGCCTCAACAATCGGAACCCCAGTAACGATCACTTCACTCTCCATGAAGTTAATCTTGAGCTCCGACAAGGCTTCAAAACAATGCAGCAAGAACTTAAGATGGGTAATGCAGACATCGTTTACCTCAACCATAATGATCATGTCATCAGCATATTGGAGGTGGGTGATCCCCTCCGAAATAAGGTGGGAGCTGACAGGGGAGATGTATCCAGCCGCAGCATCCCTAGATAGGATGTTGGAAAGAGCGTCTGCAACGAAGTTAAACAAGAGAGGGGAGGCCGGATCTCCCTGCGTGAGGCCCCTAGAGTTACGGAAGAAATTGCTCGCCCTCCCATTCACCGACACCGCCGTGTGGCCACCCGACACCAATTGCATGAGCCTATGGACAAAGGCTCCTTCAAAGCCTTTTGCCAGCAGGACCTGCCGAAGGAACTTCCAACTGACCGAGTCGTAGGCTTTCTCAAAGTCCAGCTTAAGGATAATTGCCTTGTTGCCTCTCTTACAGATGCCATGAATAATTTCATGAAGACAGAGGACCCCTTCCAGAATGAATCGCCCTTTAACAAAGGCGGATTGGTAAGGGAGATAACTCGATGGGCAACATGTGAGAGGCAAGTCCTTTGGCGGGGAACTTCGCAAAGTTATTAATAAGGGCGATAGGTCTGAATTGAGAGATCAAGTCCGCGCCCTTGACTTTAGGGATGAGGGTGATGACAGCGTAGTTAAGCCTGGAAATATCGACCGTACCCAAGCAGGACCCTTGAATCACCGCACAGACAAGGGTGCGCAGCTGGGGCCAAAATTTCCCGAAGAAAGGGATAGAAAAGCCTTCTGGGCCCGAAGCCGAGTTAGCATTGGCCTTATTAATGGAATGCAGAATCTCCTCCTCGGAAAGGGGAATCATTAAGGCTTCATTTTTATTAGCGGAAACCTTATCATGATCATTCCAAAAGGAAGGGGCGGTCATAAACCCAGAATCCGTTTTGGCCGAGAGGAGAGAGGAGAAAAACTCCACAACGTGAGACATGATGAGATTCTGGTCCAATCTTCAAGCTTTGATGCTTCAGTCTTCGGTGTTTCACTTAGCTTGGAGGGAGGCGAAAGTTTGGTCTATGAGGACATCTACACCTATGGATTTTTTTAGTAATTCAATGAAAAGTCAAAAAAATCTAAAAATATTTCTAAAATAAACTTGATCTTTCATTATACTCGTGACAAAAAATTCCACAAAAAATTCCCCTTTGACTTTTTTCAAAAATACAAAAATTTGTCCAAATAGTGTGAATAGTGACCTATAATAACAAATAAATTTCGTATTTTTCGCTATGAAGTCAACGTTGGTGTGTGAAAATTTATATACCAGTGCAAAAGTAAGTCAAGTTTATTCTAAAAATAGTTCATAACTATTTTGATTTTTTTGCTTAGTTATTGAAAAATTCCCTATATAGAGTGCATACAACCAGGAACCAAAGTGTATTTCCTTAACTTGGAGCCTCTATGTTTGAATACAGATGAAACAATCCTTTCAAAAAAAGACAGATGAAACAAAGCAGCTTGATTTCTGTCTAGTCGATTGAATTATCCGAAGAATTTTGAAAAGAAAATCTACTTATATATGTTTTGAAAGGCACAAGGATGATAATGTTCTATGATTCTAATATACACCTCTGCATCTCCGAGGCCCCCACGTCGCTCCCGTAGGGGCGACTCAGGCGGCGTAACCCAAGCCCACCGCCGGCCCTCTCCCCCACCTCTTCTCTCCCTCATCGCCACCGCAGGTGATGGTGGTGTAACGCCCACGATGCGGCTATATCTTCCACGTGTCGAAGCACGACTTAGAGGCATAACCGCATTGTAAACAATGTCGCAAGTGGGGTAATCTTCACACAACCCATGTACTGAATAAGAAAAGAGGTACATAGTTGGCTTACAATCGCCACGTCACACAATAGAATAAATATTATTACAATCATCCAGATACAATCATGGTCCGGCTACGGAACCAAAATAAAGACAACCCCCAAATGCATAATGTCCCTGATCGCCCCAACTGGGCTCCACTACTGATCGTCTGGGAAGGAAACGTAGTATCGTCCTGAGTCCTCATCGAACTCCCACTTGAGCTCAGTCGAAACTCCTGGAGCGGTATCATCGGTCCCTGCATCTGATTTTGAAGTAATCTGTGAGTCATGGGGACTCAGCAATCTCACACCCACGCGATCAACACTATTTAAGCTTATAGGTAGGGTAAAAGGTATGAGGTGGAGCTGCAGCAAGCACTAGCATATATGGTGGCTAACATACGCAAAAGAGAGTGAGAAGAGAAGGTGATGTACGATCGAGACACTATGATCAAGAAGTGATCCTAGAACAACCTACGTTCAGGCATAACACGAGACCGTGTTCTCTTCCCGGACTCCGCCGAAAAGAGACCATCACGGCCACACACTCTGTTGATTCATTTTAATTAAGTTAAGTTTCAGGTTTTCTACAACCAGACATTAACAAATTCCCATCTGCCCATAACCGCGGGCACGGCTTTCGAAAGTTCAAATCCCTGTAGGGGTGTCCCAACTTAGCCCATCACAAGCTCTCACGGCCAACGAAGGATATTCCTTCTCCCAAGACAATCCGATCAGACTCGGAATCCCGGTTACAAGACATCTTGACAATGGTAAAACTAAACCAGCAAAGCCACCCGAATGTGCCAACAAATCCCGATAGGAGCTGCACATATCTCGTTCTAGGGCACACCGGATGAGCGCTCCGTACAACTAAAACCAAACCTCGAGTTTCCTCGAGGGGGCACTGCAAAGGGCTCTAGTTTGGACCAACTCTCAGAGGAGCACTGGCCTGAGGGTTTAAAATAAAGATGACCCTTGAGTCCCGGAACCCAAGGGAAAAGAGGCTAGGGTTTCTTCGCGGAATTTTTGGAGGGGGGGTCTATATTTATAGGTAGAGGGAGCTAGGAGGCTCCAAATTGAGCACAGTTTGCAGCCACACGATTGTGATCGAACGACCGAGATAATGGAGGGTGTTTAGGTGTGTTTTGGGCCACTTTGGAGAGGTGTTGGGCTGCAACACACACGAGGACTTTTCGGTTCCTCGGTTAACCGTTGGGGTATCAAACGAAGTTCAAATGGCACGAAACTTGACAGACGGTCTACCGGTAGTAAACCAAGGCCGCTTGGCAAGTCTCGGTCCAATCTAAGAACGTTTAACACCCGCACACGAAAAGAGGTAAAAGGGGACACCAGAGGACATAGGAGCGCCGGAATGCAAAATGGACAACAGGGAAAAAGCTCGGATGTATGAGATGAACACGTATGCAAATGCGATGCACATGATGACATGATATGAGATGCATGACAAAGACAAAAGCAACACGAAGACAAAAACCCGACAACGAGGAATCTCCTAACTTAGTGTCGGAAATGGAAAGAGTTGGAATACAAATATGGCAGGTTACATATGGGGCGTTACAACACTCCCCCACTACGAAAGGATCTCGTACCGAGAAATAGGACTGGAAAAACTCCGGATATTCGGAACAGAGGTGGTCATCGCGTTCCCAGGTGGCTTCATGGTCGGAATGATGTGACCACTTCACTTTCAGGAATTTGATAGACTTGGTGCGAGTCTTGCGCTCAGTTTCTTCAAGAATAGCAACGGGGTGCTCATGATAAGACAGGTCTTCCTGGAGATCAATCCCTTCGAAGTTGATGGTGCGGTCAGGAGTCTTGAAACACTTGCGGAGCTGAGACACGTGAAACACGTCGTGCACGTTTGCAAAGTTGGATGGAAGCTCAAGTTGATAGGCGAGGTCACCTCTTTTGCCAATGATCTTGAAAGGACCCACGTATCTAGGGCAAGCTTCCCTTTGATACCGAAGCAATGAGTACCTTTCATTGGAGAGACGCGGAGGTAGACATGGTCTCCGATCTCGAAAGCCAAGTCATGATGTTTACCCTCATAGTAACTCTTCTAGCGCGATTGCACGGCTTTGAGATTTTCACGAATGACTTTACACATTTCTTCAGCCTCTGTGATCAATTCATTGCCAAGAAGTTGGTGTTCACCAGTCTTTGACCAGTTAAGAGGAGTACGGCACTTCCTGCCATAGAGAATCTTGAATGGGGCCTTGCCCGAACTCTCTTGGAAGCTGTTGTTGTAGGAGAACTCGGCATATGGAAGACAATCTTCCCACTTCATACCGAAAGAAATGACACAAGCCCTGAGCATATCTTCAAGAATTTGATTGACTCGCTCGACTTGGCCACTGGTTTGAGGATGAAAAGTTGTGCTGAAGCGAATGTTGGTGCCCATGGCCTTCTGGAAAGAATCCCAGAACTTAGATGTGAAGTTGCTACCACGATCTGAAGATATCAACTGTGGAATGCCGTGAAGAGAGACAATCCTAGAGGTATATAGCTCTGCCAACTGAGATGTTGTGATAGATTCTTTGATAGGTAGAAAATGAGCCACTTTAGTGAGCTTGTCGATGACAACAAAGATATCATCATTGCCACGCTTGGACTTGGGGAATCCAGTCATGAAGTCCATCTCAATATGGTCAAACTTCCATTCTGGAATGGCAAGAGGTTGGAGGAGACCAGCTGGTCGTTGGTGTTCTGCTTTCACTCTTCTGCAGACATCACATTCATTCACGAATTGAGCAATCTCACGCTTCTTTCGAGTCCACCAATACGACTGCTTGAGGTCTTGGTACATCTTTGTACTTCCAGGGTGAATAGAGAGGAGTGAATTTTGAGACTCGTTCATGATGACTTTACGAAGGTCACCCTTAGGAACAACAATGCGATCCTCGAAGAATAGAGTATCCTTGTCATCAAGGCGATAGCACTTGTACTTGGGTTGACTATTGGCAATCCCAATCTTCACCTTCTTCACCATAGCATCAAGAAGTTGAGCCTCACGAATCTGATCTTCCAAAGTAGGAGAGACTTGGAGGTTGGCAAGGAATCCTTGAGGAACAACTTGAGGATTAAGTTTGCAGAAAGCTTCACAAAGCTCTGGTTGGTAGGGCTTGATAATCAAACTGTTGCAATAAGCCTTTCTGCTCAAAGCTTCAGCAATTTCAATGGCCTTGCCTGGAGTATATTAGATACTCGGATTATACTCTTGAATCATTTCGACCTAACGAGTCTGCCTGAGGTTGAGGTTGGGCTGAGTGAAGATGTACTTGATTCTCTTATGATCAGTGAAGATGTCCACTTTCCTTCCCAACAAGAGATGTCTCCATGTTAAAAGAGCATGGACAACTGCCGCCAACTCGAGGTCATGAATGGGGTAGTTCTTTTCATTGGGCTTCAACTGACGAGAGGTATAGGCCACAAATTTCTTCTCTTGCATCAACACTGCACCGAGACCTTGAAGGGAAGCATCACAGAAGACCTCAAACGGTTTGGATTCATCAGGAGGAGTCAGAACTGGAGCAGTGACTAACTTCTCTTTGAGGGTGTTGAAAGTGATGTCACATTCAGGCGACCAGACATACTTCACATGCTTCTGCAGAAGGTTGGAAAGAGGCTTCGTGATCTTTGAGAAGTTCTCAACGAACCTTCGACAATAGCTTGCGAGCCCAAGGAAGCTGCGGAGTTGCTTCATGTTCTGAGGCAGTTCCCAATTCACAATTGCAGACACCTTCTCAGGATTAACAGTTATGCCCTTGGCGGAGATGATATGCCCAAGGTAGAGAACCTCATCGAGCCAAAACTCGCACTTTGAAAACTTCGCATAGAACTGATGTTCTCTGAGTTTATCCAGCACCAACCTCAAGTGCTTGGCATGATCCTCCTTGTTCTTGGAAAAGACCAGAATGTCATCGAGGTAGACCAAGACGAAGTAATTTGTGTAGGCATTGAAGATGAAGTTCATCATGCGAGAGAATGTTGGAGGAGCATTGACAAGGCCGAAAGACATGACAGTGTATCATATGAACCATAGCTTGTTCTGAATGTTGTCTTGGGGATATCTTCTTCACGAATGTGAATCTGATGATAGCCCATACACAGGTCAAGCTTGGAGAATACTTGAGCACCTTTGAGTTGTTTGAAAAGCTCATTGATGTTGGGAAGTGGGTAGTTGTTCTTTATGGTCTTCTTGTTCAATGGACGGTAGTCCACACAGAGTCGGTCCGTTCCACTTCTTCTTGACAAAAAGAACACCACAACCCCATGGAGAAGAACTTGGTCGAATGAGACCCATATGCTCTTGAATATCGAGTTGTTTCTTCAGCTCCTTCAACTCTTCAGGTCCAAGCTTGTAAGGACGTTTGCAAATAGGTTCCGTGCCAGGCTCAAGATCGATGACGAATTCAACTAGCCGGTGAGGAGGCATTCCTGGAAGCTCTTCTGGAAAGACGTCTTGATATTCACAAAAGACTGGAATCTGAGAGATGGCATCCAGCTCGCCCTTCTCATTGAGAGAAAACAGTCGAATGGTATCATCACGAGCGGCAAAGATGATTACATCCTCAGACGAATGTGTCAATTGAATCTGCCTGGCAGCACAATCAAGATGAGCCTTGTTCTTAGAAAGCCAGTCCATTCCGAGAATAAGATCAATATCTGAGTCGCCAAGAACAATAGGAGACACTAGAAATTTGTAGTCGCCCAACGTGATAGTAACATCCGGGACGCAGATATTAGCTGTCATTTGCTTGCCCGGGGACACAATTGATAAAGATCTTGGCAAATGTTGATAATCGCACTCATACTTTGATGCAAAAGGTTTAGAAATGAAACAATGTGATGCACCAGTGTAAAAAAGAACTTTTGCAGGAACATCGTTAACAGGAAGGTTACCCATGACAACTTCTGACGAGTCCTCTGCCTGAGCTGCGTTCATCATGTTGACCTTGGCATGCTTGGGATTATGCTTGACCACTGTCGTGCTAGTAGATCTCACAGGAGGAGGAGGAGGAAGACACCTCTGATTGAAGCATTTGTTGGCACAGTGACCCTTCTGCTGACACTTGTTGCACGTGACCTCCGAGAGCGGACGGTGATACGGAGCACTTGATCTTGGAGCATGAGACGAAGTCTTGTTCTGAAAGCCTGGGTTGGGTGGGTGGGAAGATCCATTGCCACCTTTGCTCTTCTGCTGATAAGGCTGACGAAATGGAGGAGGAGGAGGCAACCAATACTTTTGCTGCTTAGTTACCACTTGAGTTGAGGAAGAAGGAGTTGCATCCCTGACTCGTTTCTTGAAAGCATCACACTTGAGCTGAGCAGTCTCTTGTTTCAGTGCCATATTGTAGAACTCATCGTACTTCTTCGGCTCAAAAAGCACGAGAGCAAGTTGGAGATCTTCTCTAAGGCCACCTCTGAACTGATAAATCATGCTCTTCTTGTCAGGGACGTCTTGCTTAGCGAAACGAGCGAGCTTCTGGAACATGATGTTATACTGGTAAACAGACAAGCTGCCTTGCTTCAGATTGCGGAACTCGTCACGCTTGCTCTCAACAACACTCTGAGGAATGTGGTGAGCTTTGAAGTCTTGACAGAATTCATCCCAGGTAATCACACGACCTCCTCTGGAATCTTTGTATTGCTGATACCACTCTGCAGCTTGGTCTTTGAGTTGGAACGAGGAAAACTTGACAAAGTCCTCAGGCCTGACGTTGCTGCACTCGAAATGCTTGCAGATATCCACGAGCCAATCATCAGCGTCTGTTGCCTCGACACATTTACTGAAGGTCTTTGGCTGGTTTGCGAGGAGCTGGTTGAGTGTAGCAAATTGATTCTGATTGTTGCCATGGCCTTGATTTCCTTGGTTGTGCTCTTGCAAGAGTTGCATGAGCATCTGCGTGTTGGCATTGGTAGCGGCCATCACAGCTTGCCATGCCTCCGGAGGTGGAGGTGGTGGCGGCGGTTTGGGATTCTGACGCGTTGGAGGAGCCATCCTAAAGAGGGTTACATCCATTAGCATCATGACAGATATATATTCAAGTTGAATCAAAAAGGATCGAAATTGCAACATATAGTCTTAACATTCGAACAAGAATGAACGAATGCATTCCAAATTAAATGGTCACACTTCCATAAATTGAGAAGCCACTTAGATAGAGGTAGATGAATAAAACAACAAGGTACGGACAAGAACAAATACTTGGTGAGGATTACTCAATCACAAACCAAATATTCGCGGAAGAAATACTAGAGCTACATGAATTCCCACCTATGAAACTCCCGAAATTCTCCCGGTTATGCAATCAGGTGTTGGGGATACAGGGGAAGCATAATATCTCACCCAAAGCTAGCAAATCCTACATCCAGCTGTATCCATCCTTCAACACATAACCAAGAAACCTTTGGAAATCATTTACCTCAACCTTCGAAAAGCATCCGTTATACGAGTTATGGCAATACTCCCGAACTCCCGCCCTAGTACTGGGTGGCGTCGAGATTATCTCACCAACAATGGCATAAAAGAGATTTTTTATGTCGGCGAAACTCAGGTATTCCAGAATTGCAACGATAAAATTGTGACGACAACACCTCGAAGCTCAACTCCCCGGGACACTGCCACAACCCCTAAATGTCAGGAGGCACCAAGAACAATGTTCTCGTCACAAAACCATCGAAACGATTCCAAGATACCCACATGATCCTAAATTTTTTTAGTGAAATTTGAGAAGAGAAAAGTCAAAACTCTACGTCAGGATGCCTCACCAGAGCGACGAAGGGACTGAGGAGTAAAAAGAATCCTACTCTCCGATATATATAATCCTAAATGACTCAAAACATTTTTCTAGCCTCAACAACGCCAGCGATTCGATCAAGCAGGGGGATCCTAAGTCGGGGAAGGCTCTGAATACCAACTTGTAACGCCCACGATGCGGCATAACCGCATTGTAAGCAATGTCGCAAGTGGGGTAATCTTCACACAACCCATGTACTGAATAAGAAAATAGGTACATAGTTGGCTTACAATCGCCACATCACACAATAGAATAAATATCATTACAATCATCTAGATACAATCAAGGACCGACTACGGAACCAAAATAAAGACAACCCCAAATGCATAATGTCCCTGATCGCCCCAACTGGGCTCCACTACTGATCGTATGGAAAGGAAATGTAGTATCGTCCTGAGTCCTCATCGAACTCCCACTTGAGCTCAGTCGAAACTCTTGGAGCGGTATCATCGGTCCCTGCATCTGGTTTTGAAGTAATCTATGAGTCACGGGGACTCAGCAATCTCACACCCTCGTGATCAAGACTATTTAAGCTTGTAGGTAGGGTAAAAGGTATGAGGTGGAGCTGCAGCAAGCACTAGCATATATGGTGGCTAACATACGCAAAGAGAGCGAGAAGAGAAGGCAAGGCACGGTCAAGAAACTATGATCAAGAAGTGATCCTAGAACAACCTACATTCAGGCATAACACGAGACCGTGTTCTCTTCCGGGACTCCACCGAAAAGAGACCATCATGGCCACACACTCTGTTGATTCATTTTATTTAAGTTAAGTTTCAGGTTTTCTACAACCGGACATTAACAAATTCCCATCTGCCCATAACCGAGGGCACGACTTTTGAAAGTTCAAATCCCTGTAGGGGTGTCCCAACTTAGCCCATCACAATCTCTCACGGTCAATGAAGGATATTCCTTCTCCCAAGACAATCCGATCAGACTCGGAATCCCGGTTACAAGACATCTCGACAATGGTAAAACTAAACCAGCAAAGCCACCCGAATGTGCCGACAAATCCCGATAGGAGCTGCACATATCTCGTTCTCAGGGCACACCGGATGAGCGCTTCGTACAACTAAAACCAAACCTCGAGTTTCCCCGAGGGGGCGCTGCAAAGGGCTCTAATTTGGACCAACACTCAGAGGAGCACTGGCCCAGGGGTTTAAAATAAAGATGACCCTTGAGTCCACGGAACCCAAGGGAAAAGAGGCTAGGGTTTCTCCGCGGAATTTTTGGAGGGGGGGGGTCTATATTTATAGGTAGAGGGAGCGGAGGCTCCAAATTGAGCACAGTTTGCGGCCACATGATCGTGATCGAACGATCGAGATAATGGAGGGTGTTTTGGTGGGTTTTGGGCCACTTTGGAGAGGTGTTGGGCTGCAACACACACGAGAGCTTTTCGGTTCCTCGGTTAACCGTTGGAGTATCAAATGCAGTCCAAATGGCACGAAACTTGACAAGCAGTCTACCGGTAGTAAACCAAGGCCGCTTGGCAAGTCTCGGTCCAATCCGAGAATGTTTAACACCTGCACACGAAAAGAGGTAAAAGGGGACACCGGAGGACATAGGAGCGCCGGAATGCAAAACGGACAACGGGGAAAAAGCTCGGATGCATGAGACGAACACGTATGCTAATACGATGCACATGATGACATGATATGAGATGCATGACAAAGACAAAAGCAACACGAAGACAAAAACCCGACAACGAGGAATCTCATAACTTAGTGCCAGAAATGGCAAGAGTTGGAATACAAATATGGCAGGTTACATATGGGGCGTTATAGGTGGCGGCGAGGATTTGGCCGCCCCGTTCTTCCTCGGGAGGCTTTGGATCCGTGGCGGCGGCCTCGGCTGGTGGATCGACGCCGGGTCTGCGGTGACCGGTGCTCGTTGGTGCTGGTCGTTCTTCCTCGGCCGCGGGGGCGGCAAGGCGGCGGCAGGTGGCGGCTGTGGTGCGGGCGTCTCGGCGGCGCCCGATCCAAATTTGAAGGCCTTTGTCTACTTCAACCAGGGCTTCCTCCGATGGTCCTGCTTTGGGCGGCCTTTGTCGCCGGAGGTGTATCTGTTTGGCGGCTGGAGGTGGGAGGTGGCACCGGAGAAATCCAAGGCCAACAGTGCTGGCCACGACGGCGGCGGTGCCCGAGGGCGTTGTACCCTTCTTGTAGGTGCCGTCCAGGTTGCCTCCTTTCCCTCTTCCTTCCACCCAGCTCGTATGCCGAGCGAAAACCCAAATCCTTGCCGGATCGAGCGACAGCGGCGCTCCGGGCGTCATCACCCTCTTGGGGGTGTCGTTCGTGGTGAGCTTGGGGTGGATGTGATGCTTTGGTTGCTTGGCGGCGGTTGGTGGCGTGGTCGGAGTTCGTCTGGTGGCGGTGCGTTGGCGCTCTGCCACCTATGTGCTCAGCCTCGGAGTCCTTCCATGGTGCTTGGTCTTCAGCAGCCCTGCCGGACTCGGCGGAGCGGTGCTTCATCCTACTCATTGATGGCGACGTATCTCGGTGGCATGACACAGTGGAGATTCGGCGTCCAATGTGTGGCGATGGACTCGTGCAGGAGGACGAAGTTGTCTGGTGTCGTGGGGACGTCGATGGCTGAGTGGCCAGACAAGATAGAAGCCTCAATATTTGTTCTGAAGACATACATGTGGAAGATGGCGGCGACGACACACGAGTGCGTCGGACTAGTTTGTACCCCAGACCCGGTATGTGTCTCGGCTGGGGCTTCTGGCTTTTGATGTTAGGCTTAGGTGAGTGGTCTGGGTAGTGGCCCCGCAAACCTCTTTTTATCGGAGGGGGTATGTACCGAAGCGGCATCCACCATTGGCATTGTTTGCGATTCATGCCTTTCGATGGCCCACACTTTTGTATATGAGTGTATTCATCTGCCCGGGCCGCTGTATTGATCATTACGTCCTATCAATGGTTGGCCCCACTTATTATTAACTCCTTTTATTTACCCCCCCTAGTCATCACCCACCCCCCGCAAACCTATCTTCTTCTTCCATCGGTGTCCATGATTCATCCACCGCCATCTCCTCCGCCGCCTGGCCGTGTTCTTCGCGGCTGAACTGTTGATTTCTTCCCCGTCGCCTCGGCCGCCGGCCCACGTATTTTGGCGGCTCACATGCCGCTTTTCTTCCCCTACTTCCGCCGCCCTCATTAGTTCGTAAAGGTTAGATATCCATCTTCATTTACTCATAATTCCTGCTGCTCATCTTCATTTACAGTTTCTACATTTAGCTTATTTTGGTTAGATATGTAGAAACCCGCAACCTCTAAAACTATATTCCGTAGTTGATTAATGCTTTGGTTCTCTAACCCTAGATCCCCATGTGTAACTAGAAAAAGCGGTAGCTCATTAGTAATGAGATGTTCAAAGTGAGATAGTTATTTGTTACAGAAGCTGTGATTGAAATATGATTTCTAGTTCCCTTAATTCTTTTGAAGGGTACACTCTGTGTGCATGATTTCAATTTTTATTGAAATAAGATCGTGCAAATTGTTAGTTAAATGGCTATTGTACATTATTCCAATCTGTATTGAAATAAGGTACATAAACTATATCTGAACGTGCAAGTGAAATGGCTGCATGATTTCAATTTTTATTGAAATATGAACCTTAAATTTGTTAGTGAAATGGCTATTCTACAGGATTGGAATTGTTATTCTACATGATTCCAATTTGTATTGAAATAGGTTAAAGAAACTATATCTCAACGTGCTTGTGATATGGCTATTCTACATGATTTCAATTTTTATTGAAATACATTTTTTAAGTACAGATTGCAGAATTTTTTTTAAATAAGATGGCACATAATTTGTGTTAAGGGTACACAGTGGGTACTGAAATGTTAGATATAGTGTTCAAATTTGACTAAAATCCATACTAAACTACTACATATGTACATAACCTATGGGTTTCATAAGTCCACAGGTTGTAAGTACATTCAGCTCCAAAGAATCTAAAATGTTAAAGTTACTGATAACTGAATTTCCTCTTGACCACTTTATTATTTCTACCTATGCTGGTTCTCAATTTCGAATTTTTAATTTCACAGATGACTAATTCTGCACGCCGTCGCCGGAAATCTCCAAGCTTTGAGACAACTAACTATGATGAAAGTTGTAGCGTCGACATGAGTGATACTGATGTTTCCTCTCAATCAAAATCAACCAGGAATAGCCATAGAAGATCTCCGAGGAAACTTAAGAGAGCAGCTTCCCCCGAAGTTAAGCAGGTATTTACTTAGTACACTAGATGTTTGCATCGCTTTAAAATGTAATTATTGATGGCAGCACTAACCTTCTGCTTCCCCTAAACATGCATGTAGACAATCAACTGGAAATGTGATCCAAACAAGATACGCGCCACTATAAAAAAACTATGTCCAGAACAGCTACAATGGATAGAAGAATTGGGATTTGGATCACTCATTCACATGATTGAGTGCAAGTTACCCAGAAAGCTAACTATATGGCTGATGAAAAGAGTAGACTGCAATAGCAAGTGTCTAGTATTCAGAAACAGGAAGGTTTCTATAGTAAAAGCTGTTGAAAACCTGTTGAAGTTACCCGCTCTTGACAAAGCAGTTCCAATGCCCCGTCCAGGTAGGGTTCGTGACAAACCTTTCAGAGGTAAAACTGAATTCAAGTCTGCTACGGCCGGAAGAGGAGAATCACTCAAGGAAGCGACAGACAGGATGTTAATGTATAAAGAGGAGAAAGACAAGGACAAGTTTTGCTTGTGTTTCATGCAAGTCATTCTTTGCGCCTACTTAGCTCCGACGACTGGTTACCAAATTAATAGAAGTTACCTGCTAGGAGCTTTGAAGGACTTGAGCTACATCCCTCGTATGAATTGGTGTCGTTTTGCTGCTGAGTACCTTATCGAGGCAATCAATGAATCAAGGGAAAACAAAGTGCCCAACCTGAATGTGGGTGGATGCGTACATATTCTACATGTAAGCTAAACCTTTAAAAATTGCACATACTATGCTTCCACTACACATTCACATCACTGTGTTACTAATAAACCCTATTTATATTCTGTCTAATTATTGCAGCTCATATATGTGGATCTACTTCAATCACATTTAGTCAAAATACCTCAGGGTTACCCAAGGATTAAATATGTGGGTTCAGCAGTACTGGAACAAATAGATCATACTGGAAAAAAGAAGACACAAGACCATTGCAAGTTGTTTGAGAGCTTACTGGTATACAAATCATGTAGTTATTAATACTCTTCATTTTACCTATTTCCTTTAACTTATTAACTGAATCTTCATGTATTCTATTGCAGGATGATGAAAAGTTAGCAATGTTCCCTACTGTAGAAGACCATAATGATGATCTTGATGATCACGAAAAATCTACACATTCCACCCAACCAGTAACAGTTAATATAAGTACTGTACCTGGCCAGGAGAAACATATACTTCCTCCACAAGTAGTACAAGTTTCTAAAAAGCGGCTGTCACATCAAGCTACAGATGAGGTGATTTCTTAAATCTGTGTTACACTAGTTCATTATTTTTCATTGATATATTCATGAATTAGTCTCTATCCAACTTGCAGAATTTGATAAAACGGATAAAGATTCTTGAAGACCAGTACACAGCCGATCGACAAAGGTTGATAACTGTGTCTGAACGAAAGCTTCAAAACAAACTGCAACAACTTCAAATTAAGAAAACCAAGGAAATGGCAGCCTTGGTCCAGGAAGAGATTCAGAAGGCTATGTTACCGATGATTGATGATGCACGTCCAGGAAGTTCTCTGCACAATGATGATGCAACTTTGACGAAATGAACTGTACGAACACAAAGTCCATGTTAGTCCAATCTAGATGAAGCTGTTCTCAATTCTTCCCAGTCTGCTCAACTGGTTCACGAAACTAGCACTCATGTTGATGTCATCCGGTAGTTGATAGCCGGAACACCGACATCTCCAACCTTCATGAATGAAACTGTCGAAATTGGTACTCATGAATCAGAACCAGGAACCAATTTTGTGAACATTGAAGGTGTCGAAGCTGACAACTTCCATCCTGCTTCGCCAATGCTTGCTCAGAGTACTCAGTACGAGCCTTCTTCTTCTAAAGATTTGACTACCACGGATCAGATTGTTCAGCCTGAACCTGCTGCTTGTAAAGATCCATTGGTGGAAAGCATTTGCACTTTTCAAAATCTCAAGTCTGATGCTACATCATGTTCTGCAACAACCGCCTTAGAAAGACAAGAGACTTCTGTTGCCAATGTTGTACCGTCGTCAAACAATTCTACTTCTACACATCCCCAAGAATTAGTCTCTGCAGTCATCGTTCCCACAACTGCAATTGTCATTCCCAACATTGCTGCAGACCAAGTCAGGTCACATTCTGTTCAAACTCAGAGAAGCAACATGCCAAGTGAAGATTCATCAATAATGAAGTTTGTTGGTACTGATGGTCAAGCGGATAGTGCTTTTCTTCTACCTGTTACTAGTGCTCATAATGTGCTTGGACATGGCAACCAAGGGGATCAGCCAGAGAGTAATGCATTTGCTGTTCAACATCCACAACAGGATTCATCCAAAGATGTTTTGCATGAAGTAGGTAATACCGTTACTATGGCACCAACTACTGATGGAATTCAAGATATTGCCTTCATTGATCCAAAAACAACAAAATCTTCATCTCAAATAGATGTTTCTGATGCACAGAAAGCTACCAAGAATCATAGTTTCTCACACAATCCTGCATCAGATGTTGTTCAACTACAACATACAGACAAGACGACACTTGAAGATGGCATTTAGAAACAATCGAATGATCATTTGGGAAATGTTGATGTCAGCAAAATTGATATTCTATCGACGAAAGATATTGAAATTGCTGATACTGATTCAACTTCAAAAGATGTTCCAAATATTTCTTCCCCACCTTTATCCATACAAATAGTAGGTGATGTATCAATTATGTCAGTCAGTCAGATGACCAGGGAATATGATAGGATGAATGTACCAGCGGGTGCTACTATTCATACTACCCAACATAATGTTGCATCTACGCTCCAGGAAGTCTCAAGAATTGAAGATAATCAGCCTATTGTTTTGGAAACTTCTGTTCTGCCCGACCACAGCTCCTCCAGTTTGGATGTTTTCCAGATAGACCCTTCTAAGTTACCTGATGATATGCCAAAACCAAGCACTGTACCCTCAGATATCACATTGCAAATTGGTCAAACCTCACCAAAGGAATCCTCAGCACTGCAAGATTCTGATAAAAAAATACTAGACAAATGTGTGGAAATGATTCTATGTATGACACCGAATCCAGCACCTGCAAATGATAACAACGAATCACTAAGTCTTGCTATCAATGAAGTGCTCAGTGAAAACTTAGAACAAACTCTTGCATTAGCAGAAATACAGACTCAGTGCACTGCAGGAGACATAGAATCATCATCTTGTCAGTCTACACAAGAAGATGTTGCAAAAAAACAAGATGAATTCCAAGAACATCCTTCCGACAATTCAGTTGCAGAAGTAAGTTCTGAGCGCACCGAAGATGATGATATATCTAAAGTGGGCAAGCAAGATTCAGACTCTCATACTTCTTATTTAACTCCTAGTAAGTTCATACAACCAACAATTGTTCTCACTTAAATAATGTATTTATATTTTACATGACTTAGTATAGTAATAATTATCTGACTTGTAAATATTCAAATATCAGGACACAGCTTCAGGGATATAGAGATAGTTCACATACCCGATGAACCTTCATCTCCTAAAACAATTGATTGTGACCACATCTCTAAGCTTGCTGAGCCATTACCAGATGGAGAATGTTTTGATTATGCTGGTAGCATAAATCCTTCTATGAAGATGAGAAAACAACGTTATCAGAAGAAAGAGGAGATCGTCGAAGGTATATCTGAGCTCATAAAGAAGAAGCAATATCCGGTGAAGAAGTTGAATGACCTGTACAATACTCTTGTCGCTGGTAGCAAGTTCCGAGGTTTATGTAAGACACGACGACGCAACGATAATGACACAGGTGGTACCAAGATAAGGATAGGTCCAGCTTCTATAACAGAAAGAGAGTTAGTACAATGCCTAATGCCAAAAGGAAAGATGTGCAAAAATATGATGTGGTTACTGTCCGTGGCACTTATGTATGATTGGGGATCAAAGACCAAGATTATATTGGACCAGACTATTATAGTAAGCACTCTTTACTTTTATTATGCATAATTTTCATTCCATTCTTGTTATCTAACAACTCTGCATTCTTATTTAGACCGAATTGCTAAAAAAAGGAAATAAATGCAACCCTGCATATCTCTGCAAGAAGCTTAGTAAGTTGCCACTTCAAAATGTTGAGCAGGTAATCTTTCACCATCTACATTTTTACTTTCTACTGTAAGTACATTTTACTAATAAACAAATTTGTACTTTTTTCAAGCTATTTCTGCCTACACTATCGGACAACCATTGGATTCTGGCTGTCATTAACCTCACACAAAACACAATTGAAATTTATGACTCTAACTTAGAAGTCAAAGAAGGTGAACACCCGCACAGGGCTATGTTGGAGAACATGGTAGGTCATTCTGTTACTAGTTCTATTTCAGATTTCCTAACTCTGATAAATGTTCAATACAGTACCTGAAATTTCTCACATAAATAATTTGCATTCACGACCTTTCTCAACAAATTGCAGGCCAGCAATCTCCAAAAATCATTGAATGATTGTCTCCACAAGAGTGCTTTCACATTTATTGATTTCCCAATGAAGTATTGTTCTGCTGGAAAACAAACAAACAAGTATGTATGCTACATCTTTTGTTATATACTTCAGTAATATGATCAAATACTAATAATTATTATTATGGCAGTGATGACTATGGTTTCTGGGTTCTTAAAGTCCTTCTGTGTCACAATGGCAAAGAGCTCATTGGAAATTACAAGGTTTACTATTGAACACACAACAATGTTCTCACAATCTTCTATAACATCACAACTTCCTATGTACAAGTTCATCCACTATTAACTCTTCCTTGCTTCCTTACAGTGGGCAATGGATGTCTTCAGGAAGGAAATATGCTATATCCTTGTTTACCACCGCTTCAATGATCTCAATCCAAGGAGGCCTGAGATTAAGAAGATAGCATCCGCCATGAAGACAACAACACAATGATTCCTCCATCATGTTGTTGCCTATGTAGCATTCACTACGTACTGCAAGTTATTTCATATGATGTAGTAGTTTCATCTGAAATGAACAATGTTCATTCCGTGCAATCGTCGTTATGTATGGTACTTTAAAACTATTAAGGTTATTCCCTGCTTTATAACCAATGTTTGTATTGCCAGTATGTAAGGAAATGACAGCACAACTTCTTGCTGTCTTCCAATCAGTTTATGTATCTCATATTTCAGCTAACAACAGTATATATTGCACTCACGGTCTCTATCATTCTTAAATTCTGTATAATATATTTCTAAAACATACTCTTAAGTCAAAAGATTGTTCCACATCATATGAATAAAATAACTTGTATGCTTGTTCTTCTTGCCCACAGCAAAATTTTGGTTCACAGCTAAACTTCTTGCTGTCTTTCAAAGTGTTTATATTTCTGCTATAGATCATATTATTTATCATACTTAAATTCAGTATCATAGCTATCAATCAAATACTATCAAGTACAAACATTTTTCCAAATCATAAGAAGAAATTACTTTGGGTGCTCACAACTAACTTTTGTCTGAACGTATCTTTCAAATGTCACACTAAGATACTTATTCTGTGTTTATCTGCTATGTGAAATGAGACATCACATACTTATGTTGGCATACCAATTATGTATGTTAGTCGTTTCACTGAAAATTAAACTTATTTTGTAACTTTCTTGTTACATATTTCATTCCATACTTTTCTTTCAAAATTTGATTTCAAGTAATAGCAACGATATACCAATACAATAATCTCTTTCCAAATTTGATTTCAATTAATATAAATGATATACCAATACAAACGAGCTACCGCTACATATTTCAATTTTTTTACTATGCTCTACAGATTTCATTATAGACATCTCTTTCCAAATTTCATTCCAGACATCTCTTTCCAAATTTGATTTCTACTAGGTTTCCCAGTTGCGTAATGACCAGACAAAAGCAAGCTTAACTAGATATTCATACATCATTATAGAATAAACTTACATATTGGTTCACACGGATAGGTTTTCAAAGTTACCCTACAACCAGATAAATTAAAGTTACAGCTAACAGTATAGTCACCAGACTTGAAGCAGATCCTCCAATTGCTAACCAAGTTGATACCAAAAAGATTGTTCCCCATATGAACATCTTCAACATTCTCACTGATCCTTCAAGCTTTGTTATACAACTTATGACCTCTCCCAGCTGCTGCTCTCTATCACTAGAATCTTGTTCAATCTTCAACCTCAGGGAATTAATTAATCTAGCTTGATCAGCAAGCTTTCTGTTTGCATCATCAAGCATCTCCTTAATTGGCGCTCCACAATAATCAATCATTTCCTCAACGTACTCCATTAATATATCTCTCCAAATCCAAATGCTACATCTTCCTGGCTGCTCTTAAATATATTAGGTGCGAGATGATAATTAGATTTCTGCCAAGATCCAAAAATCAGTAAAGATGAACAATCAACTTACAGTGCTTCCACATGAAAGGCACTCTCGATCTGGATTCCGTGTGGTGCGAGACATCATCTTCCTCGCCTTAACCTTGCAAGCACACCTCAGCACTGGTGGATCCAAGCTTCTACCATCTCTAACTGACTTGTACACCCTTCTAGAAGACCTAGAGCTTGTAGATCCAGATGAATTACCCGGTTGCAACATTTTGCTCTGTGAAATGAGTGTGTTCCTTCCGCACTCTTATATCCCCCACTGGTCATTGGATTCTAACAAGTGGATCAGCTTTCTCATTTACTCACATGCGTCTGTACCACACATCCTTGTGAGGTCAGTTCCTGCTTTTCACAGTACCACGTATCCTTTGATTTGACATATCATAATATACAATTTTTACACAACGCCACAGTACTAGGTTTCCAAATGTAACTCTTCGTTGTTGTGTAAAACTGCAATTTTCCACTTTATCAAGTCTGCTTTAATTTCACATATACTAATATTTGTTAATTACAGTACTGCACACTACTACTTACGAAATGTAAATATTGCAGAACATAGAGACATATTATTTTACATTCACTAAACGTTAACACATCGTACCATAGTAAAAATTGCAACCTATCTAACACAACAAGATGGGTACTAAAATACAATAAGTTCAGTTATATATTCCATTTCAATTTTACAATTTTTTGGTTTTATCTAATATGTTTTTGGTTAAGTTCTGTCAAACATGAAACATTAATATCAGTACAAATTATTTCAAAAATCATGTATAATTGTTTCTTCAATTGAAAAATATTTCATCACATGTGAAGCGTTAAAGAACATATCACATTTCATTATATCCACATTTCAATATTTCCAAATAGTCAATCAATATTTATGAAAGTGAAATGCAATATAAATACCATATCACATTTCATTCTTTCCACTACTGTTCAAAATTTATATTTCATTATACACACAATACGAACACTATGTCATTTTATACATCTGAAATATGATATATCTTAGACAACATATTTCAGTGCTACCAACCAACAACAATATGTGAATCTATACATGTGCAATATGAATTATATTAAACTACATGTTTTAGTAATACCAACGAGGACATATCATATGTCATTGTATACATGTCAAATGTCGTATTTGTTAATTAAGCATGTTAGCACCGTGTATTCACATGAGGAAATATGAATGTGAAACATTTGGACATCACTAAATGCATACTCTACAACTTAAATATGATATTTGATATTCAATTATTTCATTTCATACTATATAACTGATCTCATATTATATTGTCCCCACAATAGTTGGATTTCACATAAACATATTGAATTGTTATAGTTACAACGTGTAACATTTCAGTATTTCATTTCTCACTATATAAGTAAAAAGTCATAATTATAACAGCTCATATTTCATTGAATCCACAATTATTTAATTTCATATAATGATATTCAAGTGTGCTAATTACAATTTATAATATTTCATTCTATTCACAATACGAAACTTAACAAATTAATAATTATATTACTCATTTGACACAAATGTGAAATATGTTTTCCCATTTTCGCTATGCAAATATTGCATTTTATAATCTGGAAGTTAAATGACATATATAGAACATATCACATTTCATTCTGTCCACAATTGTATATTGTACATAATGTGAATCTATACATGTGCAATATGATATATATTACACTACATGTTTCAGTACTACCAACGAGGACATATCATATGTCATTGTATACATGTGAAATGTCCTATTTGCTAATTATTTCATTTCATACTATAAAACTGATCTCATATTATATTGTCTCCACAATTGTTGGATTTCACATAAACATTGATTGTTACAACATCTCATATTTCATTACACACAAAATAGGAACAATATGTGATTCTATACATGTGAAATATTGAAATACGATAAGTTCAGTCATATCTTGCATTTCATTTCATCATCATACGTTCTATTACCAGTGAATTATTTAAATATGATATATATTATTTACTAAATTTCTGTTTTATGTAATATGTTTTTTTGTTCAGGTCTGTCATACATGAAACATGATCATCAGTACAAATTAGTGCAAATATCTTATATAACTATTTTTTCAATCAAAAATATTTCATCACATGTGAAGCTTTGAAAACATATCACATTTCATTTTATCCACATTTCACTCTTTTCAAATAGCCAATCAATATTTATGAAAGTGAAATCCAATATCAATGAAATATCACATTTCATTACTACCACTACTGTTCAAAATCATATTTCATTTTTCACAGAAATAGGAACCATACGTCATTTTATACATCTGAAATATGATATATCTTAGACAACATATGATATATATTGTACATAATGTGAATCTACACATGTGCAATACGATATATAATACACTACATGTTTCAGTACTACCAACGAGGACATATCATATGTCATTGTATACATGTCAATTGTCGTATTTGTTCATTATTTCATTTCATACTATAAAACTGATCTAATATTATATTGTCCCCACAATTGTTGGATTTCACATAAACAGATTGAATTGTTATAATTACAACATGTAACATTTCATTATTTCATTTCTAACTATACAATTGAAAAGTCCTATTTATAACAGCGCATATTTCATTCATTGCACAATTATATAATTCCATATAATGATATTCAAGTGTGATAATAACAATGTCTAATATTTCATTCTATCCACAATAGGAAACTTACCAAATTAATGAATATAGTACTCATGTGACACAAATGTGAAATATGTTTATTTTTTCTATGCAAATATTGCATTTTATATTATGAAAATGAAATGACATATATAGAACATATCACATTTCATTCTTTCCACTATTGTACATAATGAAATGTCAACTTATTATGATACTGATATTTGATTGTTAAACCATCTCATATTTCATTACACACAAAATAGAAACAATATGTGATTCTATACATGTGAAATACTGAAATAGGATAAGTTCAGTCATATCTTCCATTTCATTTTTTCATCATATATTCTATTACCGGTGAAATAGTGAAATATGATATATATTATTTACAAAAAAATTTATTTATGTAATATGTTTTTTTGTTTAGGTCTGTCAAACATGAAACATTAACATTAGTACAATTTATTGCTAATATAACATATACCTGTTTTTTCAATTGAAAAATATTTCATCAAGTGTGAAGCTTTCAAGACCATATCATATTTCATTCTATCCACATTTAAATCGTTCCAAATAGACGTGAAAATTCATTTTTATAACAGCGCATATTTCATTCATTACACAATTATTAAATTTCATATAATGATATTGAATTGTGATAATTACAATGTCTAATATTGCATTCTATCCACAATAGGAAACTAACCAAATTAATAATTATATTACTCATGTGACACAAATGTGAAATATGTTTTTCCATATTTGCTCTGCAAATATTGCATTTTATGAAAGTTAAATGACTTACATACAAAATATCACATTTCATTCTTTCCAGATTTGTACATAATGAAATGTGAACATATTATGATAATGAAATTTGATTGTTACAACATCTCATATTTGATTACACAAAAGATAGGAACAATATGTGATTCTATACATGTGCAATAGTGAAATACGATAAGTTCAGTCATATCTTCCATTTCAATTTTCCATCACACATTACAGTACCGGTGAAATAGTGAAATATGCTATATATTATTTACAGATTTTTGGTTTTATGTATCATGTTTTGGTCTGTCAAACATGAAACATTACCTTCAGTACAAATTATTGCAAATATCATATATACCTGTTTTTTCAATTGATAAATATTTCATCAAATGGGAAGCTTTAAAAACATATCACATTTCATTCTATCCACATTTCACTCTTTCCAAATAGCCAATCAATATTTATCAAAGTCAAATGCAATATCAAGAACATATCACATTTCATTAGTTGTAGTACTGTTCAAATTTCATATTTCATTACCAAAACAATAGGAACCATATGTCATTTTTTACATCTGAAACATGATATATATTAGACACCATATTTCAGTGCTACCAACCAGGAACAATATGTGAATGTATACATGTGCAATATGAATTATATTAAACTACATGTTTCAGTACTACCAACTAGGACATATCATATGTCATTGTATACATGTGAAATGTCGTATTTGTTAATTAAGGATGTTAGCACCCTGTAGTCACATGAGGAGATATGAATGTGAAACATTTGGACATCACTTAATGCATACTATACAACTGAAATATGATATATGATATTCAATTATTTCATTTCATACTATATAACTGATCTCATATTATATTGTCCCCACAATTGTTGAATTTCACATAAACATATTTTTATTGTTCTAGTTACAACGTGTAACATTTCATTATTTCAGTTCTTACTATACAAGCAAAAAGTCATACTTATAACAACTCATATTTCATTGATTCCACAATTATTTAAATTCATATAATGATATTGAAGTGTGATAATTACAATGTCTAATATTTCATTCTATCCACGATAGGAAACTTAACAAATTAATAAATATATTACTCATGTGGCACAAATGTGAAATATGTTTTCCCATATTTGTTATGCAAATGTTGCATTTTATAATCTGAAAATTAAATGACATATATAGAACATATCACAATTCATTCTTTCCACAATTGCATATAATGAAATTTGAACATATTATTATATTGATAATTGTTTGTTACAACATCTCATATTTCATGACACACAAACTAGGAACAATATGTGATTCTATAGATGTGAAATAGTGAAATACAATAAGTTTAGTCATATCTTCCATTTCATTTTTCCATCATACATTCTATTACCGGTGAAATATTTAAATATGATATATATTATTTACGAAAATTTTGTTGTATGTAATATGTTTTTTTGTTCAGGTCTGTCAAACATGATATTTGAACATCAGTACAAATTATTGCAAATATCGTATATACCTGTTTTTTCAATTGAAAAATATTTAATCAAATGTGAAGCTTTAAAAACATATCACATTTCACTCTTTTGAAATAGCCAATCAATATTTATGAAATTAAAATGCAATATCAATGACATATCACATTTCATTATTACTACTACTGTTCATTTTCATATTTCATTTTTCAAAAAATAGGAACCATATGACATTTTATACATCGTAAATATGATATATCTTAGACAACATATTATATATATTGTACATAATGTGAATCTATAAATGTGCAATATGATATATATTACACTACATGTTTCAGTACTACCAACGAGGACATATCATATGTCATTGTATACATGTCAAATGTCCTATTTGTTAATTATTTCATTTCATACTATAAAACTGATCTCATATTATATTATCCCCACAATTGTTGGATTTCACATAAACATTGATTGTTACAACATCTCATATTTCATTACCCACAAAATAGGAACAATATGTGATTCTATACATGTGAAATAGTGAAATTTAATAAGTTCAGTCATATCTTGCATTTCATTTCTCCATCATACATTCTATTACGAGTGAAATATATAAATATGATATATATTATTTAATAAAAAATTTTATGTAATATGTTTTTTTGTTCAGGTATGTCAAACATGAAAAATGAACATCGGTACAAATTAGTGCAAATATCATATATACCTATTTTTTCAATCAAAAAAAATTCATCAAATGTGAAGCTTTAAAAACATATCACATTTCATTCTATCCACATTTCACTCTTTCCAAATAGCTAATCAATTTTTATGAAAGTGAAATGCAATATCAATGACATATCACATTCCATTACTACCACTACTGTTCAAATTCATATTTCATTTTTCACACAAATAGGAACCATATGTCATTTTATACACCTGAAATATGATATATCTTAGACAACATATGATGTATATTGTACATAATGTGAATCTATACATGTGCAATACGATATATATTACACTACATGTTTCAGTACTACCAACCAGGACATATCATATGTCATTGTATACATGTCAATTGTCGTATTTGTTCATTATTTCATTTCATACTATAAAACTGATCTCATATTATATTGTCCCCACAATTGTTGGATGTGACATAAATAGATTGAATTGTTATAATTACAACGTGTAACATTTCATTATTTCATTTCTAACTATACAAGTGAAAAGTCCTATTTATAACAGCGCATATTTCATTCACTGCACAATTATATAATTTCATATAATGATATTGAAGTGTGATAATTACAATGTCTAATATTTCATTCTTACCAAATTACATGTGAATATAGTACTCATGTGACACAAATGTGAAATATGTTTATATTTGCTATGCAAATATTGCATTTTATATTATGAAAATGAAATGACATATATAAAACATATCACATTTCATTCTTTCCACTATTGTACATAACGAAATGTCAACTTATTATGATACTGCTATTTGATTGTTAAACCATCTCATATTTCATTACACCCAAAATAGAAACAATATGTGATTCTACACATGTGAAATACTGAAATAGGATAAGTTCAGTCATATCTTCCATTTGATTTTTCCATCATACATTGTATTACCATGAAATATTGAAATATGATATATATTATTTACCAAATTTTATATTTATGTAATATGTTTTATTGTTTAGGTCTGTCAAACATGAAATATTAACATCAGTACAAATTATTGCAAATATAACATATACCTGTTTTTTCAATAGAAAAATATTTCATCAACTGTGAAGCTTTCAAGACTATATCACATTTCATTCTATCCACATTTAAATCGTTCCAAATAGACGTGAAAATTCATATTTATAACAGCGCATATTTCATTGATTACACAATTATTAAATTTCATATAAAGATATTGAATTGTGATAATTACAATGTCTAATATTTCATTCTATCCACAATAGGAAACTTACCAAATTAATAATTATATTACTCATGTGACACAAATGTGAAATATGTTTTCCCATATTTGCTCTGCAAATATTGCATTTTATGAAAGTTAAATGACTTATATAGAAAATATCACATTTCATTCTTTCCACATTTGTACATAATGAAATGTGAACATATTATGATAATGAAATTTGATTGTTACAACATCTCATATTTCATTACACACAAAATAGGAACAATATGTGATTCTATACATGTGCAATAGTGAAATACGATAAGTTCAGTCATATCTTCCATTTCAATTTCCCATCACACATTACACTACCGGTGAAATAGTGAAATATGATATATATTATTTATAGATTTTTTGTTTTATGTAATATGTTTTGGTCTGTCAAACATGAAACATTAACTTCAGTACAAATTATTGCAAATATCATATATACCTATTTTTTTCAATTGATAAATATTTCATCAAATGTGAAGCTTTAAAAACATGTCACATTTCATTCTATCCACATTTCACTCTTTCCAAATACCCAATCAATATTTATGAAAGTGAAATGCAATATCAAGAATATATCACATTTCATTATTTGAACTACTGTTCAAATTTTATATTCCATTACCCACACAATAGGAACCATATGTCATTTTATACATCTGAAATATGATATATATTAGACAACATATTTCAGTGCTACCAACCAGGAACAATATTTGAATCTATACATGTGCAATATGATATATATTACACTACATGTTTCAGTACTACCAACGAGGACATATCATATGTCATTGTATACATGTGAAATGTCGTGTTTGTTAATTATATCATTTCATACTATAAAACTGATCTCATATTATATTGTCCCCACAATTGTTGGATTACACATAAACAGATAGAATTGTTATAGTTACAACGTCTAACATTTCATTATTTCATTTCTTACTATACAAGTGAAAAGTCATATTTATAACAACGCATATTTCACTGATTGCACAATAATTTCATTTCATATAATGATATTGAAGTGTGGTAATTACAATGTCTAACATTTCATTCTATCCACAATAGGAAACTTACCAAATTAATATTTATATTGCTCATGTGACACAAATATGAAATCTGCTTTTCCATATTTGCTATGCAAATATTGCATTTTATATTATGAAAGTGAAATGACATATATAGAACATATCACATTTCACTATTTCCACTATTTTACATAATGAAATTTGAACATATTATGATAATGAAATTTGATTGTTACAACATCTCATATTTCATTAAACACAAAATAGGAACAATCTGTGATTCTATACATGTGAAATATTGAAATACGATTAGTTCAGTCATATCTTCCATTTCAATTTTCCTTTACACATTCTATTACCGGTGAAATATGATATATATTATTTACAAAATTTTTGTTTTATGTAATATGTTTTTTCCTTCAGGTCTGTCAAACATGAAACTTTAACATCAATACAAATTATTGCAAATATCATATATACCTGTTTTTATAATTGGAAAATATTACATCAAATGTGTAGCTTTATAGAACATATCACATTTCATAATATCCACATTTCATTCTTTCCAAATAGACAATCAATATTCATGCAAGTGAAATGCAACATAAAGAACATATCACTTTTCATTCTTTCCAATACTGTTCAAAATTGATATTTCATTATACCCACAATAGGAACCATATGTCAATTTATACATCCGAAATATGATATATCTTAGACAACATTTTTCAGTGCTACCAACCAGGAACAATATGTGAATCTATACATTTGCAATAGGATATATATTATACTACATGTTTCAGTGCTACCAACGAGGACATATCATATGTCATTGTATACATGGGAAATGTCGTATTTGTTAATTAAGCATGTTAGCACCGTGTAGTCACATGAGGATATATGAATGTGAAACATTTGGACATCACTTAATGCATACTATAAAACTGATTTCATATTCAATTATTTCATTTCATACTATAAAACTGATCTCATATTAAATTGTCCCCACAATTGTTGGATTTTACATAAAGAAATTGAATTGTTATAGTTACAACGTGTGACATTTCATTAATTCATTTCTTACTATACAAGTGAAAAGTCATATTTATAATAGTGCATATTTCATTGATTCCACAATTATTTCATTTCATATAATGATATTGAATTGTGATAATTACAATGTATAATATTTCATTCTATCCACAATAGGAAACTTACCAAATTAATAATTATATTATTCATGTGACACAAAAGTGAAATATGTTTTCCAATATTTGCTATGCAAATATTGCATTTTATATTATGAAAGTGAAATGGCATATATAGAACATATCACATTTCATTCTTTCCACTATTGTACCTAATGAAATGTGAACATATTATGATAATGAAATTAGATTGTTACAACATCTCATATTTTATTACACACAGAAGATGAACAATATGTGATTCTATACATGTGCAACTGTGAAATGCGATAAGTTCAGTCATATCTTCCATTTCAATTTTCCATAATACATTCTATTACCTGTAAAATAGTGAAATATGATATATATTATTTACAAAATTTTTGTTTTATGTAATATGTTTTTTTGTTCAGGTCTGTCAAACATGTAACATTAACATCAGTAAAAATTATTGCAAATATCATATATACCTGTTTTTTCAATTGAAAAGTATATCATCAAATGTTATGCTTTAAAGAACATAGCAAATTTCATTCTATACACATTTCACTCTTTCCAAATAGTCAATCAATATTTATGAAAGTGAAATGCAATATGACATGTCATTATGTGAATCTATACATGTGCAATATGATATATATTACACTACATGTTTCAGTACTACCAACTAGGACATATCATATGTCATTCTATACATGTGAAATGTCGTATGTGTTAATTAAGCATTTTAGCACCGTGTGGAAATATGAATGTGAAACATTTGTACATCACTTAATGCATACAATACAACTGAAATATGATATTTCATATTCAATTATTTCATTTCATACTATAAAACTGATCTCATATTATATTTTCCCCACCATTGCTGGATTTCACTGAAAAAGATTGAATTGTTATAGTTACAACGTGTAACAGTTCATTATTTCATTTCTTACTATACAACTGAAAAGTCATATTTATAACAACGCATATTTTCATTGATTCCACAATTATTTAATTTTATAAAATGATATTGAATTGTGATAATTAGAATGTCTAATATTTCATTCTATCCACAATAGGAAACTTAACAAATTAATAATTATATTACTCATGTGACACAAATGTGAAATATGCTTTTCCATTTTTGCTATGTAAATATTACATTTTATAATCTGAAAGTGAAATGACATATATAGAACATATCACATTTCAATATTTGCACTATTGTACATAATAAAATGTGAACATATTATGATAATGAAATTTGATTGTTACAACATCTCATATTTCATTACACACAAAATAGGAACAATATGTGATTCTATACATGTGCAATATCATATATATATTAAACTACATGTCGAAGTACTACCAACGAGGACATATCATATGTCATTGTATACATGTGAAATGTCAAATTATTTAATTAAGCATGTTAACAACGTGTAGTCACATGAGGGAATATGAATGTTAAACTTTTTTACATGACTTAATGCATACTATACAACTGAAATATGATATTTCATATTCAATTATTTCATTTCATACTATAAAACTTATCACATATTATATTGTCCCCACGATTGTTGCATTTCACATGAACAGATTGAATTGTTATAGTTATAACGTGTAACATTTCATTATATCCACAATATGAACCATAAAAATGCATAATTATATTCCAAAAGATCAGTTGTGCAATATAATATTTTATTTTTGCAATGTTTTTATTACATTTCAAATTTTAAAACAAAAAATTTATATGTACAACATGATATACGATATGCCATAATATTTCACTACAGTATTTCCATTTCAAATACATAGTTATAATTCACATTTTAGTCACATGAGGATATATGAATGTGAAATAGGATATTTTATATTTGCTATGTATTTATTCCATTGCATATATTGTACTTAAAAAAAATTATGTACAACAAATCATATTACATTATTCCATAACTTGTTCCATTTCATATTATCAAAATGAAATGTGATAGTTACAATATATCAAATATGATATATCTGACGGAACATATTTCAGTTCTACCACCGACGACATGTCATATTTCATTTCTTTTATGTGAAATGTCACAATTGTTCATGAGATATTTCAGTTCTTCATTTTGCAAATTCTATCATATGAAATATAAAATATAATCCTTGTCTATTCAAATCAATTTATACATACATTGTTTTCATACCCAAGTAGTCACATATAATATTGATGAAATTTCATTTCTGATTAAAATTTAATATGAAATGATGTATTAACGAATTTAAAATGTCATATATGAAAACCAATATAAATATCATATTATGTAGTTATTCGACCGAAAATTGATATTTGCAATTTCAAACGTGAATACATCACTTAATTCATTCTATACATCTGATAAATGATATTTGTTATTCAATTATTTCATCCATTACTATAAAAGTGAATTGTCACAACGTCTCATATTTCATTGTATCCACAAAAGAAACAGTACCAAGTAAATAATTATAATCCTAATGTGACTCCAATGTGAAATATGATATTTGATATTTGCAATGTATTTATTGCGTCGCATTTTTTGAAACTAATAAGTGTTATATAGAACAAATCATATTACATTGTTTCAAAAAATGTCAAATTTCACATGTTTTTTTATTTTCATATAATTAACATGTGAAATATATGTATTCATTATTTTATTTCATATACTGCGTGTCAGATTTTATATGAATTACTTTTCATATTTCATTTTTTAAATAATAATACCTATGGCCAAATATAAGTACAATATTCAGGATGTACGACATGGAAGGACATCTCAACACTGTAATATGTAACTTCAAATTAAAATATTATAGTTATTAGGCACGTTCGAAACATTCAAATATATTACAATCTACCTTATATCATCCAAATAGGACTAACATCCTTACAATCCTTAAAATATTAGACATGGAAGCTTCGCCAAAAGGTAGGAAGAACCAACTTGACGTTTCAAGTGTCCATGATACGTCTTCATCGCCCAAAATAAAAACACTTCTGCCTTGTTAGTTCACATGCCCAGATAAGCCTACATTTCAAACATAAATGTGAGTGTTTCATAACTGGTAGCACTAAATATCCTGGTTCAATTACTAAACAAAAACCTACCAGGGATATATAAAGTTGCATATGGGTAGACTGACATAGTAACTTCTGGTCCAAACAGCTTTCTACCAGCTTCATTGCAAATGTCCACTTCATAGACACCATCTGCAGTTCTAACAATCACCATTTCTCTATCTTCAAAAACATGAAGTAATATTGCTTTAGGCTCCCAGCACAAATGTATTGTTCTTGGGAAGGAAATAATTGGCTACAGTTGAATCACTTTATGAGGAATCCAGCATATTGTTTCATCTAAATCAGCTTCCATCCTCCATATTCTCATCTCAAAATTAATAACAGCAGCAACACCAAGTTCATGATTTCTAATCTTCATTACATGAACATTCCTCCTAAGAATTGTATCAACTTCATGAGGTTGTTCTATGTAGCTCATGCTGCTGTCAATCATATTGAAACTAAACAGATGGTTTATACTCATTACCCAATACATGACATTTCCAACAATGGTTCCAGGACGGAATTTGACATATGACAAAGATGGAAGAACACACACAGCACATTTCCACTCAGCAGTAGCAGAACAAAAGGTGTACACCTTGGTTGGATTTCTTCCTGTGCTAATCCAAATGATTTTGATAGGACAATTATTACATCCATCCTTGTGATCATGATTCACGGCACACAATATACTAGCCTGGCTATTCGTTCCATTCTCTGGTTCTTGTGTGAAAGTTGTTTCTCCATTCATAGGATCCCAGACTGCGAGAATCCTACCTTGTGTGCACAGCAATAGTACCTTGCCATGACGAACATCAATGATTCGCATATTGTTTAAGAAAGGATCGTCAGTTTCACTTTGCAAATGTTGCTCAAACACTTCAGCTCTAACCGTATCAGGATGTTGACCAACAGCAAGGAATCTAAATATTCCATCTATTCTTGTGAAAATTCCTAGGAAAGGAGTACTCTTCTGATTATCAATCAACAGTCTCCTAAAGGAATTGCTTGCAATCAACCTCTTCCACTTTTTGCACACACTTATTGCTCTGGCAAGACTATTTGGGTGTGCTGGCAAACGTGATAAAATAATTTGTTTAATGTCATCAGGTAATACTGATAGGTCACCCGTTTCTTCATCGCTTTGATCGTCCATCCTACAACAAGTAGCTGGTTTATATTCTAAGTGAAATTCCAAATTCCACCTACTAATTGATATATGTAACTTGATAATAGTGAGATGTTGAAAGAATGAACCAGAGAAACAATAAATTCATAAACGTAGGCCATAAATCCAACTATATTAGCACTATCTAACGCATAATTTTACTGGAAAATACATTGTCACAGATATAAATAAGTTAAAAGATTCGCAGTGACGATGTTGTTCTTGTAACAGTTGCAAAAACATTCAAGTAAATTGCCACATCTAGCATTCAGTGAATATATTTTTACTAGTACATAAGTAGTATGTTATGTGTTTGATTTACAAGAATCGAATGCTCAATAAAGGCAGGAAAGTGATGAACAAACGCCAAATGCAACATTTCCAAAGATCTAATGTCTTCTAGCAAAATCTACATCAAATAAATTGGGTAAAGGAACGTACCGATGATTTCAGAGATAGAAAGGGAAGATTTGATGTGCTTCTCAACAATAAGACGAACAAAGTGGACAAGCTTCGGTCCTAATGGTTCCGTCGACTAATGCAGTTGCCCAGGGTTCCTTCTTCAAACTCATTCCATTATCTTCATGTCTCTTGTTTTCCTTCTGCCTAGTACTCTGTGTTGTAGCTATGGCGTTGAAAGCGAGAGGTAGACGACACACTATAGAAAAGGTATATGTGCACCACTCCACAGAGATAGATGTATGACATAATAAAAAAATATTTTACTAAGGCTGGGATGGCGTTACCCGAGTCCCCGCAGTCATGGGGTAACAAGTGCCCTTGCATTAAGCGGTTTTTCCATCAAATGCCACTCTTTGATGTAAGTGTGAAAACAGTATCACATTTCACTACTTACAATATCATGTTTCAATATTTCATAAATACATTTTAGTAGTTTCACTAGTTTTGATATCTTAATTTCCTATTTTCCATTCTTTCAATAGCATATTTAACTCATTCATCTAATTTAAGTTGTTTCAATAATAGATTTAGGTGAATTCATAAATTTGTTTCATCTCATTTTACTTAATTCACTCGTTATCAATAACATATTTCACTAGCTTCAAAAAATGATTCACTAGTTTCACTAACAACCAAATATGATTACAATTGTTTCAATCACAAATTTCACTCATTTCACTCGTTTCAATAATATACTGAACTAATTCAAAATATTGAAACGAGCTCAAATATATTCAACATTATTCTTATTATAAAGTTGTTTGCGTAATGATTATAAAGATCAAATTTGTTTTCGAATCAGAATATTGTTATTATTGAAACGAGTTCATAGTTTACGTTTTTATTCCATCTTCCAATTGCATATAAGACAAACTTATATCATTAGAACATCAAATTGATAAAACAAATCAAAGAACTAATTTTCCATCATACAACATAATTTCTCAGTAAATCGACAAGCCAAATGAAAAATTTCTAGTGCATCGAACAAATAACTAAAATGAAATTACATAGATAGCCAACACATTGATACAGAGTAGGTAATAAGAAGATAGGATCACATGCAGCTAGTTGGAAGTCCGAGCTCCAATTGTTCCAATTATCTCCGACTCTAACTCATCTTCACCAAGTTGATTGTACTCAAACACTGTCTCCGCAAACTTCTGAATGACATCTTCCCAAACAAAAACTTCACAACCAAGGTGCTGAAAGGTAGAAAGCCAAATTTTAGAACATGGCGCAATGTTGCAAAAAATATAAACTTCGAAGAAAGGAAATGTAAATTTACTAACCCGTTTCCACCAGAGTTTTTCATTCAAACCATCACTATTTTCAACCCATCCGTTCCCGCACCTGTAGAACATTCGACCATTGTGTTCTCCACCTAAACACTTCCTAGAAGCTGCAGGTCTACCGCAACCACACAAGAACTCAGGTTGAATGAGTTTCTTATGCGGCAGGTGGACAACCACTGTGACTATGACAACCATTGCTAACTGCTAGATGTATTTCAGTAGTTAAGAGCTAGAGCAATGTGTGTTCAAATGTCATGCGCACAACATATATATAGCATCTGGATTGCTAACTAGTAACTACACATACGCATGCAGTAAAAAGTGTTTTTGCCATGCAAGTAAAATTATATTTTTCACCATGTCACTGCTCCCAATAGTACCGTACCGGTCAAGACGTTTGAGGCAGGAATCGAATCACTTTATGTCCATATGGCAGAAGAATCCTTTATGACCCGTCTGTGTACCTGCATGCGCAGCCACATAAATACAATTCTGAACAGAGGGGGCGATTCATGCTACTACTCTTCAAACCATGGCCTATGTATGATTGCTATTAAGAAGGAAAAAATATAAGTGGATACTATTTCATATTTAAGTTCATTTAAATTTGGTCATAATCTTATTTCATTAAATTTCAAATGTACATTCATTGAATTTGAAATTAAAATATTTGAAGATTTAATATCTCATTTGTCTAACTGTATTGCTTACCTACAGTCTGACTATCTATTACACAATATTTACAACTTTTCAGCACCTTGGTTGATGTATCTAAAGCAATCAAATTATATGACGCAATGGAGAAGTGCTACTATTCTTCAAACCATGTCCTACGTATGATTGCTATTGCGACCATTTCGTATTTCAGTAAATTGAAATTTTATCATATTCATTTTTCATTAACTTTGAAATGTACATTTCACATATTTTAAATTACAAAGTATGAAGATTTAATTTCTCATTTGTCTAACAATAATGCTTACCTACAGTCTGAATATCTATTACATAATATTTACACCTATTCACCACCTTGGTTGATCTATCTAAAGCAATCAAATTATATGAAGCAATGGAGAAGTGTAAGAACTTATGATGTACATACAATGACATTATAAAATGAAATGCTGAAAACTTTTTTGTTTCACATTTCACATGGCTAAAACAATATCAAACTTCTGTAAATTATAATAATAATTAGTGATATATATTTGGGCGTCCAGTTATTAATACGACAATCGTACTGATACTTTATCAAGTCTAAAATTATTTTGAAGAAATTACATGATAACATATACTATACTTTTAACATAGTATTACCATCTAGGAGGGCGTTTTCAAAAATTTGAACTACTGGTATGTGCATTCCACGAGACGTTTCATTCTCAGAGGATGCGTGTACTAATTGAATTGAAAAAGTTGTCAGCCTAGTACTGGTCAGAGAATCTTATGATTCTCCAGCTAGGAAGCTGTTACACGTTACTTTCTTACTATGTACTGGAAAGCTATTTCTCCATTTAGTATTGTCACATCAATAGAGATATGCATTGATCCATTACCAGCTAACGCCAGTACCTGCCTATGTTTAATTTAGAAAAATAATTTTTGAAACAGTGCTTCATCAACCTCTATATAAGAACCAGATTTCCCAGCTGTCATCACAACAACATTCCATTCAGTCATTCTACTACCATATTGGTTGAAATGCCACCGCGCAAGCACAAGAACAAGGTTAAGCCAACCAAGAAGAAGGATGTACCCAAGATACCTTGGTTCCTAACGGCTTCTGGGCAATCTATTGACCATCAAGTTGAAGCTGCTACAAGTGGTACTGCTACTCCAACAAATACGACCAACTCGTCTTCCACATTTGACTACTCAAGTGAGTGCTGCCATCTATCCCCTGAGGTCATCTGATTCTTGACCACAGACTTGGTATCCGAACAAATCAAGGCAGAAGCAAAAATGTATGGTATGCCAACTAAGAACAAGCATAGTGTTTCATATACAGATGATCCATATGTGTCTCGATTAAGGAATATCAATGAAAGCATAGAAACTAATCAAAGAACCAATGTCGAAGATAAAGAAGATGGCAGCGCACCGCAGCAGTATCAACCGTCTTCTTCGAGCAAAGAATATGATAGCATTATAATCCTATCTTCAGATGAGGATGATGCTAATGCTTAGATTACTTTTTTTTTGTTTTCCAAATTGTATCTTTAATTATTAGTTGCTACTTTTTCCAAAATGTAATTCTTTTCCTAATTAATATATGTAATGCTATGTCTATCAATTTATCTCTTATGTTTTTATAGTGCAAGGCTTTGTGATATATTAATGTTTGCAGCAAAAATGTGTTATATTATCACCTGGATATATATATAAATATGTGCATGCTTAGAACAAGCATTTTCCCCCTAAAACATCGATGCAGAACACATTGAATAACGTACATCATGATCTTAAATATTTTCTATTTCATAAATAGCATGGATCAACAGAACCGTTCCATGGCGTATGCAAGTATCAAAAATGGGAAGTAAGACGACGATATCCACCATAAACCCATTTCTAAAAGTTCACAATTTCTCGTAGTATACACAACATCCATCATTGATAATGCCTATAATTAGTAAAATCATATAATTCAGTTCTATTAAAGTGAAAAATTATAATTTTGAATAGGATATGAAGGATGTCCATATTCTATTATTTACATATTAAAGGCAAAGCATATTTCAATAAACTGGATTTCCTATTACATCATATGCAATATAATGTTACATATATGTCCTTTTTCTATCAGGTTAAACTATGTCAATAATTCACATACCAAATTGTTTACCATCTGTTTATAAACTAGTAAGAAATGAATAATTTTTATCATTTATGCCACTGGTTGTGTATCAGTACTCAGTTTTGCCACTATGAATATCAACTACTATAAAATGACATAGGTTCATTAGGCGCTTCCTCGAAAAGTGCCAAATTACAACTTGATTTCAAGCATAACATCTTACATTAAGATAATAAATATGCTAATGCTTTTATTAATTATTTATTATGATTTCGAACTTGAATGTTATATATTTAGCTCCTAGAATAATCGAAATGTATTTGATTTTGTACTTATTATGTGTAACACTATAAGTATGAATGTATTTCTAATGTTCGTCATGGGCAATGTTTTGTAATAGATCAAATTTTTAATTTTTGAACCGCTAATTTGAATGTCATTATAACATGAATTTAGTATTACAAATGTGCATGTCTATACTAAAAATGTATAATATGAAATAGTTATTATTTTCTGACGAGCCTGGAACAAGAAAACCATTCTAACATATCGAGAACTATCACAATAGCGCACTATTACGACGACATGCAAAATGTACGAGTTTGTACTAATGTACAAAAACAGTTTGTATGAACGGCATCCTACGTTGGCGGTACCAACAACAACATTTCTGTCATTAAAAGCACACAAACTAACCATAGAACCATTGTCTTAGCTTGGTATCATAACAAACTAATCACACAAACTAATCAGAAAACGCATTTCCTAACTTTGTATCATAACTTATGTGTCTTGGTTAAAGAATATCAATGAAAGCACACAAACTAACCAGAGGACCATTGTCTTAGTTAAAGAAGATGGCAGCGCACCGCAGCTGTATCAACCGTCTTCTTCCCGCAAACTATATGATAGCTTTATAAGGTTTTCTTAATATGAGGAGGATGTTGATCCTTACATTACTTACTTATTATGTTTTCTAAATTATATTTTAATTTATTACTTCCCACATATATCGAAATTTAATTCATTGGCTACTTAATATATGTAATGATCTGTGTATGAATGTATCTAGTATGTTTGTGAAGTGCAATGCTTTGCGATATTTTAAATATTGCACCAAAAAATGCATTTTATTATAACATGAATATGGTTATCAAAATGTGCATGCTTATAGCAAGCATGTATCCCCTAAATAAGTTGATGCACAATAATTTTAATAATGTACTTTATGATCTGAAATAGTTTAAACTTTATAAACAACATGGACAAAGAGAACAATTAAATGTCTTATGCAAGCATAACAAACACGCAGTATGACGACGATATCCACCCTACACACATTTGTACAAGTTTACAATATAATGTACTATAGACAACATCCATCGGTGATAACGTCTAAAATTAGTAACATCATATATTTCATTACTATTAAAGTGAACACATCTAATTTTAATTATTATATGAAGCAATGTCCATATTGTATTATTTCAAATATGATATGAACTTACATATTAAAGGCATAAAACAGTTCAATCTACTGTGTTTCTTATTACATCATATTGAATATAATGTTATATATTTGTCTATTTTTGATCAGCTTAAACTATGTGAAGAAACAAATTACTTTTTTTATTTAACTGGTATAATAATATTTATCGAATCAAGTTTAATACTTCACATACCGAAATTGTGTCCCATATCTTTATAAAGTAATAAGAATTGAATCATTTTTATCATTTATGCCACAGCTTGTGTTTCGGTAATCAGTTTTGCCAATATCAACCTCAAATGCTAATAAATGCCATTGCTTCGTCAAACGCATCCTCAAGAGTGCCAAATTACAACATGATTGCCATCATATAATCTTAGATTCAGATGTCGACGATGCTAATTGTTATATCAGTTATTAATTATGTTTTCCAATTTGAATGTTTTATTTATAGCTCCTACTTTAATCAAAATGCAATTCATTTCGTACTATTTATGTGTATGATATCGACAATGTATATGGCCTACAAATGTACAAACTCAATTAGTATCAATGAGATCCATTGTTGGCGGAACAAAATACAACTACTCTCTCCAATGCAATTGAAATTATGTTCGCATGCTATGTTATTTTTAATAGTCTAGTTGGTGGAATGTACTATACCGTAAATGATGAGTTGTCGTGCGATGTGAGATAGACCATACCACTTCACACGGAAAACAATAGCAGACTGCTAACCTAAATGAACCAAATCAAATAATAGTTTCCTGAAACAAGGCATAGCCCGCCTTACAACAATTAGATCATTGAACAGCACAACGTTGCGGCTATCTTTTCCATGCAATACCATATATCAGTGAACATAATATCATATTTCACTATTCACATCTGTCAAAGATGATATATGTAAATATATAACATTTCACTTCCATCTACTCACAATAAATCATTGAGAACCTAAATTTATTTTCAGATGTATACTATTTAATATGAGATGTCTTAATTGTTAACATTTCGAACATCATTTTTTGGTAAAAATTAAACAGACTAGTATATATTGAAACAGTTTGCAAGCGTTTCTACTGATTTTCATATGTCATGTTCGACATACTCAATACACAATTAGTATCTATATTATAATGTATGTAACATAATTCGATTTCAATAGAGAAGGATATTTAATTTATATTTCATATGTAATGGAATATTTTTTCTACATGAGAAAACATGTGTTTGGGATTCATAATATTAAAACATTGTTTCATAACTCTACATTACAGTCAGTGAAGCTATTCAAAAGTATGCCTTTTGTTATTTGACATCTAATAATATTGATCATCTAATGAATTTTGTTATATTTGAATAATATTCCTAATCTCACATCTACTATTTAACATATTGAATTATTTTCAACACATTCATGAAGCAGTATAAATTGTAATATGAAGTTATTTACATTGCATATTTCACTAGTACAAAATTGGAAATTGTGTCATTTCTAATATATTGTAACTTCCTTATACATTGAAAATAATAGAAAATTTTACATATTATTTTTCCTTATGGCTAAATTCATTTTATATAAGTAATTCTCAATGGCACTTTTACCTTATTTTCTTATAACATTAATAAAAATTGGGAAACATAGTGAACTAATTTTTTTATTTCAATTCATATTTGATATTAATATGTTCACAAATGTCGTTCAAGTTGAATTGCTCTTATCTTACGGCTAAAAAGATGCGTTAATTGAAAAATTGTAGTACAACTTATTATTATGGTTTTTACTTATTTTTAAAAACTAGTGTGTCGTCAATAGAAATCGGTTCGCATAATTTCAGCCCGACTATTTCAAAAAGGTGTTAAATGCTACACGCTCATTGTTATATCACATCCTACAACATACCTGTCCGGAGAGTAGCGCACATATCGGTACATAAGATGCATCAAATTTTCACCTACTAGTTCTGAGGCAATAATTGGTGCTACCGGTGTAACCACATGTTTGAACTTATTGCTCATTTATTACAAACCAACGCTTGTGTAAGTGGAACATTGCCTGCCTATATTATACACACCACCCATTGTACAGAGGCACCAGCACAGGCAGCAATCCAATCTCTAAGCAGCCTTCTTCGTTCGCACCACCTCTGGACATCTCAGGAATGAACATTGCTGCGGATAACCAGGTAAGTTCTTATATTTTCCAATAGAACTCCTTAGGATTTGTTTCCTATAACTTCATGCTTACTTCCATCTTGTGTTTAGGGTGTCGGATTGGTCGTATATGAAGATGTTATGTATATACCACAACCTGGTGGAAGCTGGAACGGGATTGACCAGCAAACTCTCCATCGATGCATCCATGGATACAGTCCTGCACGCCGGGTGGCATGGGGCAGCGAGCATGGCGGTAGGCGTTTCCTCGGTTGTCCTATAAATGTAAGGAGTAGCAACTAAGCCCACACTCTATGCAATGTGAACTTCCTATATTTATGCTTACTTTTCCCACAATGCTATTGTATTCAGGGACAAGAATGTGCATGGAGCTGTTGGGTTGATCCGGAACATGGAACTCCCATGAAGAACTACCTGGCAAGCCTACATCTGGACTTAGAAAATACATTGGTGAAACTAGAAGATGCCAATGAAGAGAAAAGTTACAAGGACAACCATTTCCTTTCTAAGAACAAGATGCTGAAGGAGCGACTTCTATCAATTAGTGCAGATTCAAAGAAGAAAGATTACGTAATATTTTTTGTATTTCACTTCTACTGATATTCATTAGTGTTTACTATCACTGAAATTGATATTTCACTGATTGTAATATTATTCAGCACCTTAGATCATCACTCTATGTACTAGCTGTACTATCTCTACATTTTAGTATTTCACATCATGAACTACTCATGTTTCACTTCATGTACTACTTATGTTTTTTACCAGATTATATAAACTTATATTTATTTCGAGACTTTACACTAGTATCTATTAACGTGTCATAATATTTTTAGTGAAGGTAAAAATTAATTTGAAACAATTTTTCACAGCTTATAGAAGTGAAACCTTTAATTTTAGTAAGTACATTTACATTTATGAGTGAATTTTTTTAATATTAGCACTATTTCACAGATCATAGGTATTGATAGTTTCTAACTCCATTGCCAATTGAAATATGAAATACATCATAACGTACAATTACTTAATACATTTCGTACTGCAGCTGTAAAATGGTGTGACAGGTTTTTTTATTTTACTGAAATACATTACATAAGAAGTAACAGAAATGTTATACAAACATTTTCATAAGAAGAAGCTGAAATGTTATAGAACCATTTCATAGTGAGTAATTTCATTTCCCTCAATTTTCTAATTGATAAAACCATTACATAAGATGTAGCACAAATGTTACAGAACATGCTTACTCACATATTCTAGACATAACGTTTCAAATGTAAGTACTTCACAATCCAAAATATGGTCTAATTGAAACCGAAGCTTAAATCCCAACCATGTTGACACACAAAATGACATATGAAACACAACTAAGATCTGAAATTTCAATGTCCCACAGTTAATTATCGATTCTTCTCCTCTTCATCGATCTTCCATCCGTGCAGATCCTCCACAGCTGCAAGTACACAATTGGCTGTTCGTGTACACGATATTGTCTTTCAGCCTCAACATCAGACTCACGGTCGCCTTCATCTAGCTCTGCTTCAAATTGTATATTATCACCAACAATGTTTTCTCCAACCACCTCCTCCAAACCATTATCTTCAAGTAGTAACAAAGGAGGCTGCACACCAGAAACATATTAATCACCCATGATTGAAATAAGAATGTACTACAGTCGACTTACTTCTATTGGTTCGACCTGGCTCTGCTGCAAGAATTTCGTATGTACTGGACGAATGCTGGAGTCAGCATCATCTTCACATGAGCTACCCTCAGAAATTTTCTAAGAAACATAAGTGAAAGACAAATTGAAATGAGACATTAGAAGAAGATATTGACATGCACACCAATTGATACTGAAATAAGAATCTTCGAATAACAAATATGAGAACATAACAAGTAACTGCTTATACAAAGTACCTTGGATGAACTAATTTTTCCTTCCATATGATTCGGATCATTGCTGCCATCGGTGAAGGAAGAGAGGAAAACACCATTCTTCTCATCCATGTTCATTGTCTCCTAATAGTTTGAGAGGTAGGAGGACATGTACAAGTGTAAGCGTTGCTCTTATACTACTCCTGCGAGAGGTAGTTTTCCCACCAAAATGGACCTCGCAACTTTGAAACCATACAAGAAAAAATATCCAAGGGAGTGTTTTTTCATTTCACTCCTACATGTTTTTTAACATATAACACCTCCTTACAGTATGTAGTTTCAATGCTTGGTCTACTTTGTTTCTATCACATGATTGTTATTAATGTCATATTATACTACCTTCCAAACTTTACATATCTAGTCTAACTAGGTGGCCAATGTGTAAAATTTACATGTCTGTTGCAGAATAGTACAAACAATTAAGAGAGCGTTGTGTGTTGTCAAATCCATGTCAAATCCATCCTGTAGACCGAGGGGATGACTTCTTTCACAGCACACGTGGTACTATGCAAGCCATCTCTCCCACTACCTCTGCCCATAAATCAATATCACAGCCAGAGAAGCACTCAACTAGGACAGCTCTCAGACATTCACCATTGATGTTCTGCTTCTAGCTCTCCACCGCATCAGCACGCACAGCTCTCGGTCAATCGCCATTGATGTTCTCCTTCTAGCCCTCTTCCAATCTCCACTTCATCATCTAGGGGATTGGTATGTCAACTCTTCTTCTACTGATCTAAAAAAGGAGTGGATTGTTCAACAATCAGAGGTTGGGTGGGATGTTCAATCTATAAAATTTTATTCCGGTTCATCCAAGCAATTCCTGTTTACTACGACCACCACTTTCCATTATCATGCAATATCTTCTATACCAATATGTGTAGTTGGACCATGGAAGGACACTTCTTGAATTCTTGCTAACTAGCATAGTTTCGGTTATAGCTACTAGAACCGTTTGCTGGAATATGTTTTCATGTTTTGCATTATTAAGTTGTGACGCCCCCGATTTGACCGTACACTAATCATACACGCAAACGTGTACGATCAAGATCAGGGACTCACGGGAAGATATCACAACACAACTCTACAAAAAAAATAAGTCATACAAGCATCATATTACAAGCCAGGGGCCTCGAGGGCTCGAATACAAGAGCTCGATCATAGACGAGTCAGTGGAAGCAACAATATCTGAGTACTGACATAAGTTAAACAAGTTTGCCTTAAGAAGGCTAGCACAAACTGGGATACAGATCGAAAGAGGCGCAGGCCTCCTGCCTGGGATCCTCCTAAACTACTCCTGGTCATCATCAGTGGGAAGCACGTAGTAGTAGGCACCTCCGGTGTAGTAGGAGTCGTCGTCGAAGGTGGCGTCTGGCTCCTGGGCTCCAACATCTGGTTGCGACAACCAGGTAGAAGGGATAGGGGAAAAGAGGGAGAAAGCAACCGTGAGTACTCATCCAAAGTACTCGCAAGCAAGGAGCTACACTACATATGTATGCATTGGTATCAACTGGAATAAGGCTATCATATGTGGACTGAACTGCAGAATGCTGGAATAAGAGGGGGATAGCTAGTCCTTTCGAAGACTACGCTTCTGGCAGCCTCCGTCTTGCAGCATGTAGAAGAGAGTAAACTTAAGTCCTCCAGGTATCATCACATAGCATAATCCTAACCGATGATCCTCCCCTCGTCGCCATGTGAAAGAGCGATCACCGGTTGTATCTGGCACTTGGAAGGGTGTGTTTTATGAAGTATCTGGTTCTAGTTGTCATAAGGTCAAGGTACAACTCCAAGTCGTCCTATTACCGAAGATCATGGCTATTCGAATAGATTAACTTCCCTGCAGGGGTGCACCACATATCCCAACACGCTCAATCCCATTTGGCCGGACACACTTTCCTGGATCATGACCGGCCTCGGAAGATCAACACGTCGCAGCCCTACCTAGGCACAACAGAGAAGTCAGCACGCCGGTCTAAATCCTATGGTGCAGGGGTCGGGGCCCATCGCCCATTGCACACCTGCATGTTGCGTACGCGGCCGGAAGCAGAACTAGCCCCCTTAATACAAGAGCAGGCTTATGGTCCAATCCGGCGCGCGCCACTCAGTCGCTGACGTCACGAAGGCTTTGGCTGATACCACGACGTCGAGTGCCCATAACTGTCCCCGCATAGATGGTTAGTGCGTATAGGCCAGTAGCCAGACTCAGATCAAATACCAAGATCTCGTTAAACGTGTTAAGTATCCGCGAACACCGACCAGGGCCAGGCCCACCTCTCTCCTAGGTGGTCTCAACCTGCCCTGTCGCTCCGCCACAAAGTAACAGTCGGGGGCCGTCGGGAACCCAGGCCCACCTCTACCGGGATGGAGCCACCTGCCCCTTCAGCCCCCAACTCCGAACAGAACCACAGGTAATGTAACAGTGTAAAGTATATAGAATATGCCTGTGATCACCTCCCGAAGTGATCACGGCCCAGTAGTATAGCATGGCAGACAGACAAGAGTGTAGGGCCACTTATGGAACACTAGCATCCTATACTAAGCAGTAGGATAGCAGGTAATGGTAACAACAGTAGTAGCAAGGACAGGCTATGCATCAAGATAGGAATAACGGAAAGCAGTAACATGCTACGCTACTCTAATGCAAGCAGTAGAAAGAGAGTAGGCGATATCTGGTGATCAAGGGGGGGCTTGCCTGGTTGCTCTGGCAAGAAAGAGGGGTCGTCAACACCGTAGTCGTACTGGGTAGCAGCGGCATCGGTCTGGGTGTCTAGTGAGAGAAGAGGGGGAAGAAACAATAAATATAATGCAAACAAATGCATGACAATGCATGACATGACAAAGCGTGATGCTAGGTGTGCCCTAACGCAGTATGAGGTGGTACCGGTGAAGGGGGGAAACATCCGGGAAAGTATCCCCCGGTGTTTCGCGTTTTCGGGCAAAGGAGCCGGAGGGGGAAAGTTGCGAGTTTGATATGTTAGGGGTGTGTGGCGGATGAACAGGCTGCGTATCCGGATGCGTCTCGTCATTCTGAGCAACTTTCATGTTGAAAATAATTTAATCTGAGTTACGGATTAAAAGATATGATTTTCTAAAGATTTTATTAATTTTCTGAAATTTAATTAATTATTTAAATTAATTCAAAAAGGATTAATGACATCAGCATGATGTCATGCTGACGTCAGCAGTTAAAAGAGTTGACTGGTCAACCTGACGTGTGGGTCCCACTGTCAGTGACACATTTAATTATTCAGTTTTAATTAACCTAAACATAATTAATTAGGGGTGGGCCCCACCTATCATTGACTGATTAATTATTTAACTAACAGTTTAATTAGTTTTAGTTAGCTATTAGATTAATCTAATTATGATTAGTTAGTTTAATTAATTTTTTAGTTTATTTAAACAAAATTAATTAAGTTAATTAATTCTTTAATTGATTAATTATTATTTATTATTTAATTATTATTATTTTTTCATTTTTGTTCTTACTGGGGATGGGCCCCAGCAGTCAGTGGCCCACAGGCCTAGCGGGTGTGCGGGCAACGAGTGTGGGTGTCGGGCGAAGGCCGTAGCCCACCCGGTTGTAGGGCGAGACCGTGGCCATCCGGCTGCGGGGTCGCCGGCGTGGGGCTCCGACGGAAGCAGGCAGGCCGCAGCGGTGGTGAACTCCGACGGGCAGCAGTTGCGCGACGCGGGCGCGGCACGGACGGCGGCGAGCGGGGCCATGCGGGCGAAGACGGGGCGCGCGGCGGCACAAGAGACGGTGGGGCGGCGAGCAGCGGCGGCACGACGAGGCCACGAGCGCGCGTCGCGGGCGAGCACGGGGCGTGCGCGGTGCGCGTGCGAGATGGCGCGTGGCACGCGCGAGGGGCGGGAGCGGTTGCAGGACGCAGTGAGCAGGGGAGCGGAGGGAGGCGCTGGCGCGACGCAGGGATGGGCTCGGCCGCGGGAGGGGGGAGGAGCCACAGGGGGGTGCGCTAGGTGAGCCGAAGCGGGGAAGAGGGCGTGGCCACGGTGCATGCACGGGCACGGGACGGCGCGAGCGCGCGGTGACCGGACGAGGAGAGGGGGAGCTCACGGGGTAGCGTAGGGGTTCGAGGGCAGCGTTGCTTGGGGAGGAGGCCGGGGACGTTGCGCGCGAAGAGGTAGCAGGCCGGCGAGGACGCGCTCCGGGCGGCGACTGACGAAGACGAGGTGGCGGCGCACAGTGGCGTCGTGGCGACGCGGCAGGAGCGGCAAGGGGCGCCGCTGAGGGAGAGGGGACGGGGGCGCGTGGATGAGGGAGGGGGCCGGCGAGGCGGCGACGGGCGTCGGCGTCGGGCCTCTCCCCGATCCAGATGGGATCTAGAGGAGAGGGGGGAGAGGGAGTGGCGTCGTGGGGGGGAGTGGGAGAGCGGTAGTGGGTTAGGGTTTCCCCTAGTGGGGTTATGGGGGAGTGGGGGTGGCCGGCCTGGGCCTGGCCTGGCTAGCAGCTGGGCCGGTTGGCCCAGTGGGGGGGTTCTGTTTTATTTTATCCTTTTGTTTTGTATTTCTTTTTTTCTTGGTTTCCTTTTTTTCTGTTTTTCAAAAATGTTTAGCACCTAATTGATTTTTATAAAATATGGGAGCTAGCTCATAAATTGTAGTGCATTATATCCTTGCACCAAAAACTAGTTTGGGTGAAATGCTATTTCATATTAGATTTAGATTAGTTAAAAGGTTATTAGATAATGTATTCTGCCACTGTTTGAGATTGTTTAAATGACTTATCATATTTCAATAACATTGTTTACAATTTTATCCTAGCCTCTGATTTATCTACTCTTTATTGAACATTTTAGTTTTGAGTTTGAAAACTTTTGTTGTTTGCCTGATTTTGAATTTGAATTTGAATCGGTTTTAAACTAACGCAAGTTTATCGACAGAAACCGAGGTGACATGGCATCATTAGCAGAGGTTCATTGTAGCTTAATTACCCGGGCATCACAATTCTCCTCCACTACAAGAAATCTCGTCCCGAGATTTAAGAGGGGGACTAGGGGTAAGGTCTGGTTACGAAATTCTAATGAATCTTCTCGGTCTTGGTTGCTCTTCCCGAAGTGGTCGATCCATTACGTTCATGTCTCCATTTCTCTGCTTCATGTCATCATGATGAAGTCGTCATCCTTTGTTCGGGGGTTCCATCGTACTTACGAAAGAATAAAGGGGGAGCATTCCGGGAGAATGGACCTCGGCAAGGTTGACTATCTGGTAGATAACATCGGGGAGGGAGGCGGAAAGTAACCCTCAAATTTAAACCTCTGAAAATATCGAGAGCAAAGTAAGGAGGTACCATGAGAAGTTTCAAACGGATAGGCAGACGTTCGATGCCTAATCAGAAGGTGAAAAGGGGTTCAGAGCAACGAGAATAAGTATTGTGTCTGATACCCGAATAGATCACTTGGCAGGTGGCCCGTGAGTTACATAAGAAGTCAAGCGCGAGCAATAACTTTGTAAACCGGGGTGTACAGGAGAGTCAGGTTTCGATCCGGTGGAACTGTGGGTTATGGGCCCACCATGTGGTTAAAAGTAGGAAAAGCGTTGATATCTTGCGCGGTCATGATAGCAAGGCATGTCAGATAATAACCTGTCAGTTATGTCGGCAAAAACATTGATACCAAGGGTGAGGGATGAAGAGAACAATTTTCCTGCTTGTTGAAACGAGGCGGAACAATAGGCAAAGTTCTCATCCATTGGTGGTTACCGGAATGTCATCAACAATAGTAACAGGGTCTCACTGACAGAGTTGTACGATGAGGTGCTTACTAAGCAGGGAATTATCACTACACAGTTAAGTCAGATTATAAAAAGGCTTAGCAAGACAATGGAAAGGAAAATGCGATTATCAGGTTTTAAACAGAAGAATGGAAAGGAAAATGTGTTTTAAACACATAATTCAGGGATATATCCTTCCCAAGGACAAGCAGAGCATGATATCCGTGGCAGGATATCATGTAGAAAACCCCTTAGGTAAGGGGAGAGAAATTTCATGACATTACCCATACAACGGTATTTGGATAATTGAGCAAGAAACATTTAGCATTGGCATCAAATGTTCTTGTTGAAAATCGGAGTACCACAGATAGGCTTCGAGATAGCATTGACATGGTCATCAGGTAAGGATCAGGCTATGGATACACAAAGGATCCATCAGGAACAACTTATAGAATAAGTCTTACCATTTTCTCATGGAAGAAAGGATAACCTTACTAAAATGGAAACTATAACCACAAGTCCTCCGGCCAGGTGTGATGGGCATGACATCACCTTACCAATATATAAGGACCAGTGTTATAACTCTTGGAGATATGTCCCAACCATCATATCTGACCGGGATTCATATCTGATTAGTGTTAGGATATCTCAGACTCGGGGTGCCTGAGAAGAAGAGGTGCAACACATTGACGAGATGACATTATATGACTCTTGGGAAATGAACTATGAAAGCGAGTCCCGATCAAGGGTTCATCATTAAGCCAAGGGGAGGATGAGGAAGTGGCTGATGGACTCATCAATAATTTGACGAGGTATCCAAAAGGATGCATATCCACAATTATGTGGATAGGGAGATAGCATTTGTCAGGTCAAATAATATAATGAAGTATGCTCGAGGAAAACATACACAATTAAACATTGGTTGAAAGGTGCGCCCGAATTATGGGTTGGGTTGCACGACCAATGTCAGAATGGTGATTCAATAATCAATAGTCTAAGAATGAATGGATATGGCAAGAAGTATCACTTGTACCAAGAATGCATAAGAGGTGGTGAAATTCCCACAACATTCTTGACATAAAAGGTGGTAATATCCAAGGTAAAGAAGAACAATGCTGGGTAGCAAGGAACTCAAGGTATAACACAAAACACGAACAAGTTTGTGTCGAACGGAAGGCAATAAAGTGGTAGATGATAAAACAAATCATCAAGGGCAAGGATGGTATTTCTCATCATGAATTTGATATATATCTTGGAAGAGCTCAGGATGTTGCTGATGACCACGACACATTTGTCGAGAGATTTCATGAAGATGTAATCGGTCGGCGATGACATCAAGTCAAATGATGATGCAGCAAAAGTCAAATAATACTTGAAGAAGAACTCATAAGAAGTTATGCAGTTCTGTCATAATCTCGAGATACCAGAGGGGGTAATACTCGATGACAGATCAAAGTAGAGGTTGGACTGGGGTATTGCTCTACAGAAGACAAGCGCTTAAACTTGCACGCGAAATGGTATTTAAAGGAGAACATGGTCGGAACCACGATTGCAAAAGGCCAGATCCCGGATATAAGATGAACTTATACCAAAGGAATAATTTAATTTAAGAGAAGCTTTAATGATAAGATCTACATCGTGTCCATGGGCATGAACACAAAGTTCAAGGTCGACTCCCACTTCTCCAATGCATAACCTTTCATTCACTTCTCACTTTCGAAGAAGTTGTAGTGTTGAAATTTTATCTGGCAAAATACCAGAAGTGTATGACTCGTGAAAACTTTCGAGTTCACACAGTTTAGAGAAGGCATATGTTCAACCCATAGGGGCTTCTTAGAAACATATACCACAAGTTTCAAGAGTAAATATCACAAGCTCGAAAGTAGAGCAAGGTTGAGAAAGTAGATGATACCATTTACCAAAGGCATTATGTATCCGAGGGAAGGCTCACAAGGTTATTGAATATGAAGGACGATGTTAGATAAAATCCATTAAAGGATCTGCCGGTCTATAACAGAGCTGACGTGAGCATCGGCACACAACCAAAGGAAGTAACAATGCAAAGGCATTGGATTATGGAAACAACTGACTAATCCAGAGCTCAAATGCAAAGGAATTATGATTTTCAAATCAAGGGATCAGAAGCAATGTTCTGATTAGGGATGGATAAGTTGAATAGCCTTAGGGGTACAATCGACGGCAATTGGATTTGTTGAGAACTAGCTCATGTTTAAAATGATGTCTGAGCCGGAAAGATAGTTTAAAAGGATCAACTAATGATTGCGTGCATTCGCACTCATGTTGAATTAAAGGGATCAAAATGACGGTGTCTAAGGATACTAACGAATATTGCCAGACATATGGAAAGCATCCATCATGCAAGCAGACAAGTATTGTAGAGCAATAAGCTACTAAGGATTTTTGGAGGATCGAATAGTATTTCGGTGACCATTATGAAACACATGATCAATTGGGGGATGAGTGGATACTCGATAAGTGCGAGAATTATCCGTAGGGGTATTCATGTGACAAAAAAACAGCAAGGCGGTAAGCTCAAAGGATTATCGAAACAACGACGAGTATTTCGGGGTATCTTGTAATAACAAGACCAACTGGGAATAAAATTAAGAACGACAGGTGTAAGTATTTATCCATAGGGATTTTTCACTGGTAGGGAATTGCAAAAGCAATGGCACAAGGTTTCAAGAGAACATCGGAGAGTATTATCAGAATCTTCTGTTGAAGCAGTCGATCATCTGTAATGAAGGGCTCTCCGGGAGAAAGTGATAACGAGATCCTAATGTTAGATTTAGCAAAATTCATTTAACCTGGATAGAAGAGAGTTCAGAGTCCCAGAGTAAAGATCGAGGAGTAAAAGATTCTAATACCACCCAAATGGCGACGTGGGACCGTAAGGCACACAACCATGTTAGTAAAAGTTTTTGTAATGTCTAGACTCAACTTCGACCAAGGAGTGTGGAAGGGGGGATTCCTACAGGCAGTCGGCTCTGATACCAACTTGTGACGCCCCCGATTTGACCGCACACTAATCATACACGCAAACGTGTACGATCAAGATCAGGGACTCACGGGAAGATATCACAACACAACTCTACAAATAAAATAAGTCATACAAGCATCATATTACAAGCCAAGGGCCTCGAGGGCTCGAATACAAGAGCTCGATCATAGACGAGTCAGCGGAAGCAAAAATATCTGATTACAGACATAAGTTAAACAAGTTTGCCTTAAGAAGGCTAGCACAAACTGGGATACAGATCGAAAGAGGCGCAGGCCTCCTGCCTGGGATCCTCCTAAACTACTCCTGGTCGTCGTCAGCGGGCATCACATAGTAGTAGGCACCTCCGGTGTAGTAGGAGTCGTCGTCGAAGGTGGTGTCTGGCTCCTGGGCTCCAACATCTGGTTGCGACAACCAGGTAGAAGGGATAGGGGGAAAAGAGGGAGAAAGCAACCATGAGTACTCATCCAAAGTACTCGCAAGTAAGGAGCTACACTACATATGTATGCATTGGTATCAACTGGAATAAGGCTATCATATGTGGACTGAACTGTAGAATGCCGGAATAAGAGGGGGATAGCTAGTCCTTTCGAAGACTACGCTTCTGGCAGCCTCCGTCTTGTAGCATGTAGAAGAGAGTAAACTGAAGTCCTCCAGGTATCATCACATAGCATAATCCTAACCAATGATCCTCCCCTCGTCGCCCTCTGAGAGAGCGATCACCGGTTGTATCTTGCACTTGGAAGGGTGTGTTTTATTAAGTATCCGGTTCTAGTTGTCATAAGGTCAAGGTACAACTCCAAGTCGTCCTATTACCGAAGATCACGGCTATTCAAATAGATTAACTTCCCTGCAGGGGTGCACCACATATCCCAACACGCTCGATCCCATTTGGCCGGACACACTTTCCTGGGTCATGTCCGGCCTCGGAAGATCAACACGTCGCAGCCCTACCTAGGCACAACAGAGAGGTCAGTAGGCCGGTCTAAATCCTATGGCGCAGGGGTCTGGGCCCATCGCCCATTGCACACCTGCACGTTGCGTACGCGGCCGGAAGCAGAACTAGCCCCCTTAATACAAGAGCAGGCTTACGGTCCAATCCGGCGCGCGCCACTCAGTCGCTAATGTCACGAAGGGTTCGACTGATACCACGACGTCGAGTGCCCATAACTATCACCGCGTAGATGGTTAGTGCGTATAGGCCAGTAGCCAGACTCAGATCAAATACCAAGATCTCGTTAAACGTGTTAAGTATCCGTGAACACCGACCAGGGCCAGGCCCACCTCTCTCCTAGGTGGTCTCAACCTGCCCTGTCGCTCCGCCACAAAGTAACAGTCGGGGGCCGTCGGGAACCCAGGCCCACCTCTACCGGGATGGAGCCACCTGCCCCTTCAGCCCCCAACTCCGAACAGAACCACAGGTAATGTAACAATGTAAAGTATATAGAATATGCCTGTGATCACCTCCCGAAGTGATCACGGCCCAGTAGTATAGCATGGCAGACAGACAAGAGTGTAGGGCCACTTATGGAACACTAGCATCCTATACTAAGCAGTAGGATAGCAGGTAATGGTAACAACAGTAGTAGCAAGGATAGGCTATGCATCAGGATAGGAATAATGGAAAGCAGTAACATGTTACGCTACTCTAATGCAAGCAGTAGAAAGAGAGTAGGCGATATCTGGTGATCAAGGGGGGGCTTGCCTGGTTGCTCTGGCAAGAGAGAGGGGTCGTCAACACCGTAGTCGTACTGGGTAGCAGCGGCGTCGGTCTCGGTGTCTAGTGAGAGAAGAGGGGGAAGAAACAATAAATATAATGCAAACAAATGCATGACGATGCATGACATGACAAAGCGTGATGCTAGGTGTGCCCAAACGCGGTATGAGGTGGTACCGGTGAAGGGGGGAAACATCCGGGAAAGTATCCCCGGTGTTTCGCGTTTTTGGGCAAAGGAGTCGAAGGGGGAAAGTTGCGAATTTGATATGTTAGGGGTGTGTGGCGGATGAACAGGCTGCGTATCCAGATGCATCTCGTCGTTCTGAGCAACTTTCATGTTGAAAATAATTTAATCCGAGTTACGGATTAAAAGATATGATTTTCTAAAGATTTTATTAATTTTCTGAAATTTAATTAATTATTTAAATTAATTCGAAAATGGATTAATGACATCAGCATGATGTCATGCTGACGTCAGCAATCAAAAGAGTTGACTGGTCAACCTGACGTGTGGATCCCACCTGTCAGTGACACATTTAATTATTCAGTTTTAATTAACCTAAACATAATTAATTAGGGGTGGGCACCACCTATCATTGACTGATTAATTATTTAACTAACAGTTTAATTAGTTTTAGTTAGTTATTAGATTAATCTAATTATGATTAGTTAGTTTAATAAATTTTTTAGTTTATTTAAACAAAATTAATTAATTCTTTAATTAATTAATTATTATTTATTATTTAATTATTATTATTTTTTCATTTTCGTTCTTACTGGGGCTGGGCCCTAGCAGTCAGTGGCCCAGAGGCCTAGCGGGTGTGCGGGCAACGAGTGTGGGTGTCGGGCGAAGGCCGTAGCCCACCCGGTTGCGGGGCGAGGCCGTGGCCATCCGACTGCGGGGTCGCCGGCGTGGGGCTCCGAGGGAAGCAGGCAGGCCGCAGCGGTGGTGAACTCCGACGGGCAACAGTCGGGCGACGCGGGCGCGGCACGGACGACGGCGAGCGGGGCCATGCGGGCGAAGACGGGGCGCGCGGCGGCACAAGAGACGGTGGGGCAGCGAGCAGCGGCGGCACGACGAGGCCACGAGCGCGCGTCGCGGGCGAGCACGGGGCGTGCGCGGTGCGCGTGCGAGATGGCGCGCGGCGCGCGCGCGAGGGGCGGGAGCGGTTGCAGGGCGCGGTGAGCAGGGGAGCGAAGGGAGGCGCGGGCGCGACGCGGGGATGGGCTCAGCCGGGGGGGAGGAGCCGCAGGGGGTGCACTAGGTGAGCCGAAGCGGGGAAGAGGGCGTGGTCACGGCGCATGCACGGGCACGGGACGGCGCGGGTGCGCGGTGACCGGACATGGAGAGGGGGAGCTCACGGGGTAGCATAGGGGTCGAGGGCAGCGTTGCTTGGGGAGGAGGCCGTGGACGTTGCGCATGAAGAGGTAGCAGGCCGGCGAGGGCGCGCTCCGGGCAGCGACGGACGAAGACGAGGCGACGGCGCATAGCGGCGTCGTGGGCGACGCGGCAGGCGCGACAAGGGGCGCCGCTGAGGGAGAGGGGACGGGGGCGCGTGGATGAGGGAGGGGGCCGGCGAGGCAGCGACGGGCGTCGGCGTCGGGCCTCTCCCCAATCCAGATGGGATTGAGAGGAGAGGGGGAGAGGGAGTGGCGTCGTGGAGGGAGTGGGAGAGCGGTAGTGGGTTAGGGTTTCCCCTGGTGGGGTTATGGGGGAGTGGGGGTGGCCGGCCTGGGCCTGGCCTGGCTAGCAGCTGGGCCGGTTGGCCCAGTGGGTGGGGGTTCTGTTTTATTTTATCCTTTTGTTTTGTATTTCTTTTTTTATTTATTTTCTTGGTTTCCTTTTTTTTCTGTTTTTCAAAAATGTTTAGCATCTAATTTATTTTTATAAAATATGGGAGCTAGCTCATAAATTGTAGTGCATTATATCCTAGCACCAAAAACTAGTTTGGGTGAAATACTATTTCATATTAGATTTAGATTAGTTAAAAGGTTATTAGATAATGTATTCTGCCACTGTTTGAGATTTTTTAAATGACTTATCGTATTTCAACAACATTGTTTACAATTTTATCCTAGCCTCTGATTTATCTACTATTTATTGAACATTTTAGTTTTTAAGTTTGAAAACTTTTGTTGTTTGCCTGATTTTGAATTTGAATTTGAATCGGTTTTAAACTAACGCGAGTTTATCGACAGAAACCGAGGTGTCTTTAGCAGAGGTTCATTGTAGCTTAATTACTCGGGCGTCACAATTCTGATATTTTTGTGTGTCACTTAAAAATCAAATTTCACTATTACAGTGAGTACAAATCAAATTACATCATTATACATGGATATATTTAAGACACTACGAATTACATAGATACTGATGTGTATATATATTTCTTGTAACTAACTGCTAAATGTGTTGTGTGCATACATTTCAAAATTTAGTGAAATTATATATTTAGTTGCACATTGGAATTAAATTATTATATAAATATAGAAACACTTTACTTCAACATGTATAACAATAGGTAAAGAACTGATATGGACAATAAATTATGTTATAACCATTTTTTTACATTTCATATAGCAGTACAACAAGTTGAAGAAATTAATAAAACAAAGTTTCTTCAAATAAAAGATAAATTATTATAATAGTAAAATTAACTCGTGTACCTACTCTGCGTATGTAGGATTTGGTAGAACATGTCTAGATATGATCATAGTTCAGATAGGAAGTCCAATGATTCTAAAAATTTGGACACTTCAGAATGTGATGCAGCAACTCCTAGAAGTTCTTGCAAAAAAGTTGCCGCAATTATAAACAAGTTTGACAATTGTAAAAGGAAGATAGTGAAATATATGGATTTTGGAGGCTTGTTGGACCTTCCACAAATAAACAAGTTAGATCGCAAGTTCACAGTGTTGTTGCTATGCAACACTGAACCTGATACTAGAACAATAAGAATCAATGATAGAGTTTCCCTCACAATAATTGATGAAGATGTCCACAGAATTCTAAGAATACCAAAGGGTCCGAACTTATTGAGAGGATTGGACTGCCAATCAGTAGACGAGAAAATTGAATTCTTGCGTCTGGCAATGGGATCTGTTACATACGACACTGAAGAAATGAACAGTTTGAAGGTGGCTGAAACAATAATAACCAGGGAGTACCCAAATGGTATGGATGCAACACACGTTGACCAATTCAAGACTTCTTTTGTTTGCTTCATAATGGGATATTTCTTAATAGCTCGCAGCAGTGCAAATCACAGAGCTAAAGATTTCTGGGGTTCACTACTAAAACCAAATGAAATACCATCATACAACTTTTGCTCAGCAGTAATTGATGAAATTATGAATGCAGCCAGAAAAGCTCAGTATGAACTGAAGTCCAAAAAATGTGTGAAATATGTTTCAAGTTGTGCACTACTTTTGCAGGTGAGTAATGTAATTGAAAGAAGCATGATTATGAAATATTATATTATTTTCTACATCCGATGATTTATTAATGCATGGAAACTAATTGTTGTACTTTATTAAATATATTACATGCTTTCATTTTGGACAGTCTAAATCTTGGAATTCTAAACATACCTGATTATGTAGTGCCTACTATTTCTGCATTTGACTGTGAGAAGATGTCAAAGATGATAGAACTTGTGAGGCAGAAGGCTGATGATCATTCATTCGGATCAAATGAGGTTATAATATAATTAGTAACGTATCATATATATTTCTCAGAATTTGTCTTACTTATAAAAATTGTTTGTTTATCATTCTCAGCTTAATTCCTTCTATATTGATATCAAATTTTTATACATACATTCTATATATATACAAATAATGAAATATGATACTTATGATATTAGATTTGTCAGATATCTTTAATATGAATTTCAGTATTAATGTTTGCGAAAGATGAAATACTAATATCAATACAAGTGATTGCAACATAATTGAAAATATAATATGAATCTTTTCTTTGAACTGAAATATGATGTTTCAAATTTAAACCGTTTGTAGAAAACTTATTCAATTTGTAATAAAAGTGTTGCATATTAACTATATCAAATAAATGACATATCAAATACTTAGCATATTCAACTTTACAAAAGATGTATAACTAACTAAATGATTTAAAAGACTCGTATTGTTGAACTTAATATATTTTCTATTTTTAATGTGAAATGTGGAATATGAAATATGTTTCACTAATATGGGATACTTTAATACTTACCATATTCAATATTCTAGAAGTATAAACAAACACCTTTTCACTAACATGCATTATGTTATATGAAATATGAAAAATGAACAAACGTTTCACATTTATGAAATCAAGACACATGTTGTATCGCATAAAATTTATATTTCATTATGAAATGAAATAGAAAGTAAATTCCTTCTCTGTTGAAATCAATTTTTTTTAATTTACAATCTAATAAAGATAGAAAAGATGTATTAAAGTATGACAAACATGTTGCATAGTTACGTATCACATATATTTCTCTGAATTTGTCTAAATAATCAAAATTGTTTTTGTATGATTCTCAGCTAAAGTCCTTGAAGAATAGAAAATATATTGTTTGTAAACAGGCTGCAAGTACATCAAAATTTGCAACTCTTCCCATGAAGAAACCTCCATTTATACCTAACATAGTTTCAAGCAAACCTGCAGCAGTACACAATACAAGTCATGCTAAGCGCCCACTAAATATTTACCTTGATTCTTATGTACAAGGAACAACACCGAAGAAGGTATGAATTTCTAACAATTGCAAAAAAAGTGAATATTTCTACAGCAACAACTATATTTGCTAACACTATTTATTTGATCAGCTAACCGTTCCTCAAATAATTGATCTTAAATGGCATAGTGCTAGGATTGTAAGACATATGACTGAGTTTAAATCCCTTACACAGCCAATTGGTAATTTGGGCGGTCATGTTATTAACCATGAATTAGCGAAATCAGGAAGGGAAAATCTGTCTACAAAGATAGACAATCTATTGGAAATCATTTTAAATGACAACCTTGAATTAGCGAAGAGGCTTCATGAACACAGCCCAGCGACAGAAGTTCAATCTGAAGGTCCACCCAAATCCAGAAACAGTATAAAGCATTCTGGAAGTGAATATAGTGGAGCTGATTCTAATAGTGATTGTAAGTACTTCTGAAGTAAAACAACAAGGTGCTGCACTGACTAAGACATGCTAACAATTTTTTTCATTAATGTTGCAGGCACTTCCAAAAAATTGGACTCATCTAGAAGCAAAATGTTTGAAATTGGAATTACTGGTAAGAGATAGGAAGTCATACTGCATTATTAAGAACTAATATATGTTTTATTTTTTTGTACTTATTATATTCAAGTTACCTACTTCTCTGGTTCATATAAAAATTTGTTGTCACATATGTGCAACTATATAAACTATAATTCATTTGGTGTCATAACATATGTTGTTTCCACTTTATATCTAAATTTTAAGCTCTTTCATTCTATACATTATTTCTTTCAGGAAATATGGATGCAACAACAACACCAAGTAATGCAGTACAAAAAACATGTTCTAATACATGTGCAGAAATTCAAAATGTGCAAACACCACCAAATCAACTTTCACCAGCAACAGTGGCTAGTCGGATGTCCGAAACAGCTGTTGCACTCCGTTTGTTTCAGAGAGAATATATCCTGAACTTAAATGCAAGAGCACTGGAAGCAGAGTTCACAGACTCACCTATTGATAAAATTAAAGTAAGCAACGGTCCATTGACAATTAATCATGTGCTTGTAGGTAGTAATATGCTAAAAAGATCATCAGCCATGCTAGCTACATTATCAAATTGGGTACTACAAAGCAAGCAAGAGGAAAATGAAGTGTAAGTATACTTCATTTAAAGAATTCCATATACATAATATAAATAATTATCAATAATACTCACATTTTCTATACAACAGGTGCTGGATAATACATTATGAACCAAGGTACATCGAGGTCACAGGCAATGAATTGAAGGATACACTTGTACTCTTTAGAACATTCAGCTACGAAGTATTTGATTTATGTATAAGGAGACTTGTTCAACTTGAAAGGTTGATGTATGGCACTTCAAAGAAGCAAAGGTGTAGGCATATCCTGGAGTCTGACTTCACTGTAAGTTCCTGAAAAAAAACAATTATATATATTACCATTATATTATTAGTCATAATCATTGATCTTGTCAAATTATAAAATACGTAATGAAATTTCATAAAATGAATGCAGATGATGGTCCTAGCAAACGAGAATGTTATGTCCAGCCGTTCTGTGCTTGACCAATTTAGGAAGATTGCAGTATTATATGATATATTAGAGTGCAGAACCGTAAGAATTTTCACATCCATTATGTGTTTATGTTTGTGTGTGTGTGTGTGCAAGCTTAATATTTACAAGGTAAAGTAGTTGCTGAGGAACAAACTTTTGTCATATTAAGTAAACTATTAATCTCTGTGCAGATTATAGTTCCTGCTCTAGTTAATGTTACATGGTGCTCCTATTTCCTTGACATGATGCTTAAATGTGTACATGTTGCTGACCCAACATATGTACGATCAAATGAAAATGAACTAAAGAAGATGCATGATTCAAACGTCAAGAAAATTCTTTGCGCAATGACAACAGTTGTGAAAGAGCTTTACTCTGGATGGGAATTTGACATTACCACATGGGACACAAATTACTTGAAGCCTATTATTCACGGTGCTAACAGGTACTATTGCTTGAACTTTCCTAATGCATTTACAAAAACTATTTATGTAAAGGGTTTAGTAATATGAAAATTTACTACAGTGATGACTCTGGTTTGGTGACAATTATATCAATTCGTGATTTCCATGGAGAAAACATTATTGGAAACCACACACAGGTAATTATCAAAATACAGAAAACTTCTGTCCATATGTTGCACCACACTAATATTTAATTACATGTCCCTTCTTGTGCAGGAAAGCGTAATGTCATTCAAGCCATTGTTGTTGTATGAGTTGTTGTCCATTAAAGGGAACCATGGAACGGTTCCAACTTCCTACATAGAAACAATTGAGGATTAGGTGAAGAGCACCAGAGTTGAATTGCACAATTGGAAGAACGTGCTATTTCAATATTTTGTATGAGATATTTATGTACTTTATTTCAGTGAGACGCGAGGATAAGTATTCTTTGTAAAACTTATTAAATGTAAATTACAAAAATATGCAAAACATTCCAGATTTAAATTAATTGTGAAATTAGTTTATCTATCTGCATTATAATACTTGTAAAATCTACGTACTACAATGTCGAATTCCGTCATGGAACTATTTTTGAATATCAAAACATTCCTTGCTGCGTAGGATCGGCACGGATGTAATATCAATGAAGAGGAGAAGAAACGATAGTTAACTGTGGGACATTGAAATTTCAGATCTTAGTTGTGTTTCTAATGTCATTTTGTATGTCAACATTGTGAGAATTTAAGCTTCGGTTTCAATTAGACCATATTTTTTATTGTGAAGTACTTACATTTGGAACGTTATGTCCAGAAAATTGAGTGTAATGAAATGACTCAATATGAAATGCTTCTATAACATTTCAGCTTCTTCATATGTAAATGTTTCTATAACATTTCTGCTAATTCTTATGTAATGTATTTCACTAAAATAAATAAACCTGTCACACCATTTTCCGGCTGCAGTAGGAAATGAATTAAATAATTGTATGTTCTCATGTATTTCATATTTCAATTGGCAATGTAGTTAGAAAATATCAATACTTATGATTTGTGAAATTGTGCTAATATTCCACAATTTGACTCATAAATGTAAATGTACGTACTACAATTAGAGGTAAGTAAAATCTACGTACTACAATGTGAAAACATTCCAGATTCGGATCTTATTTCATATCCATTTGCAATTTTCCAACGGAACTATAAAATATTCATAACTAAACACATAATTGTAATTAAAATAAATGTATCTGCGGCTGTTGAAATTATTTGTTATTTTCATAAGGAATTAATTAATGTAGTTCTTTATTGAATTAGCTTTTATTGACAAAATTATTTATGCTCGTAAGGTAAAAATAAATGTAATGACATGTTATAAATATTAATAGATGTCAAAATCAGGCCTCAGGAATGTCAGCCCTAAGAAGATTTTTCTTATAAGTGATAATTGAAATTGAAGTTTTTAGTTCACTTCACATTACAAGAAATCAATCCCTGTAAGTGAAATGAAGTCAATATGAGTGAAATACGAAACAAACAAGTATACAGAAATTAATTTTATTCAAATATGAAACTTAATAAGCACCTTATAAATGTGATATAAACAAAAACTAGATCAATATATATATATATATATATATATATATATATATATATATATATATATATATGATTCATGGTTTCCTTATAAAACAGTAATGAACACATACTTATTAATAGTTAATCTTAAAAATATATTCAAAATGCATAATACAAAATCTTAACAAAAGGAATTGTACATTAGTAAAAGATTAATACTGTTTGCAGCAATGTAACAAAGAATTAATGCAGTACATAATAGTTCAATATTTGAAATAATTGGCGCTATAGCATAATGACAAATCGTTCAAAAAACAAAGCACACCAATAAAACGTTCAGGTTAATCCAAATATGTACGATGTGTTAAACTTTCATTAACGACACACTACTAAGGAAATTATAAATAACAACGGTAAGAACAAGAAAATTAGTTCAGGGATTCATACATTTAAGTTTGCAATCAGTACACACTTCATTAATAGTTTCATTGCAACAACAAAATGAAAAGAAATACAATTAAGGTAAATATAACTGAGGACAATTTTTGATCGTGTGTGTTGGCGATCGACATTTGCTGCAAAACCTTGACTGGACAACACCCAACACACCACCCGGATGTTTGGTCTTCTGGTCCGGTGTTTTCCCACGTTTCTTCTTCTTGATGTTTGCTTCCATGCTAGACATGTACCTCTTATTTGAAGGTCTACCGTTCTTCTTCATTATAACAGGCGCAAGAATTGAAGAAACCGGAATTGAAATATTGTTTGCGGTATCAACAATTTGAAGACCTGAATCAGCAACTTCATTGACTTGCTGTTGAACACCAGAATGTGTAGTTACTTCATCTTCAGGGATTGATCCATATCCAACCTGGCATGTAGTTGTCTTTGAAAGTCTGTGCTCATGTAATTCCTTCTTGCAGCGAGTAAAATTAGACTTTGCAATTGCAAAAGCATCTTGATCATTTTCAGCTTCATTAACTATATCTATTGCAGCAAAATATAATAGCTTGTGCCTAAATGATCTCGATTCCTCGTTCGTGTCGCCGATATACTTCTCCAACTTATTGTTGAAACTAGATGACCTTGCTTGCTTTGTCCACCGCTTCATTATATGACAATCTGAAATTTTGCAGACACCTCGGTGCACAAAAATCTGGGACAAAGAACAACAGCGAACAAAATTAGTTGCTTTCAGATATAACATCATATTTAACAATTCAAATTTCTGAGATTCATACCGCTAGGACGTGGCTACAAAGAACACCAAAATGTTCGTAAAGTCCACATTCACAAGTGTAATATCCAATAGACTCGTCTACTTTGATTTTGTATATTACTTTCGACCACAATTCCCTAGACTCGGCCTGGACGTGCTTCACAATAAAAGTATGTTCCTCCATGCTAGGAAGCACAAGGTATGATGTTGACTTAATGAGCTCCTTCTTGAATAGATTATAAACCTTTGCAGTATAGATAACTGAAGCATGCTTCTCCATTGGATATCCAAAATGGACCTTAATTATTTTCTGCATTTATTTGCAGAAAATTAGATTTTGAATTTTTTTTAACAAAACATACATATAGCAACAAATTACTATCATAAAATAGTACAAAAGTGGATTTTACAAAATTTTCACCTGTTTGTTTTTCCTTTCGGCATCTGCGTCACAACTCTCACGATCGTCTATAAGCTTAGTGTACTGGGTAATGAATGCATTTATTGAAGAATTGCATACTGTATGTATCTTCAGCATAAAGTTTGCACACTCACTACGTTGAGTGCTACACATTCTAGCACAGAAAACTTTGCTAAAATATGGTTTAGCCCATTTGTGCCTACACTCGTAGGCTCTAGTCATAAAAGGATGTTCCTGCAAACAATATTTTACCGTAACGAAATTCCAGGCATATTCAAACTCTTCTACAGTTAGCATGTGGTTCACTAGCTTATGGAAATCATCGACAAATGTTTTGTGCTTGCTATAGACAGCACCAAGAAGTTCATGAGCCCGCTTAAGAACATGCCATTTGCACCATCTATGTTCTGCATGAGTGAAAACTTTCTGGACTATATTTCCAATTGCTCTAGCCCGATCTGAAATAAAGTATGATGGAAAATAATGTATTAAGAACATATAATTGCAAAATTTAGTCCTAGAAAATTACTTAATTTAGTTTGTGAAGAATCTCATACACTAAACATGAAATAAACAAGCCAGACGTAAAGGTCTTTCAAAAGTATTGTTTACCTGTAAGAATAGTAACAGGGTGTTTTCCACCCATCATAGCAACAAATTGCTTAAAAGCCCAACATAAATTCTCTTCCTTCTCATTAGTCAAGAACACTCCAGCGAATATTACACTCTCAAAGTGGTTACTAACTCCTACAAACATACCAAATGGCATTTTATAGATGTTTGTTCCATAAGTAGTGTCAAAAGTTATTGCATCTCCAAAGTGATTATATAATGATCTACTCCTCCCAGTAGTCCACATTAGTGACTTTAACCTGTTGTCATCATCCACCTGTGCACAGAAAGCAAATCTATCATCCATTGCTATCATATCACGGAAATTCTCCAGTGTCTTAGCAATGTCGTCCTGAAGGGTTTCACTTGCAATCTGAGAACAAACAGTACGCAACTTGTGCTTACAGAATGGTACTTTCTTTGTTGATCCATAGAAACCTGCTACTATAGAATTAACCCTTGTGAGTGATACATTATTCTCCCGAAGATTCTTTATTAAATCTCTGATTGGCTTGTCAATATGTTGATGTGAATGCAGGTGCTTTTTCTCACTGCAAGATTCCACAAGGGAATGATTGTGTTCCTCCCTAAAAACTTTGACATACCATTCTGAATTATCATTAAGATTTACCCTGAGTGTTGCCTTGCAACCACATCTAGTAGTGGCATATTTAGTAGTCTTGTTGATTCCCTGCACAGTAAATTGATGTATCATATTGAATGTCATTAAAAATAGTAATACATTCTACAATTATGTTTTAAAAATCCAACATAGTACAATATGATCATTTTTAACAAATTTACTTACGGATCATTGGCAAATTAATTCCTGCATAGTTTGTACGCCTTTGGAATTAATAAAATTATCACCATATCTAATACTGAAACCAAGCACCCAAGAATAAGTATTGTAGAAGTCATATGCTTCTGCCTTTGATGAAAACTTCATACCAACAACCGGCCTTAACATTTGAACAGAAGTGTCTTCACAAAAACTTCTAATTCCGTGTTCAACAGCTCCAACTTGTCCTCCTCTATCCAAAACAAATATACATCTATAAATCAAACTCCCAATACATATTAAGTATGAAAAAATATATTAAAAAGTTCTTACTTACTCAAGGTATCGTTCATTAGAATCAGACTCCTCAGTGTGAACATTGTATGCAGAAAATAAGTAGTCCTGATCTAGATTTTCAGGCCCAGATATCATATCTGTAATTTCAACGGTGTCTTTGATACATTCAAGACGGGACTGAACTTCATTCGAGTCATCAGCATAATCGTAAGTGTCCACCCTGTTTCAAATCATGATTACAAGTTCATGTACATCAATAATTTTATGTAAACTACATCGAAGGGTTGTCATAATGGAATTTATGTATTTTACCTTAAATTTGGTCTCGAAAGTACATCGTTGTCTTCTGAGCAATAAGGTCTATCAGAAAAGCAAGAACTATCTTCGGGTAATGACTTCAGATTGTTCCTAAATTGATAATGAATTAGTTACTACATAAGCAAAATTTGTAATAATAAATTTAAAAGTTAGGTGCAAACATATTAAAACTTATTATGAAGTATGTCAACTTACCGTTGATTCAAATTTGACATTGGCTGCTCAACCATGTTTAGTAGTGCCATAAAACTGCCCAGGATGCTATCCCTCTCACTATCCATATTAACCTACAACCTCAACGGATTTCCAACAGGTTAAATTAATATTCCTACTTTCCAACCAAATAAGATAAAAGAATGACCGTGCTATAATAATTCAATAAACTTGCATAACAGTAAATAGCAGGGTATTAATTTATAACACAACAGAAAAGCATCAATATCCTACAAGGAAGTTGTCAAATAGCAGGGGATAAACTAACCTTTTTGCTTTCCTCGGCGTCGAACAGATTGATAGCCCGCTAAGATATTGGAAAAAAGAGGGACCTAGAGATCCCAGTAAGTAGCTTTATACGATTCCAATCTCCAATCAGATCTTATTTGGGCTACGGTAGCTTCATGGCTTCAAATCTGATTACCAAATTGACACATAAGATTCCTAAGATTCCGAACTTGAGGACAAACCAGTTGATATTAGAACTTGAGGAGAACCAATGGTCACACAGAGAGAGAACTTGACTCACCAATTGAACCCTTTACGAGTCGCGCAAAGGGCGCTCGCTCGCGATGTCCATGTCATCACAGGCGCGCTGTACATGGTAGCCAATGGCAAGAAAGATTCGTGTTGGCCAACTGAATGAGAGGGTCCTGAACGCGGTGGCCAACTGGAGGATCCTAAACGCGATAGAAAGAAAACCCGCACACGCGACCTCCCATCTTCTCCAGCCCCACGCCCCATCCCCTCCATGCATCTCCGCCGCCGCCGCCCCCCATATCCACCGCATGAGGGCTCGCCCGTCCGCGCCGGCGACGCGCCTCCACCATCCAATCATCCCATCCTGGCTCTTCCGGCGTCCGACATCGGCCGCGTCTACTCGTCCACCGCTCCAGCGTCTCCCGTGATCGTCTACTACTGGCTTGCGGCGAAGTAGTAGACGATCACGGGAGACGATCACAATAGGAAACACACACAACGCCACCATAGCCGAGTTGTATGGAACGCCTCAAGTCTCTGCTCCACCAACGTCGCCTATTTGAGCTTTGTAGGTGCCAACACCCCTCCAGTCCCTCCTGAATAGCATCCTACCTCTCTCTTCCACTCCTATTTTTTTATTTAAGGGATGCCATGATTTAATGCCTAGAACCATCATCTTTGTTTGTGCAGATTCGTTTTTATATTTGCCTAGAAGATGTTCCATGAAAATCACAGAAGCACCGGCTGCACCGCACCGGGTTTAGGCTCGTCAAGAAGGTTGTGGCTGGAAGATAGTGGTAATCAACTTTATATACTACCCCTCCTGCAAGTTTACCCATGTCTTTTATTTTTGTTTATGCGATTAATTATTCATTCCTCTTAGTTGTTCATATATTCTGACGACGACTCATGTCGATATGTGCTTGCTTCGCAATGAAACTCTCCTCATGACTTTAGCAACAAGAAAGGCCAACTAGAATACTTGTTCTCCGTGTAATTTTGACGCTGGCTTTGTCGCAAGTTGGAAATTCAGGGTGCCGATCCGCAGGCGTTTGTCGGTTTAGTGTCCAAGGTAAGTTCTTAATGACGTCTGTTCTGAGCATGTGTTTGTTTCATCACTATATGGAATGCAGCAAAACTGGGGCCTAAATTTTGATGGTGAATGCAGGTTTTTTGGCCCAAAGATGATGATTGGTACAAGGGTTCCATCACGGCCTACACGGAACTAACCAATAATTCTGTATGCTTTCTATATACCTGGTTCTTATTTTTCTTATTCATGAAAAATTGGTGTGGCTAAGAGGATTGTCCTCAGTTAGATTTTAATTTTTTTTCTGCATTTTCCTTACTAAATGGCATGTTATCTACCACTCTATTTTCCATGTAATGTCTGCACTATGAAGAGTGGCATGTAAAATGTCGTGTAGTTGATATCTAAAGCTAAACAAACTGCAGGTGAAGTATGAAGACCTTACCCTAGATAATGAAATGATAAATTTTTCATTTCATCTGAGGAAATGAAGTGCCTGAACCTGAAATTTGGATCATCTAACCTGGATATAAGAAGGGATACGACGAGCTACTTGCACTTGCTGTCATCTTTCATGACTACCAAGGTCTTGATCGAGATAATATAGCGTGGGCTAAAATAACAGGTACTCCTATGTCTTTTCCTTATGAGTGCCGATGCTTCTAGCTGTTAACTGCGATTAGATGCCAATGGTCCTTTCCATTTATTCTTTCTGCCATCACAAGTTTTATTGCATTGTTTGTAGTCATTGTCCAGATTACTTTGAACTTTTACAGTGTGATACTTTATTTATTCTAGTGTTTATGGTAGTTTTGCATCAACTTACAACTTTATTAGATTTCTCGTGCACATCACATGTGTTAGATGGTTAACTGTCTCTTTTTACAGAAAATGCTTTCCAATGTTAAGCCCAGTATTGATTTATTATTTGAAAATTTTGTATTCATCTCCTCAATTACCCGACATTAACTTGTTATTTGATCATTTAGTCCTATTTTCCTCCACATTCCTACATTCCTAAAGTAAACAAGTGACATGGATTCCCTTTCTGTTAAATTGTTTCATTTAGTTATGTGGTTGATTTGCCATCTTTCAGTGCACCCTTTTACCCGTAGGCTTCTCACTTTTCTCAGTGACTTGGAATTTGTTCTCATGTAAAGAGCCTTGTGTGCCTCAACAGGTCATGCAGTGTGGCCAGTTGTTATAGTGGACGAGTCAAATGTTCATGCTAGCCGGGCCCTGAAGTCAATTCGGTTTGATCAATCAATACTTGTTCAATTCTTTGGCACCCATGATTTTACAAGGTTTGGTTTTGTGAATAGATAATAGCATATATTTTTGTTTTTCTTTTGAAGCAGTACACTAAAGTTGTGTTTATACCTCAGGATTAAGTAGAAGCAGGCGGTGCCCTTTCTGAATGGCCTTCTTTCTTCCTTGCATCTCAAATGCAAGAAAACACGCTTCTCCCGAGGCTTAGAAAAGCCAAGGAGTATGAGTCGAGAACCTCTTATATATTTTTAAGCAATAATTGTTTTTTTCCTGAATACACATCAGACTTGAGAGATTTTCTATTATCTTGCATGATGCCCTATTGGTATGATACTACAAAATATCGATTGTATAGGTTTCTCCTCACACAAAAGCTTCCAGAAAATATGTTGCAACTTTGGAAATCCATTCAAAATGATGGTTCTGATGATAATGGCCAAGATGACGCGATAGGCTCTTGTAATAATTTATCAGAAGAAAATGGAGAGGATGCTGAAATGACTCAGATAGAACTAGGAAATCTTCGTGTGAGCAACCTATGTATGTTTGAGCAAATAGCACAGTAGCTCCCCCCTCTAAATAGAGTAACCAGCGTTTAAAGATGCAAAAAATGCACTGGAAGCATGTCCATCCTACCCATTTCAAGGATGCCCTGTTTCTCACTTGAATCTTGGACTGCCCTTTTGAGCTACAATGCTGCTGCTTTATGCAAGTTTTCCTTGGTGGGAGACACAAGCAGACTTGGCACTTCTGGATAGTGGAGTTATATCTGTTCCAGAGGTATGGACATATGTTATATGTTCAATTATGATGCAGTTCATATTGCACTATCGCCAATAATCCAAAACACTGATCTGTTTTAGTTTGTTCTTCCTACCCATAACCCTTTACAAGAAATAATTGATTTCCATTTACTCCCTCCATTCCAATTTATGTTGTGTCTTCATATTTTGTCATTTAACTTTATGTGCCATAAAATTATACCATTGAAACTCCATTTTGATTGTGCTTAATGTAGGCATAGAAGGTTTCCATCAGAGAAATCATTCTGAACATTACTTAAGATGACAGTCTATGCCTTAGAGCATATATGGAGCTCTTATTTGGCACATACATCTTCTGTTCATGTTGTTGTATATCTTCTGCTGACCCCTTTTCTTGGTGCTGGCTGAGCTTTGCATGTTTATGTTTATATATGCATCAGCATTTCCTCCTTTATTCGTTCTTCTTAGTGTATAACAAACCTGATTGTGTGAGTTTCTTTCCTGGCAGGATAGTATCTGATTCAGACCATTTCCATAACAAAATGCACATATGGCCTGAAGAGTATGCTGCTTTCAGGAAGTTCGCATCGGTAAAAGGTATTTATTCAGCTCCAAACTGTCATCAAGCCTGCATGAAATTTGGTGTTCCATTTTGGAACAGTTTACTCTCATGAGTGGGTTTGTGCTGCTGTTACTGCAGTCCCTTGTCCCGCTGGAAGACTTGGCTTCTTCAGTGAGCATGCTCCAATACTACACTACCATTCAACCTAGTGTGAGGTAATCTCGTTCTTCCTTGACGTGGGTAGTAAGATATTCTTTTTTGTGCTTCCATGTTAGCTGATCTTCTGCCTGTGTAGTTGTTTTTGCCTTATGTCTTTATGTGTTGTGATTGTCCACATTGGCAGAGAGTTATGTCATTTGTGATTTGGATTGTGAGAGGTTAACGTTGCATTGTTTTACTAGCTGAAGCTGGGGAATTTCGGGCTTTGTTTGATGGTGTTGCTCCTCTTTCGAGGAAGATACATTTAGAGGAGACTCGGGAAGACATGAAAGCTGCGACCAAATTGCAATGGTAATTGATTAACATTAAATGTCCAAAGCGCAATATCATCAGTAGTCAATAAGAGTAATTTGCTATCAGCATTAATTCATCCATGACTATGAGATATATTAACTCTTGAAAATGTTGAACTGGGTAGCATTTTTTGTGACTTATCAGTTTTGAAGGAAAGCTAGAGACTATTGATTTTAAATCGTCGACACATGATTTGCTTTATACAAACGATGTTTGGGTGCATTTCACTTTGAGAGTTGTTGCCAGTTTTTGAATATGAATATTCTCACTTGCTAGCACATATTATAACATGTCAAGTTGATTCCTATCAGTCAAATATAATCTTGTAGAGAAGTATGATAATATTCTAGAGCAATCTGGGTGCATGAACTAATACATGTTCCTGCGAAATGTTTACTTGTTTCTGTCTGGGAAAGAAAAAATTAATACATTATATATTCAGATGATTTTAGAAGAAGTACCACCTTGGTGAAATATCATATAACATTCTCTAGAAACATTTTCCTAATCCTACAATCAAAGCATGCTAATGGTTTATATTTTGTGCTGCTGCATCCTTAGTATCCTTTACTTTTGACCACATATTGCTCAATGATGGTACCCGAACAAAATCACATGTTATGAAAATGATCGAGGGATACGAAACTGTACCGTTCAAGTCAAAATTTAATGAGTGGCCACCAACTCCTGATTTGAAATTGTCGTCTGAGGATGGAAGAGGCAAAGTTGCAGGTTGCTATCTACAAATTATAATGCTTGGTACTATGGATTGCTAGAAGGTTCATATCACATATATTTACATTTTCTGACACTGGCATTTTTCATCACAGTATTAGGATGAAATGGACTTTCCATTCGCCAAAAAAGAAAAGAGAACAAATGAAATTGGCTTGCAGATTCAGTTTTCATTTGCACGTTATCAAAGTTAATACTTGTTAAAATAGGTCAGCTTGGAATGATATGTGTTTCTGTAGTCTCTCTATTGCTTATGGTTTTGAAGTACATATCTAGCTATTTTTGAACATACATGAGTGACAATAAGGTTCTCCCTCCGTTCCTAAATATAAGTCTTTGTAGAGATTTCACCATGAACCACATACTGATGTATATAGATACATTTTAGAGTGTAGATTCACTCATTTTGCTCCGTATGTGGTCCATAGTGAAATCTCTATAAAGACTTATACTTAGGAACGGAGGGAGTATATAGCTTTCCTTGGTCATCATGGAGCATAACCATTGTACAATTATCAATGTATGAAAAAAGGGTAGCCTGGTGCATGTAGCTCCCGCTTCTGCAGGGTCCGGGGAAGAGTCCGACCACTTTGGGTCTATAGTACGCAGCCTTTCCCTACATTTCTGTAAGAGGCTGTTTTGAGGACTTGAACTCGTGACCTCATGGTCACAAGGCAGCAGCTGTGAACTGTAGAGTTGGTTTCATGCTTTCATAAGATACTGAAATTAGAGCTTCAGCTTATATTTGGTGAGCAGACACTTTTTGAAAATCGACAGCTGAAGGTATAAATGCCCTTGGTCCACGGTTGTGATTTTCTTCAAGCTCAGTACAGAAGTTTCTTATGTGTTTTTGGTTCACCTTCGCCCGTCCTGACATTCATCACAATAAAATATTTTACTTATAGTTGTATACATTGTTAGTCTGTTTTTTTGTTCATTTCAGAAGCTTCAAATATTATGGTTAGCGGTGTACTGGTGTAGAATCCTCAAAGTTTTCAAGTATTTTAGTCTCCCTTTTTTGCAGTATTAGAATGTCTTATGGTGCATTTTCTTCTGCAATCTAATATATGGAACTGATCTATTGCTCTTTTGGACTGACTGTCTTAACGTTGAAGTAAGAATCTTATCATACGGAGACGTTTTCTTTATTTAAGATAAGGATACACTCTTGCATGTAAAATCTGGATAGATTCCCTGCCCTGAGTATGTTGTTTCGTATCCTTTAATTAAGACTTTCGCTGTTAATAAATATATGATGCTTAACTATGATCTCTTGTCATCAGGCAATTTTTTTGTGCACAATAATAATCATATCAGTAAATGGTACTCCCTCTGATCCAATAAAAGCATTGTGGCTTTAGTTCAAATTTGAACTAATGCTGAACTAAAGCCATGACACTTTCATTGGATCGGAGGTAGAATGTTATTTTATTCTTACTCTCACCTTCCATGTGCATGCTAGGTATCTTGCCATTCAGGTCCAGCGAATCACTAGGTAATTATACGTTGTTCTGGGTTAGATCAACTTGTTCCTGGGTGTCTGAAAGGGAAAGGGCAGAACTGGTGGGGAGTACAACCGACTAAAATCCATGTAGCATTTGTGTTGGGTACATCAAGATGAAGATCAAGAGAATTCCGGTGAAAGGCATCATGCTGATTTTGATGTCGAAATGGATGATGCCAAGCCTCTAGAGGACTCTGAAAGTTTTCTTTTTTGTTTGGTTCCTTATTTGTGGCCTCATGAGGCCCCTTTCTTCAGTCAAACTGAATCACTTCATGTTAGCTTGTCTTCACTTTTGGATTAACTATAATGCATCGTCTCACTCGTTTATGCTCCATGGGTGAGTGGTACATATCATCCTTTAGGTGTACTCAAACTCAAATAACAGGTGTACCCCCGAACTCAAATAATATTGTACCTGAGTTTGATCAATGTAGTACTAATAGATCCTAATGTTATAGAATACACTCATATTGATGCACATGAATGAAACTGAGGACCAAACATGACAGTTGAATGTGTTGAGACAAGATAAGTGCGCACAGGCCCGTAATAAGTGGTGCCATCAGGTGGCGCCCCAACCACTAGTCTACTCATACACTGCGGCAAGAACTTGAGGAGAAACAATGGCGACGGAGAGAAAGAATATTAATGGGGGAAACAGAGGAGACGGAGGTTTGGACGAGAAGGATAAGTTGTATTCCCATTGTATAAGTTTACCGCTGCGATTACTAACTTATACGGACGCTGGCGGCACAGATCTTGACGAAAATGAGGAACGGTGGATCTAACACCGGTACCTACCGGCACCGGTAGAAAAACTTAGTCGGTAGTGGCCCAGCTAGCACCCCTTCATCATTTTGATGTTAGGCTTAGATGAATGGTCTGGGTAGTGGCCCAGCTAGCACCCCTTCATCATTTGGATAGGAGTAGCGGCAAATGTTGTCAAGATGACGGATTCAGGCATATTGTTGTAATACTTTGTAAGGTCCTCGAGAATAATCAATAAAGTTGCCGCATGCATCTTTCACATGCAGAGGGCGGTGGTCATCCTCCTTTTCTAAAAAATAATTCTAATATATACGATCCCAGCAAAATCTTCCAACCTGATGGCGGGCGCGGGTCGGATTTGGTCGACGATGCTGCCGCAACCCACCCCCAGGACGCCTGTGGTACGAAGCCCGTGGACGTGGAAGGCCTGTCCTGGCCGTACGAACCTTTGGTCAAACAGCATCTCTCATCGCATCGCGTCCCCCCCCGTTGATCGTGCCTTAGGCGGACGAGACGCGACGATGCACTCATTCACCGGAGAGGCCGACCAGATTCCCACTCGAACAATGCCATGTCGAGGGCTGGTTCGCTCGCCGTGGTACGTTCGTACCTTACCACCGTCGGTCTCCGGCCCCGCGCGCGCGCGCGTGAACGGTGGAACAGTGACGGCGCTTTCGTGGCGCGCGCGCGTTAACTGTCCATGACTTGACGTACGTGCGTGAGGTGTTTCACGGGCACGAGCGAGCAGAGCGCATGCACCCCACCACCCATGGTGTTTCTATGAATTCCTGATTTCTATTTAGTGCATTCTTTCGGTACAAAGCCTGCCTTCGCATCGCCGGCTAGGCGGCTAGCAGGACACGGAACAAGACATGCTATCTGGGCGCTGTGTAGGAACAATTTCTCTATAGCGCGTAGGAAAAAAAAACTGAGTAAGCCCAATTGGCTCATTTTTTAAAGAGAAAATTGTCATCAAACTAAAAAGAAAAAGTTCTGACGCATAAAACGGCAGAGAAACATAAATTTACATTGCCAAGCTCTATATTAGAAAAATTGACATGCTATATCCATAAAACTGACATCCTCTAATATAAATTTATAACATGGTATACTCAATGAATGTGCCAAGGTATCTACAAACACTAAAAATTGTCATGCTCCGACTTAGGACATGTATATATGAAAAAAGGGAAATTTGCCAAGTTTAAAAAAAGTGCATAAAAGAATGATATACATGTTTGTAAAATCACAACAAAAGGGGGGCTTTGCCAAAAAAAGTACTAGTGACAACATCGCAAAATTTGCCATTTGAGTAATACAAATAGATTCCGTATAAAAAGTTTCGTCGGTTATGTATGTAAATTACAATGTTATGGAGAAAACAAAATCCGTAAAAATTGCTATGTGAGCAGTCCATTCATTGTCTAGAAAATTAAAGTTGCCATGGTAGCTACAAATAAGCCACCATGGTTATTGAAAAAATTGGTCTAAAGAGTGAAATTGCCATGGAACAATAGTAAATTGCAGATGGAAAATTTAGGAAAAACATTTCAAATTTTGAAAAATTCGTAATCGGGGACAAGCCAAATTTAAGAATTTTGTTTGTTTTTAGAAAAATATGGCAAAGTTAGGGGATTTATCCTTTGAAAGGATGACAAATTTAGGAATTTGCCATGGACACATGAGACAAGTGTAATTGATAATTCCGCTTGTTAGGACAAATAATTAAAAAAATGTCATGATCTAATTAATAAAATTTCCCCTCTCTAAAGAATAAAAATTTCCATGCTACCCAAAATAAACTAACATGGTCTAATTAACAAAATGTGCCATGGTGTAATTAGTAAAATTTCCATGTACTGGAAAATAAAACGTTGCATGGTCTAATTAATAAAATTGACATGGTCTAAATAATAAAATTGCCATGGTACCTATGATAAACTACCATGTTCTAATTAGTAAAAAACACCATGTTATAATTAGTAAATTTCCATGGTATCTATAATAAAATTGCATATGACAAAATTAGGAAAAAATATTCACTAAAAACATTTCTATTTTATGAACTTTGTAATGGGTGGCATGGAAATTTTATGATTTTTGTTCTTTAAAAAAGGGGGCAAAGTTAAAGAATTTATTCTATGAAAAATGGTAAATTTAGGAAGTTGCCATGGGCACATGAGACAATTATATTTCTTTTAAAAAACTACTCCCTCCGTCTCAAAATAAGTGTCTCAAGCTTAGTACAATTTTGTACTAGAGCTAGTACAAAGTTGAGACAGTTATTTTGGGACGGAGGGAGTACCATTTTAATATGGTAAATGATACGTCCCCGACGTATATATAATGGTTTATTCTTCAAGGCAATATTTATATCATTTTTACATACTTTTTGGCATCAATTTATATCACTTTCATTTCGACTAACTTATTGATCTAGTGCTAAAAGCTAGTTCCCGTTTTGTATTTGGGGGGGTTGGGGGGTTGGGTCAAAAGTTCACAAAGTTGATTTTTTGGAATAAAAAAACTAGTGAGAAGATGGGCCCCTCGGGTGCACAGGGTGCCCATGCGGCTGGATAGCACTGCCCCTGCCCTGGCCGCGCCGTGGGGCAGTGTGGGTCCTCCTTAAGACAGTTGGGGCTCTTCTCCGGCCACAAGAAAGATTCTAAAATAAAAACATCTGGTAAAAAGTTCTGCCTGATCAGAGTTATGGATCTCCGCTTACTCAAGAAACAGTGATCAGCCCCAGAAAAGTATAAAAAACAGAGAGAAAGACAGAGAGAGAGAGATTAGATCCAATCTCGGAGGGGCTCTCGCCCTCCGGGAGCCATGGAGGCAAACCTCTCCCCATCTAGAGGAGAGGCCAAGGAAGAAGAAGGAGAGGGGTTTTTTTAGCCCTCTCTTTCGGTGGTCTTCATCAACTCCGTTGTCTTCATCAAGATCTCCATCACCTTCCTCCCTCTATATATAGTAGTTCACTCTCCCGCTACCTGTTTACCTGAACATGGTGTTTGATGCTATTAACTACATTCCAATGATTTTTTGCATCTACGTTATGTCTGAGTAATTTATTTTTGTACTATGGGTTAATTGTGATAGGCTATGGTTTATTTGAGTTGTATGTTGATATGGTGGTGTCCTATGGTGCGTACCGTTTGCGCACACATGTGGGATTCACACTTTTGGGTTTTGCAATATGTGATTGTTTTGCTTATGACGGGTTTCAGGAGCGACAGAAACTTAAACCCTTGTTTGTGATTTGTTGCATATGGGATAAAGGGGACCTTAGATCTTAATGCTATGGTTTGGTGTTACCTTAATGAATCTTTGGTATTTGCAGATGCTTGCTAAAGTTTCAACATAAGTACTTTTAGTCAAAGGATTTTGATGCATGTTAGTGTAGGCCTCTCCCACATATAAACTATAATAGATGATTATCACTTTTATTCCATATCCAATTGCCTAGGGACAATTCCGCAGCACAAACCACCACTACTCCACACTCGTTATCCTTTATTTTGTTTCACCTTTACATTACAATACATAACCTTTATTTTCAAGTTCTTATTATCTTGTAAAGCTATCATTTCACACCCTGAAAGTACTTCTAGTTTTATTTCTTTCGAACGGAAACTGTCGCCTTCCACACACAACTCCATTTTACATCATTTCAAATTAAATTTTTATAAGATTAATACACAACATTAAAAGTCCGATTCAAAAAATTTAGAAAAATTCGAGTCGGTTTGTTGTTCAAAACATTAACTGATTTCTCCAGTGAAGTGTGAGGCTTTCGAACGGAAATCGCCGCCCTGAACAAACAACTCCAAAATTTTATGTTTAAATTTTTTATACAATTAATAAACACCGTTGGATTTATCACCCTCGGAGTTATCATGCTCAATTTTTCTAAAATTCCGAGTTAGTTTGCTATTTTCAGAGCATTACCTGATTTTTCAGTCACAAAAAAGGGAAAAAAGCTTTTCGGTTCAGCATAGCATGCAAACGAGCTCGGAAATGGATGAAACTTGGCATGGTGTCTTCGCAGGATCACTGTAGGGTGGTATAAATATTTGAGAATGTTACGACCAAAACTAGTTGACTTTCATGTACAAATCGAACACTCTCCAATGAAGTGTGAGGGTTTCGAACGGAAAACCGCCGCCTTCCACACACAAGTCCATATTTAACATCATTTGAAATTCAAACATTTTATATGATTAATAAACACCATTGTAAGTCCCATTCTCAAATTTTTCGAATATTTTGAGTTGGTTGCTATTTTTGAAGCATTAACTAATTTTCCAGCCACTAAAAAGGGTAAAATCCTCTGGGGTTCAACATAGAGTGCAAACGAGCTTGAAAATAGATGAAACTTGGCATGAGGTCTTCTTAGGACCCATGTACATGTAGGGTGTGGTCAAGAATTTAGAGGATTACGGGAAAACGAGATGCACTTCATGTACAAAATTGAACACTCCATAGCGAAATGTCAAGGTTTCGTATGGAAACCGCCACCTTCCACACACAACTCCATTTATTTTACATCATTTCAACGTCAAACCTTTTCTATAATAAATACACATCATTAGAAGACCCATGCTCAAATTTTAGAACATTTTGGGTTGGTTTGCTATTTTCAAAGTATTAACTATTTTTTATAATCACTTGAAAGGGCAAAAAGCTCTTCGGTTCAACATGTTGTGCAAACAAGCTCAGAAATTGATGAAACTTGGCATGGTGTGTCATAGGACCCCTATAGGGTGTGGTAAATATTTGAGGGTGTTCCAATAAAAACTAGATGCACTTTGTGTACAAACTGAACACTCCCAGGGAAGTGTGAGGATTTCAAACGGAATTCTCCATTTTTCACATCATTTCAGCTTATTTTTATATGACTAATACACACCACTGAAATTCTCATGCTCAAATTTTAGAACATATTGAGTTGGTTGCTATTTTTTAAGCATTGGATGATTTTCAGGTCACTAAAAAGGGAAAAGACCTCCTCGGTTCAACATAGCATGCAAACGAGGTGGGAAATGGATGAAACTTGGCATGGTGTCTTCATAGGACCATGTAGGGTATGGTTAAAATTTGAGAGCGTTACGATGAAGAGTAGATGCACTTTGTGTATAAACTGAACACCCTCCAGCAAACCAAAACACTCTCCTTCCACATACAACTACATTTTTTTACAACATTTCCCCTTTAAACTTTTTCTATGTTGAACATACAACTTTGGCGAGTGTTGTATAATGCCGCCACTGCTAATATTAGAATTTTTAAAAGTTGTGCAAAATATTGCAGTGGTGCACACTATAGAGTTCCCGCCACTATTACGTCGAGATCCAATGGAGGCCCCAATCCCCACCCGTCACTGTTGTTTCCATCACATGGGTAATTCTATGAAAAATAGGCGTGGCGGGTCACTATTACCGCCCGTCACTGCTGAGCTTTTAACAGTGGCCGATTTTTTCCCACCCGCCACTGCTACTTTAAAAAATAGCTGTCGAGGGTACCTGTTCGTGCCCGCCACTAAGTTGAGCCCACCTATAATACTTTTTCCAGTATGTGCAACCTAATTAAGGCGACTTTAACATCGATCTTCACCATCATCATCCACATCTTCATCATTGACATCTAGTTCATCTCTTTGTATGGCTAAACCATACTATGGATTCATACTTGTGTTACATTAATCATCCATCTATTATTGCCATGAACAACTTGATGATGCTTGTTGTCTCCATGTTCGAGTAAACCCCCTAGTATTGGGGATATGGAGGAACCCTAGTATGTGTATGAGTTGAACGCCCATAAGATACACGATTCACTCTTGTATTTTTATGTTCACTATCCTCCTTGATGTTGTGTGAAGTTGATAACCCACAAGTATAGGGGATCAATTGTAGCTCTTTTCGATAAGTAAGAGTGTCAAACCCAACGAGGAGCAGAAGAAAATGACAAGTGGTTTTCAGCAAGGTGATGTCTGCAAGTGCTGAAATTGTAAGTAACAGAGTAGTTTGATAGCAAGATATTTTGTAAAAAGCAACTAATGATAATAGTAACAAAAGTGCACCAAGGTAGCCCAATCCTTTTGAGGCAAAGGACGTGCCAAAACGGTCTCTTATAATAAGCAAAGCGTTCTTGAGGGTACACGGGAATTTCATCTAGTCACTTTCATCATGTTGATTCGATTCGTGCTCGCTACTTTGATAGTTTGATATGTTGGTGGACCAGTGCTTAGGTGTTGTTCTTACTTGAACAAACCTCCTACTTATGATTAACCCCCTCGCAAGCATCCACAACTACGAGAAAAATATTAAGGATAAATCCTAACCATAGCATTAAACTTTTGGATCCAATCGGTCCCTTACGGAATATCACATAAACTAGGGTTTAAGCTTCTGTCACTCTCGCAACCCATCATCTAATAACTACTCCACAATGCATTCCCTTAGGCCGAAATATGGTGAAGTGTCATGTAGTGGACGTTCACATGACACCACTAAGGGAATCACAACATACATACTATCAAAATATCGAACACAAAGTTCGCATGATTACTTGCAACATGATTTCTCCCGTGACCTCAAGAACAAAAGTAACTACTCACAAGTGATAAACATGCTCAAGATCAGAGGGGTATTAAATAGCATAATGGATCTGAACATATAATCTTCCACCAAATAAACCATATAGTAATCAACTACAAGATGTAATCAACACTACTAGTCACCCACAAGCACCAATCTATAGTTCCGGTAACAAGATTGAACACGCGAGATGAACTAGGGTTTGAGATGAGATGGTGCTATTGAAGATGTTGATGGAGATTGCCCTCCCCAAGATGGAAGAGTTGTTGGTGATGATGACGCGATGATTTCCCCCTCCAGGAGGGAAGTTCCCCCTGCGAAGTCGCTCCGCCGAAGGGCAAAAGTGCTTCAGCCCAAGTTCCGCCTCGAGACGACGGCGCTCTGTCCTGAAAGTCTTCTCCTTATTTTTTCTAGGTCAAAATAACTTATACTCCCTCCATCCGGTCAAGAGTGTACATCTAGAGATTTTAGGACAAATTATGGAGTTGAGTAAAAGATGCATTGAAAAGGAGCAAGCCACCATCTCTCTCCTCTTTAATTACCCATCCCCAATGAGCTAAGTGCATGTATAAATTAAGAAGACAATGTGTAGATTGCTATTGGTTTTGATTACTGTGTGATGAGAGAGAAGTATTTTTTCCTACTTTAAAGTGCATTGGAAATGTAGAAGTACACTCTTTTGCGGACAAATTCTAAAGCTAGATGTACACTCTTCACCGGACGGAGGGAGTATACCAGAAGATGGGCACCGGAGGTGGGCCTGGGTGAGCACAACCCACCAAGGCACGCCTGGGCTCGCTGGCACGCCCAGGTGGGTTGTGCCCACCTGGTGGGCTCCCTCTAGTACTCATTGGCTCCAATATTCCTCATATTTTCCATAAAAAATGTCCGTAAAGTTTCAGCTCATTTAGAGTTGTGCAGAATAGGTAGCCTGATGATACGTCTTCAACTTATCTATAATTTTTTATTGTTCCATGCTATTATATTATCCATCTGGGATGTTTTATATGCATTTATATGCTGTTTTATATGATTTTTGGGACTAACCTATTAACCTAGAGCCTAGTGCCAGTTTCTGTTTTTCCTTGTTTTTCAGTATCGCAGAAAAGGAAAACCAAACGGAGTCCAATTGATCTGAAATTTCACGGAGAGCATTTTTGGACCAGAAGAAGCCCACGGAGTACCGGAGATGTGCCAGAAGAGTCCCGAGGCCACCACGAGGGTGGGGGCGCGCCCTACCCCCTGGGCACGCCCCCTACCTCGTGGCCGCCTCGGGGACCCCCTGACTTGTTCCCGACTCCAACACCTCTTATATAACCCCAAACTTCCAGAAAGAAACCTAGATCGGGAGTTCCGCCGCCGCAAGCCTTTGTAGCCACCGAAAACCAATCTAGACCCGTTCCGGCACCCTGTCGGAGGGGGGAATCCCTCTCCGGTGGCCATCTTCATCATCCCGCGCTCTCCATGACGAGAAGGGAGTAGTTCACCCTCGGGGCTACGGGTATGTACCAGTAGCTATGTGTTTGATCTCTCTCTCTCTCTCTCTCTCTCTCTTGTGTTCTTGATTCGGAATGATCTTGATGTATCACGAGCTTTGCTATTATAGTTGGATCTTATGATGTTTCTCCCCCTCTACTCTCTTGTGATGAATTGAGTTTTCCCTTTGAAGTTATCTTATCGGATTGAGTCTTTAAGGATTTGAGAACACTTGATGTATGTCTTGCGTGTGCTTATCTGTGGTGACAATGGGATATCACGTGATCCACTTGATGTATGTTTTGGTGATCAACTTGCGAGTTCCATGACCTTGTGAACTTATGCATAGGGGTTGGCACACGTTTTCGTTTTGACTCTCTGGTAGAAACTTTGGGGCACTCTTTGAATTTCTTTGTGTTGGTTGAATAGATGAATCTGAGATTGTGTGATGCATATCGTATAATCATACCCACGGATACTCGAGGTGACATTGGAGTATCTAGGTGACATTAGGGTTTTGGTTGATTTGTGTCTTAAGGTGTTATTCTAGTATGAACTCTATGATAGATTGAATGGAAAGAATACTTCATGTTATTTTACTACGGACTCTTGAATAGATCGATCAGAAAGGATAACTTTGAGGTGGTTTCGTACCCTACAATAATCTCTTCGTTTGTTCTTCGCTATTAGTGATTTTGGAGTGACTCTTTGTTGCATGTTGAGGGATAGTTATATGATCCAACTATGTTATTATTGTTGAGAGAACTTGCACTAGTGAAAGTATGAACCCTAGGCCTTGTTTCCTAGCATTGCAATACCGTTTGTGCTTACTTTTATCATTAGTTACCTTGCTGTTTTTATATTTTCAGATTACAAAAACCTATATCTACCATCCATATTGCACTTGTATCACCATCTCTTCGCCGAACTAGTGCACCTATACAATTTACCACTGTATTGGGTGTGTTGGGGACACAAGAGACTCTTTGTTATTTGGTTGCAGGGTTGTTTGAGAGAGACCATCTTCATCCTATGCCTCCCATGGATTGATAAACCTTAGGTCATCCACTTGAGGGAAAATTTCTACTGTCCTACAAACCTCTGCACTTGGAGGCCCAACAACGTCGACAAGAAGAAGGTTGTGTAGTAGACATCAAGCTCTTTTCTGGCGCCGTTGCCGGGGAGGTGAGTGCTTGAAGGTATATCTTTAGATCTTGCAACTGAATCTTTTAGTTTCTTGTTTTATCACTAGTTTAGTCTATAAAAGAAAACAAAAAATGGAATTAAGGTTGCCTCATATGCTTCATCTTTTTAATGTTTTTCGTGAGAATAAGGATTCCGATAATTGTGCTCAAGTGCTAGAAGAAGAAATCTATAAAATGTTTGGCACTAAATCTTCATATGATGAGCATGACTGCAATGTTGTTAGTATGAATTCTTTGAATACGCATGATGCTAATGATATGCAAAGCCACAAGCTTGGGGAAGCTATGTTTGATGAAGATGATATTTTTTGTCTCCCAAGTTTTGATGAGCAAATTTATTATGATGATTATATTGATGAAAGTGGGTTCAGAAGAGTGTCAACTTTAGGAAGTGATGATCCCACTATTTTGGAGGGTGTTGAATCTTATTATGACAATATGAAAGTGGATTTGGAGAGGTCATGACTTTCTTTAGTAATTCCACTATTTCGGAAGAGATTCCAATTGATTATGAGAACAAAGTTGCTATCTATGATGATTATTGTGATGACATGTATGCTATAAAGAACAATCATAACCATGAAACTTGTCATCTTGATTTTAATTTTCAAGTGGATTATGCCTCACATGATAGTTATTTTGTTGAGTTTGCTCCCACTACTATTCATGAGAAGAAATTTGCTTATGTGGAGAGTAATAAAAATTCTATGCTTGTAGATCATGAAAAGAATGCTTTATGTGATAGCTATATTGTTGAATTCATTCATGATGCTACTGAAAATTATTATGAGCAAGGAATATATGCTAGTAGGAATTGCAATAATATCAAGTTTCCTCTCTATGTGTTGAAAATCTTGAAGCTATGCTTGCTTTGCCTTCCTATGCTAAATGATTATTGCTCCCATAAGTTGTTTGCTCACAAAATCCCTATGCATAGGAATTGGGTTAGACTTAAATGTGCTAGTCATCTGCTTCATCATGCTCTCTTTATGTTTTAATTCTTATCCTTTATGTGAGCATCATTGAAATCATCATGCCTAGCTAGGGGCGTTAAACGATAGCGCTTGTTGGGAGGCAACCCAACTTCATTTTTGTTATTTGCTTTTTGCTCCTGTTTAGTAATAAATAATTCATATAGCCTCTGTATAGATGTGGTTTAATGTTTTAATTAGTGTTTGTGCCAAGTAAAACCTTTGGGAAGACTTGGGTGAAGTCTTTGCGATCTTGCTGTAAAAAACAGAAACTTTTGCGCTCACAAGATTAGCTGCCATTTTTTACTGGAGAGTGCGGTTAAGTTGATTCTTTTTGCAGATGATTAATAGACAAATTCCTCAGGTCCACCAATTTATTTTAGAAGTTTTTTAGTGACAGAAGTATTCGAAACCTACAGATTACTACAGACTGTTCTGTTTTTGACAGATTCTGTTTTTATTGTGTTGTTTGCTTATTTTGATGAATCTATGAGTAGTATCAGAGGGTATGAACCATAGAGAAGTTGGAATACAGTAGATATTACACCAATATGAATTTAGGATGAGTTCACAACAGTACCTAAGTGGTGATTTGTTTTCTTATACTAACGGAGCTTACGAGTTTTCTGTTAAGTTTTGTGTTGTGAAGTTTTCAAGTTTTGGGTAAAGATTCGATGGACGATGGAATAAGGAGTGGAAAGAGCCTAAGATTGGGGATGCCCAAGGAACCTCAAGGTAATATTAAAGGACAACCAATATCCTAAGCTTGGGGATGCCCCGGATGGCATCCCCTCTTTCATCTTCGTTCATCGGTAACTTTACTTGGAGCTATATTTTTATTCACCACATGATATGTGTTTTGCTTGGAGCGTCATTTTATTTTCTTTTGTTTTTCTTGATGTTCAAATACCAAGATCTGAAATTCTTAAATGTTAGAGAGTCTTCACATGGTTACATAATTATTCAACTACTCATTGATCTTCACTTATATCTTTAGGAGTAATTTGTCATTTGCTCTAGCGCTTCACTTATATCCTTTTAGAGCACGGCAGTGGTTTTATTTTGAAGAAATAGATGAACTCTAATGCTTCAATTATATTATTTTGAGAGTCTTAAACAGCATGGTAATTTTCTTTGGTTATGAATTTAGTCCTAATATGATGGACATCCAAGAGGGATATAATAAAAACTTCCATATAGAGTGCATTGAATACTATGATAAGTTTGATACTTGATGATTGTTTTGAGATATGAAGATGGTAATATTAGAGTCATGCTAGTTGAGTAGTTGTGAATTTTAGAAATACTTGTGTTGAGGTTTGCAAGTCCCGTAGCATGCACGTATGGTAACCGTTGTGTGACAAATTTGAAGCATGAGGTGTTTCTTTGATTGCCTTGCTTATGAGTGGCGGTCGGGGACGAGCGATGGTCTTTCCTACCAATCTATCCCCCTAGGAGCATGCGCATAGTGCTTGGTTTTTGATGACTTGTAAATTTTTGCAATAATTATGTGAGTTCTTTAGGACTAATGTTGACTCCATGGATTATACTCACCCTCACCCTTCCATCAATGCTAGCCTCTCCGGTACCGTGCATTGACCTTTCTCACCTCGAGAGTTGGTGCAAACTTCGCCGGTGCATCCAAACCCCGTGATATGATACGCTCTGTTAGACATAAACCTCCTTATATCTTCCTCAAAACAGCCACCATACCTACCTATTATGGCATTTCCATAGCCATTCCGAGATATATTGCCATGCAACTTTCCATCGTTCCATTCATCATGACACACATCATCATTGTCATATTGCCTTGCATGATCATGTAGTTGACATCGTATTTGTGGCTAGGCCACCATGCATAATTTATCATACATGTCACTGCTACCTCTTGAGCACTGTGTTGGTTTTCCCTTGAAGAGGAAAGGGTGATGCAGCAAAGTAGCGTAAGTATTTCTCTCAGTTTTTGAGAACCAAGGTATCAATCCAGTCGGAGGCTACACGCGAGTCCCTCGCACCTGCACAAAACAAATAAATCCTTGCAACCAACGAGATAAGGGGTTGTCAATCCCTACACGGTCACTTACGAGAGTGAGATCTGATAGATATGAAAAGATAATATTTTTGGTATTTTTATGATAAAGATGCAAAGGAAAATAAAAGGCCATGAAAATAACTAAGTATTGGAAGATTAATATGATGAATATAGACCCGGGGGCCATAGGTTTCACTAGTGGCTTCTCTCAAGAGCATAGGTATTTTACGGTGCATGAACAAATTACTGTTGAGAAATTGACAGAATTGAGCATAGTTACGAGAATATCTAGGTATGATCATGTACGAGAATATCTAGGTATGATCATGTATATAGGCATCACGTCCAAGACAAGTAGACCGACTCCTGCCTGCATCTACTACTATTACTCAACACATCGACCGCTATCCAGCATGCATCTAGAGTATTAAGTTCATAAGAAGAGAGTAACGCCTTAAGCACGATGACATGATGTAGAGGGATAAATTCATGCAATATGATAAAAAAACCATCTTGTTATCCTCGATGGCAACAATACAATATGTGCCTTGCTGCCCCTACTGTCACTGGGAAAGGACATGTAGCGACCAAACCTCAAACAGTCCGATCTCTGTGCTTTAGTGTCATCCCTGGATCAGTAATGCTGACACGCACAGTACTTGAAGGATTTATAACAGAGTAGCAATCACACACTTATTACATCGTATGTCTCAAAAGAGAAATTATTACAATAAATATGGCTTAAGACCATCTAATAATGATAACAGCAGAAGGCTTGGAAGATAAGTCAGTCCATCAACTCCAACGGCATCACTGAGTACAGAACCACGACCTAAAGGCACCTTACTCGTCGTCTAAAAAGTCTGCAACATGAATGTTGCAGCCCGAAAACGGGCCAGCACATGGAATATGCTGGCAATGTAACACATAGAGAGTAATGAAAGAATAAAGCTATACTACATGCATATATGGCTGGTGGAAAGCTCTATGGTTAAAGTTTTTGCATAAAGCCAATTTTTCCCTACTACAAAGGAATAAATTTTATTTAACTATCATGGTGGTTGTTAAACATTGAGAAGATAGACATCCTCTCAATCCCAATTAAGTATCATCATCAAAACCCAACAATATTAATTAAAGTAACATGATGAGATTCACATGATAATCCAAGTACTAGATACTCAAGACGTCCATAACCGGGGACACGGCTAACCATGATTAGTTTATACACTCTGCAGAGGTTTGCGCACTTTTCCCCACAAGACTCGATCTCCTCCGTTGGGATTCTCGCACTACATGATGTTTGAGAAACGGATGACCGAGACATAGTCTTTCAGAAGCGCTAGCACCTTACGATCGGGTAGACAGTACCAACCTACATCCCCTACATCTGCTAGTCTACCACTGTAAGAGTTCGCACGACTTAGTCAACTATGCTAGAGCCCATAGTAGCTTGTGGCTGCACACGGAAGTTTCTAGTATGAATAATCTCATGATCCCTTTGAGCCTGGGTGGCGGTCCATAAAGAAAAACAGGCAATCGCTGGAATACCCAGGTGCCTCAATCCACCCAGATGTGTGTTTAAGTTGCCACCTTAAATAAACCATTAATTTATCAATCTCACATCTGTCATGGATACACTCACCCAATCCACGTCTACTAGCATAGCATGGCATAATAAGCAAACGTAGAAGTAACTCCCAAGGGTTTGATAATAAAACAGGTAATAGGTACTGCCTCATCTACTTCCCAAACCCACAATTTAATTAGATCCTAATCATGCAATTGTTTGAGGATTGATCTAATGCAATAAAAACTGGGTAGTAAAGAGGTATGATCAAAGTGTTACTTGCCTTGCTGATGATTCGCGAAACCTAGAGATTCAAAATAGCAAGCGGCGCACTCCGGGTACTCTATCGCAAACAAACAAGCATACAATAAGTACTCATCTAATGCACGGGTAAAACTCAAATAAGAAATCTAACCAGAAAGTTCAACTTAAGAACTCCGGTTTACAAAACGAATCAAATCGAATGAAACAACGAAAGTCAAACAACGAAAAAAAACAAACTTTGTTTACTAATCTAGATCTAAGTCAAATTTTACAGATTCAAAAACTTGTTTGAGTTGGTTAAACAGAAAGAGGGTTTCGAGATGAAACTCCAGGCGCTTGAATCGCCAGATTCCGATAAACGAGCGAAAAGATAAACTAAACGAAAATTGGATCAGAAATCGCGATCAGAAATAATCGCGGAAAATCCGAGAAAAAGAAAAAACTGACGAATAGATTAAGGAACGAACGTTCGTTATCTGAAACTAAACGGTGAACGCGTTTGTTAAAACAAACGAACGAGCGAACGCTCGCTAAATAAAAGAACCGATAAAATCGATCTAAAAAATAAACCTAGGATTTCTAAAAAACCGAATCGGTTTTTCTTAGAAAACTGGGCTGGCGGGCGGCTACCTTGGCTCTGGCTCCGGCGAGGTCTGGTGGGGTCCGGCGGGGCTCTGGTGGCGGTGGGCGGTGCAAAGCGGCGCGGCGGCGGTCCTGGCGGCGGCGACGCAAGGCGGCGGGGCGGCGGCTCCAGGCGGCGGCGGCACAAGGTGGCGGGGCGGCGGTGGCTTGCGGCGGCGGCGCAAGGCGGCGGGTGCGGCGGTGGCTTGCGGCGGCGGCGCAAGGCGGCGGGGCGGCGGATCCGGCTGTGGGGCTCCAGGGGGGCCGGGTCGGTTTATAAAGGGGGGTGGCGGCGGTGGCTTGTGGGAGGGGCTGAGGCGGCGTGGCCCTCCCGGACTCGGCGGCGGCGGCGATCGGGACTCCGGTCCCGATCCGAACGCGGGAGGCGGCGGCGGCTGGGCCGGCTCGGCTGGGCCTTCGGCTCAGTCGGGCGCGCGTTTTTTTTAAATAATCCCGCCGAACTAAGAAAAAATCCTAGAAAAATAAATAAAAACCAAAAAATGCCAAAACAAATTTTCGCTGTCTAAATAAAATATTTAGAACAGGATGAACATTTTCTTGGCCCTAAAATGCAATTTTGAAAACGTGCAATTTTTCCTAAATTCAAATAAAATAGCGAGAAAATCCAAAATAAAATCTTACTTGATTTTTTATTATTAAACCTTCAATATTTCTTTATTTTGTGAAAGTCATTTTATTCCCTCTCTCATATTTTTATTATAGAAATAACTGAAGATAAAATAAATAAAATCAATGATCCTATTGTCAAAATTTGAGAAAAACTCAAATATGAAGATAACGAAATCCCCAACTCTCAACGTGTGTCCTTGAGTTGCGTAGAATTTCTGGATCAGGCCAAAAGCAAATAAAATATGATATGCAGTGATGACCTAATGTATAACATTCCAAATTGAAAATTTGGGATGTTACAAACCTACGCCCCCTTAAGATGAATCTCGCCCTCGAGATTCGGGTTGGCTAGCAAATAGATGCGGATGGTCCTTCAGCAGTTCTTCCTCTCACTCCCAGGTGGCTTTGTCCTCGGTGTGGTGGCTCCACTGGACTTTGCAAAATTTGATAACCTTGCTGCATGTGACTCGGCTGGCATACTCGAGAATCTTGACTGGTTTCTCCTCATAGGTCAAATCACTATCCAACTGAATTGCTTCCAGCGGCACTGTATCTCTCAGCGGTATATTAGCCATCTCAGCGTGGCATTTCTTGAACTGGGAAACGCGGAATACATCATGAACTCCTGACAATCCTTCGGGCAATTCCAACTTGTAGGCAACTTCTCCCATACGTTCCAAAACTTTGTATGGTCCCACAAAACGTGGCGCTAACTTTCCCTTAACTCCAAAGCGCTTAACTCCCCGAAGTGGAGATACTCGAAGATAGACTCAGTCTCCGACTTCGTAAACTGTCTCCTTTTGTTTAGAATCTGTGTAGCTCTTCTGCCTAGACTGGGCTACCTTGAGCCTATCGCGAATCAATTTCACCTTCTGTTCAGACTCCTTAATCAAATCCAGTCCAAACAACTGGCGGTCTCCAACTTCATCCCACGACAATGGGGTCCTGCACCCCCTTCCGTACAAGGCTTCGAAAGGGGCCATCTTCAAACTGGATTGATAACTGTTGTTGTAAGAGAACTCTGCATATGGCAAATTGTTGTCCCAACTAGATCCATAATCTAGTGCACAAGCTCTCAGCATATCCTCCAAAATCTGATTGACTCTCTCGGTCTGTCCATCTGTCTGCGGATGAAAAGCTGTACTGAACTCTAGCCTGGTACCCAAAGTTTCGTGCAACTGATTCCAGAACTTTGAGGTAAACTGGGTTCCTCTATCGGATACAATGCTCCTAGGAACTCCATGCAGACATACGATCCTGGTCATGTATATCTTTGCCAACTTAGCACTGGTGTAAGTGGTCTTTACTGGGATGAAATGAGCTACCTTCGTCAAGCGATCGACTACAACCCATATCAAGTCATAGCCTGAACGGGTCCTGGGTAATCCCGTGATAAATCCATGCCTAGCTTATCCCACTTCCATTCGGGTATCGGCAATGGTTGTAGCAATCCTGCTGGCTTCTGATGCTCTGCCTTTACTCTCTGACATACATCACAAACTGCTACATACTCTGCAATATCCTTCTTCATTCCGGTCCACCAGAAAGTATCCTTCAAATCCAAATACATCTTGGTATTTCCTGGGTGAATCGAATATGGTGAATCATGGGCCTCCTGCAGAATCAACTTCCTGATCTCCGGGTCGTTAGGCACATAAACACGGTCTTCAAACCATAGGGTATCGTGCTCATCCTCACGAAATCCTTTAACTTTTCCTTTGCTCATCTTCTCCTTTATAGAGGCAACCTCCTTGTCAGTCTTCTGAGCTTCTCTGATCTTATCCATCAAAGTAGACTGAATCTCCAATGCTGCTACATAGCCTCTCAGAACTATCTCCAAACATAGCTCACGAAGGTCTTTGGCTAACTCCTTCGGTAAATCTCTCGTCATTAGTGTGTTGACATGGCTCTTACGGCTCAGCGCATCGGCTACTATGTTAGCCTTTCCGGGATGATAATGCAATCTCATATCATAATCCTTGATGAGCTCCAACCATCTCCTTTGCCTGAGATTTAGCTCCTTCTGTGTGAAAATATACTTCAAACTCTTGTGATCCGTGTATACTTCACAATGGTTTCCAATGAGAAAATGTCTCCAAGTCTTCAATGCATGCACTACGGCTGCTAACTCCAAATCATGCGTGGCATAATTCAACTCATGAGGTTTCAGATGTCGTGAAGCATACGAAACAACTCTTCCCTCCTGCATAAGCACTGCTCCAAGTCCTCGACGTGAAGCGTCGCAATATACCTCGTAATCCTTGCTCTGATCTGGCAGAATCAACACTGGCGAGGTAACCAAACATTTCTTCAACTCCTGGAAACTGGCCTCACATTCCTCAGTCCATTTGAACTTGGTATCCTTCTTCAACAACTCCGTCATAGGCTTCGCAATTTTTGAGAAATTCTCTATGAATCTCCGGTAGTATCCTGCAAGTCCAAGAAAACTCCGGATCTCTCCAACTGTTGTTGGTGCTTCCCAATTTGTCACAGTGACAACCTTGGTGGGATCTACTGCTATACCTTCTCCGGATATAACGTGTCCGAGGAATCCAACTTCCTTCAACCAAAACTCACATTTGCTGAACTTGGCATATAACTGATGTTCTCTGAGCTTCTCAAGTACCAAACGCAAATGCTCCTTATGCTCCTCTTCATTCTTTGAGTAGACCAAAATATCATCAATGAACACCACGACGAACTTATCCAAAAACTCCATAAACACCTTGTTCATCATGTTCATGAAATATGCAGGTGCGTTAGTCAGACCAAATGACATAACGGTATACTCGTACAGCCCATACCTGGTGGTAAAAGCCGTCTTAGGTATATCCTGCTCTCGAATTTTCAACTGATGGTATCCTGATCGCAGATCGATCTTGGAAAATACCTTAGCTCCTTGCAATCGATCAAACAGATCATTGATCATCGGCAGTGGGTACTTGTTCTTGATTGTTACTTCATTCAATCCTCGATAATCAACAACCATCCTTAACGATCCATCCTTCTTCTCCACTAGAAGTACTGGCGATCCCCAAGGCGAAGAACTTGGGCGAATATAACCTTTATCCAGTAACTCCTTTAATCTGCTTCTTAATCTCCTCCAAATCTTTTGCGGGCATCCTGTATGGTCTCTTAGATATGGGCCCTGTGCCTGGCAAAAGCTCAATCAAAAACTCAATATCTCTATCCGGTGGCATGCCTGGCAACTCCTCTGGAAATACGTCAGGGAAATCCTTCACCACTGGTACTTCCTCCTGCACAACTCCTGATAAGGAATTTACTTGAGTCCTCTTCGGCACATGCCGGGATACATACTTGATCCTTCTTCCTTCTGGCGTCGTAAGCAAAATTGACTTACTGGCGCATTCAATGTTCCCTCCATACTTCGATAACCAATCCATGCCTAATATCACATCCAATCCTTGAGATTCCAATACTATTAGGTCCGAGGGAAATACATAGTTACCAATCCTTAATGGTAACCGATCACACCATAGACTAGCCATATACTCTGCTCCAGGCGAGGTTACTAACATGGGTGACCTAAGGGCTTGGGTTGGCAGTTTATACTTATCCACAAATCCCCTTGAGATGTATGAATGCGATGCACCAGTATCAAAAAGGACGAGTGCAGTAAATGACTTAACCAAAAACTTACCTATTACTGCATCTGGCTGAGCTTCAACCTCCTCCACGTTAACGTGGTTCACCTGTCCCCTATTGAAAGGGTTCGGCTTCTTCCCAGAGCTTACATTGCCATTTCCATTCTGGGCTTCAGGACATTCATTGGCGTAATGTCCAGTCTTCTGGCACTTATAGCAAGTGACTTGGCTCAGGTCTCTCTTGGCTGGTGTTGATGGGTTGGTACGGTTCTGGCCGTTGCTTCCTCCATTCCCATTACCATTCTTGGGGCCATTATGATTGTGCGAGCTACCTCCTCCATGGGTATGCTGAAAATGTCCTCCCGGTTTAGGGGTAAAACGTGGCTTCTGCTGAGCTCCAGAATTGTACTTCCCTTGTCCATACTTCCTCTTGCGGTTTTCAATCTGCTGCTGCTTCCCTTCAATCATAAGAGCGCGATCTACCAACTCCTGGTAGTTGTTGAAGCTTGCTACCATCAACTGCATGCTCAACTCATCATTCAGTCCTTCCAGAAACTTCTCCTGCTTAGCTGCATCCGTAGCAACGTCATCTGGGGCATAACGTGCTAGCTTACTAAAGTCATCCACATACTGGCCAACTGTCCGTCCTCCTTGGCGCAAGTTGCGAAACTCACGCTTCTTCATGGCCATAGCTCCTGCTGAAACATGGGCTGTACGGAAAGCCTGCTGAAATTGGTCCCATGTCACCGTGGCTATAGGGTAGGTGACAGTGTAATTCTCCCACCATGATGCTGCTGGTCCATCCAACTGATGTGCGGCAAAGCGCACCTTCTCAGCATCAGTACATCCTGTAGTGGTTAACTCCCTTCCAATCTTGCGGAGCCAATCATCTGCTACTATAGGCTCGGTGCTACTAGAGAACACCGGCGGATTCAGCCTAAGAAAACGGGTTAAGTGATCAACAGGTGGTGGCGGGTGGGTTGTTGTTGTTGTTCCCCTGATTCTGATTCTGGACTAGCAACTGCATCAACGTATTCTGCTGCTGGATCAACTGAGTGAGCTCCGGTGGGAAAGCAAATCCATTGTCACGTCTCGGAGGCATCTGGGGTTTAGAAAAGATGAGAATATAGAATAGAATGAGGTCTAGAGGGAAAACACTACCCATATGCACATGAGGCAAATGCAAACAAAATCACTTCATTCAATCAAACAAGGGCATACAACGGTCTATCTATCGTTACAAAAGTGCTCGGGCTATACTAGATACATGGGGGAATACTACTACTGTTATGGTGGTCGACTAGAAAAACTGCTTCGATGAAGACTCCATGATATCTGCTCCAGCTTCATCAACATAGTCATCATCGCTATCGTCTGGGTCCGAGTCGGTGTCGTCGATGATGATGTAGTTCTCAGGACAGGTGCAATCCTCTTCTCCTCCAGTTGCGGGAAATCCCATGAACACTTTTAGCTTCTTCTTCAGATCATCGTTCTTCTCTACTAGTGTTGCTATTTCCTCCTCATATCCATCGCGTGTAGACTTGAGTTCTTCCTCCAGCTCCGTGATCTTGGTCATGGCCTTCTTCAGGTCTATCATGCCTGCACACATCTGGTTCTCCTGGCGTCGAATGTGCTGGTTTAACTCCTGGATGAAAGCTGCAATTGATCTATCCTTCCTGGTGCTGATCATCTCCCATTGATCATCTCGGCGCCCACAAATCTGGTAGATAGTATCCTTGAGATCCTTGTGGTAAACTTCTCCAATGCGTCCCATTGTGATGTGGGCTCAGTGCCCTTTCCTAGACTCCAGGTTGGTGCATCGAAGGAAAACTCTATGGGCTCAGTGACGGGCATGAACGTCCTTCCTGGAACTTGAACTTGAATCATCCAGCGTTCCTCTTCAGGTAAAGTGGCGTTGTAGGTCCGGTGAAGCTTGGTACTCCGATGTTCAGGTATCTAGTGACTTCCTTCAAGTGACGTCCAAAGGGTGTATCTTCATCCGGTTGCGTGAACTTGTTCCTTGCATCCGCCATCCTAAAAGAGTAGAAAAGATGAGGAGTCAGAAATGAGAAGAGTGAGTAGTGATCTAGGGCTTTTAGCTTAGTGGTCGTGTCCTACAGTCAGCGTGTGCTCTGATACCATCTTGTAGCGACCAGACCTCAAACAGTCTGATCTCTGTGCTTTAGTGTCATCCCTGGATCAGTAATGCTGACACGCACAGTACTTGAAGGATTTATAACAGAGTAGCAATCACACACTTATTACATCGAATGTCTCAAAAGAGAACTTATTACAATAAATATGGCTTAAGGCCATCTAATAACGATAACAGCGGAAGGCTTGGAAGATAAGTGAGTCCATCAACTCCAACGGCATCACTGAGTATAGAACCACGACCTAAAGGCACCTTACTCGTCGTCTGAAAAGTCTGCAACATGAACGTTGCAGCCCGAAAACGGGTCAGCACATGGAATATGCTGGCAATGTAACACATAGAGAGTAATGAAAGAATAAAGCTATACTACATGCATATATGCCTGGTGGAAAGCTCTATGGTTACAGTTTTGCATAAAGCCATTTTTCCCTACTGCAAAGGAATAAATTTTATTTAACTATCATGGTGGTTGTTAAACATTGAGAAGATAGACATCCTCTCAATCCCAATTAAGTATCATCATCAAAACCCAACAGTATTAATTAAAGTAACATGATGAGATTCACATGATAATCCAAGTACTAGATACTCAAGACGTCCATAACCGGGGACACGGCTAACCATGATTAGTTTATACACTCTGCAGAGGTTTGCGCACTTTTCCCCACAAGACTCGATCTCCTCCGTTGGGATTCTCGCACTGCATGATGTTTGAGAAACGGATGACCGAGACATAGTCTTTCAGAAGTGCTAGCACCTTACGATCGGGTAGACAGTACCAACCTAAATCCCCTACATCTGCTAGTCTACCACTGTAAGAGTTCGCACGACTTAGTCAACTATGCTAGAGCCCATAGTAGCTTGTGGCTGCACACAGAAGTTTCTAGTATGAATAATCTCATGATCCCTTTGAGCCTGGGTGGCGGTCCATAAAGAAAAACAGGCAATCGCTGGAATACCTAGGTGCCTCAATCCACCCAGATGTGTGTTTAAGTTGCCACCTTAAATAAACCATTAATTTATCAATCTCACATCTGTCATGGATACACTCACCCAATCCACGTCTACTAGCATAGCATGGCATAATAAGCAAACGTAGAAGTAACTCCCAAGGGTTTGATAATAAAATAGGTAATAGGTACTACCTCATCTACTTCCCAAAAACCCACAATTTAATTAGATCCTAATCATGCAATTGTTTGAGGATTGATCTAATGCAATAAAACTGGGTAGTAAAGAGGTATGATCAAAGTGTTACTTGCCTTGCTGATGATCCGTGAAACCTAGAGATTCAAAATAGCAAGCGGCGCACTCCGGGTACTCTATCGCAAACAAACAAGCATACAATAAGTACTCATCTAATGCACGGGTAAAACTCAAATAAGAAATCTAACCAAAAAGTTCAATTTAAGAACTCCGGTTTGCAAAAAGAATCAAATCGAACGAAACAACGAAAGTCAAACAGCGAAAAAACAAACTTCGTTTACTAATTTGGATCTAAGTCAATTTTACGGATGCAAGAACTTGTTTGAGTTGGTTAAACGGAAAGATGGTTTCGAGACGAAACTCCAGGTGCTTGAATCGCCTGATTTCGATAAACGAGCGAAAACATAAACTAAAACGAAAATCGGATCAGAAATCGCGATCAGAAATAATCGCGAAAAATCCGAGAAAAAGAAAAAACTGACGAACAGATTAACGAACGAACGTTCATTATCTGAAACTAAACGATGAACGCGTTCATTAAAACGAACAAACGAGCGAATGGTCGCTAAATAAAAGAACCGATAAAACTGATCTAAATAAATAAACCTGGGGTTTCTAAAAAACTGAATCGGTTTTTCTTAAAAAACCAGGGTGGCGGGCGGCTACCTCGGCTCTGGCTCCGGCGAGGTCCGGCAGGGCTCCGGTGGCGGTGGGCGGCACAAAGCGGCGGGGCGGCAGCTCCTGGCGGCGGCGGCGCAAGGCGGCGGGGCGGCGATGGCTTGCGGCGGCGGCGGCGCAAGGCGACGGGTGCGGCGGTGGCTTGCGGCGGTGGCGCAAGGCGGCGGGGCGGCGGCTCCGGCTGTGGGGCTCCAGGGGGCCGGGTCGGTTTATAAAGGGGGGTGGCGGCGGTGGCTTGCGGGAGGGGCTGAGGCGGCGTGGCCCTCCCGGACTCAGCGGCGGCGGCGATCGGGACTCCAGTCCCGATCCGGATGCGGGAGGCGGTGGCGGCTGGGCCGGCTTGGCTGGGCCTTCGACCCAGTCGGGCGCATGGGAGTTTTTTTTAAATAATCCCGCCGAACTAAGAAAAAATCCTAGAAAAATAAGTAAAAATCTAAAAATGTCAAAGCAAATTTTCACCGTCTAAATAAAATATTTAGAACAGGATGAACATTTTCTTGGCCCTAAAATGCAGTTTTGAAAACGTGCAATTTTTCCTAAATTCAAATAAAATAGCGAGAAAATCCGAAATAAAATCTTACTTGATTTTTTTATTAAACCTTCAATATTTCTTTATTTTGGGAAAGTCATTTTATTCACTCTCTCATATTTTTATTATAGAAATAATTGAAGATAAAATAAATAAAATCAATGATCCTATTTTCAAAATTTGAGAAAAACTCAAATATGAAGATAACGAAATCCCCAACTCTCTCCGTGGGTCCTTGAGTTGCGTAGAATTTCTGGATCAGGCCAAAAGCAAATAAAATATGATATGCAGTGATGACCTAATGTATAACATTCCAAATTGAAAATTTGGGATGTTACAGGACACCGCAAGATTGAACCCAAAGCTAAGCACTTCTCCCATTGCAAGAAAGATCAATCTAGTAGGCCAAACCAAACTGATAATTCGAAGAGACTTGCAAAGATAACCAATCATACATAGAAGAATTCAGAGAAGATTCGAATATTGTTCATAGATAAACTTGATCATAAACCCACAATTCATCGGTCTCAACAAAAACACCTCAAAAGAAGATTACATCGAATAGATCTCCACAAGAAAGGGGGAGAATTTTGTATTGAGATTCAGAAAGAGAGAAGAAGCCATCTAGCTAATAACTATGGACCCGTAGGTCTGAGGTAAACTACTCACACTTCATCGGAGAGGCTATGGTGTTGATGTAGAAGCCCTCCGTGGTCGATGCCCCCTTCGACGGAGCTCCGGAACAGGCCCCAAGATGGGATCTCGTGAATACAGAAAGTTACGGCGGTGGAATTAGGGTTTTGGCTCCGTATCTGATCGTTTGGGGGTACGTAGGTATATATAGGAGGAAGAAGTATGTCGGTGGAGCAACAGGGGGCCCACGAGGGTGGAGGGCGCGCCTGGGGGGTAGGCGCGCCCCCTACCTCGTGGCCTCCCTGTTGGTTGCTTGACATAGGGTCCAAGTCTCCTGGATCATGTTCGGTGAGAAAATCACGTTCCCGAAGGTTTCATTCCGTTTGGACTCCGTTTGATATTCGTTTTCTTTGAAACCCTAAAATAGGCAAAAACAACAATTCTGGGATGGGCCTCCGGTTAATAGGTTAGTCCCAAAAATAATATAAAAGTGTATAATAAAGCCCAATAATGTCCAAAACAGGAGATAATATAGCATGGAGTAATCAAAAAGTATAGATACTTTGGAGACGTATCAAGCATCCCCAAGCTTAATTACTGCTCGTCCTCGAGTAGGTAAATGATAAAAACAGAATTTTTGATGTGGAATGCTACTTGGCATAATTTCAATGTAATTCTTCTTAATTGTGGCATGAATATTCAGATCCGAAAGATTCAAGATAGAGGTTTAATATTGACATAGAAATAATAATACTTCAAGCATACTAATTAAGCAATTATGTCTTCTCAAAATAACATGGCCAAAGAAAGTTCATCCCTACAAAATCATATAGTTTAGTCATGCTCCATTTTCGTCACACAAGAATGCTCTTATCATGCACAACCCCGATGACAAGCCAAGCAATTGCTTCATACTTTAGTAATCTCAAACGTTATAAACCTTCACGCAATACATGAGCGTGAGCCATGGATATAGCACTATGGGTGGAATAGAGTATAATGATGGGGTTATGTGGAGAAGACAAAAAGGATAAAGTCTCACATCAACGAGGCTAACCAATGAGCTATGGAGATGCTCATCGATTGATGTTAATGCAAGGAGTAGGGATTGCCATGCGATGGATGCACTAGAGCTATAAATCTATGAAAGCTCAACAAAAGAAACTAGTGGGTGTGCATCCAACTTGCTTGCTCACGAAGACCTAGGGCACTTGTGGAGGTCCATTGTTGGAATATACAAGCCAAGTTCTATAATGAAAAATTCCCACTAGTATATGAAAGTGACAAAACAAGAGGCTCTCTATCATGAAGATCATGGTGCTACTTTGAAGCACAAGTGTGGAAAAAGGTTAGTAGCATTATCCCTTTTTATTTCTCTTTTTTTGGGGCCTTCATTTTTTGGCCTTTCTCTTTTTTTATTGGGACAATGCTCTATTAAATTATGATCATCACACTTCTATTTATTTACAACTCAATGATTACAACTCGATACTAGAACAAGGTATGACTCTATATGAATGCCTCCGGCAGTGTACCGGGATATGCAATGAATCAAGTGTGACATGTATGAAAAATTCTGAACAGTGGCTTTGCCACAAATACGATGTCAACTACATGATCATGCAAAGCAATATGACAATGATGAACTTGTCATGATAAACGGGATGGTGGAAAGTTGCATGGCAATATATCTCGGAATGGCTATGGAAATGCCATAATATGTAGGTATGGTGGCTGTTTTGAGGAAGATATAAGGAGGTTTATGTGTGAAAGAGCATATCATATCACGGGGTTTGGATGCACCGACAAAGTTTGCACCAAATCTCAATGTGAGAAAGGGCAATGCACAGTACCGAAGAGGCTAGCAATGATGGAAGGGTGAGAGTGCGTATAATCCATGGACTCAACATTAGTCATAAAGAACTCACATACTTATTGCAAAAATCTACAAGTCATCAAAAACCAAGCACTACGCGCATGCTCCTAGGGGGATAGATTGGTAGGAAAAGACCATCGCTCGTCCCTGACCGCCACTCATAAGGAGGACAATCAAAGAACACCTCATGTTTCAAATTTGCTACATAAAGTTTACCATACGTGCATGCTACGGGACTTGCAAACTTCAACACAAGTATTTCTCAATTTCACAACTACTCAACTAGCACAACTTTAATATCACTACCTCCATATGTCAAAACAATCATCAAGCATCAAACTTCTCTTAGTATTCAATACACTCATAAGAGAATTTTATTATTAATCTTGTATACCTAGCATATTAGGATTATTTAAGCAAATTACCATGCTATTTAAGACTCTCAAAATAATTTAAGTGAAGCATGAGAGATCAATAGTTTCTATAAAACAAATCCACCACCGTGCTCTAAAAGATATAAGTGAAGTACTAGAGCAAAACTATATAACTCAAAAGATATAAGTGAAGCACATAGAGTATTCTAATAATTTCCGAATCATGTGTGTTTCTCTCAAAAGGTGTGTACAGCAAAGATGATTGTGGTAAACTAAAAAGCAAAGACTCAAATCATACAAGACGCTCCAAGCAAAACACATATCATGTGGTGAATAAAAATATAGCTCCAAGTAAAGTTACCGATAGAAGTAGACGAAAGAGGGGATGCCTTCTGGGGCATCCCCAAGCTTTGGCTTTTAGGTTTCCTTAGATTATCTAGGGGGTGCCATGGGCATCCCCAAGCTTAGGCTCTTGCCACTCCTTGTTCCATAATACATCAAATCTTTACCCAAAACTAGAAAACTTCACAACACAAAACTTAAAGTAGAAAATTGCGTGAGCTCCGTTAGCGAAAGAAAAAAAAGACCACTTCAAGGTACTGTAATGAACTCATTCTGTAACATCCCAAAATTCTAAATTTTGGAATGTTATATTAAATAAATTATTATGATTGTTTGTTTGATTGTTGTGTGATTGATTGTGTGAAAATGATTGGAAATTGAAAACTTTTTGAAAGTTGAATGAGAGGGAATAAAAGGACTTTCCCAAAACTTTGCATCTTGCATTTTGATCTTCCTGAATTCAAATTAATTTCATCACAAAACCCTAGAGTGAAGATGATATGACTTCTTCCATTTAAAGAAATGAAAGGGGTTTGAAAATGATTTGAATTCCATTTTGTAATATTTTAAATTTAGAAACTTTAAGCAACTCAATGAGTTCATGAGGGAAGATAAAATGACTTCTTCATATTTGAACAAAGAGAGTTGGAAGTTTCAAAGAAATAAAATGGAAGTCACTTTGAAGTTATTTGAAACCATTTTCCATTCGAAGTTGTTTGAAATTCCAAATTTAAATCCAACTGGGAGTTATTTGAGTTTCTTTTCAAAATATTTTCTCTTAAAAATAAATAAATGGAAATAAGGGTAAAATGATTCCCTTCAATAGAAAATTAGGAGAAAACAAATCTGAAATCATTTTGCTATTTTAAAAATGATTTTTATTGATTTTAAATGCAACAGTAGCACTGTTTGACTTTTATGAATTTTTGTAGAATTTAGTTGAACTTGAAAAATAGTTCATCTTATTCGGGGTATTTTTCTGAACATTTTGGTATATAATATGCCTATGTAATTTTTTGTTTTATTTTTATTTTTGCTCTGTTGTAGTTTTTGTTCTGTAAAAAAAACACGCACGCACGCGCTGGCCGGCCGGCCCAGCAGCCACCCAGCCACACGGCCCACTGGCCAACTAGCCAGTTGGCCCAGAGCCCCGACCGGCCAGGCCGTCCCAGGCCTGCTCCCGCGCCCGAAGCGCCTTCCCGTCGCTCTCCCGCTCGTCTCTCTCCCTCGCTCATCTCTCCCTATCGCTGACCCACGGGGCCCGCTCCCCAGGTCATCGCCAACCTTCCGCAGACCATGGGATGACGATGCCGCGCGCGCTCCCGAACCTGTCGGCCGAAGCTCTTGGGGTAGAGCTTATCCCACTGCTCCCCGACGCCCTATCTTCGCCTATAAAAGCCCCGGGACGCCCTCGTCCGATCCCGACCCTCCTCTGCTCCCCACATCGCCTGTAGCCGCCGCCCCGCCCATTCGGATCTCGCCGGAGCCGAGCCGCCTCACCGTCGATTCCATTGCCGGTGGTGCACCCCGGCCCCCATTCTCTTCATCACTCGAAAGGCCGCATCCGCGCACTCTGTTTTGACATGATGGTTTTGCCTCTAGGTCATCGGAGCCGCCGCCTGGACGACCCGCGCTCTCGCCGGAGCACCGGAGCTCCGCCACCTCCCTCCGCTCGTCGCTGGCCACCCCGCCGCCCGCCGACCCCACCAGCATGCCGCCCACGCCGCGCCCGACCTCCCCGACCCCTTCACCGCCGCTGAGGACCGCCGGAGCCGCCACCCTGTCCGCCGTCCGCCGCCTGAAGCCAGCGCCGTCGTCTCCTATACGTCGTCGTCACTCGCTGTGAGCCGCTCACCCTCGCACGTTTTTTGTTGCATTAGATCGGTTAACCATGGTTTTATTAAACCGTGTGGTTTTAGTGAAAAACCGGTCTTCGATTTCTTTTTATTTAGCCGTGGTAGTTATTTTTATTATTTAGTGGACGTTCACCATATAGCTGTCGCAGTGAACACTCTCTGGCCTCTCACAGTGCGCCACGTGGCCAGGGTCCTGTTTGCAGTTATTTCTTTTTCTGTTTAGTCCCTAAGTTTTACAGATTAGTCCCTGAACTTCGGATAGCCGTATCTTTTTAACCGTAACTCCAAATTCGATGAAACCAGCGGCAAATTCTTCGTCGTGATTAGATATATCCAGCAGCATCATGTTTGTAAACTTTTTCCAAAATTCAAATTTGAATCTATTCAGGTTTGAATTCAAACTTCAACTGGCCATATCTCCTAAACCGTAGCTCCGATTGATGTGATTCTTTTTGCACCGTGTCACCGTTACCAAACCCTATCACTTGAACCTATCTCATGATTTTTTTCACACATTAGGATCTGTCCATAGTAGTTTTACTTGTATGCCTAGTATGCACTGTGGTCCACATCACATCTTTGCACCCTATGTCACATGTTGTTTTGCACTTAGGATATTTCCATGCTAGTTAAGTATGTTGAATGTTCATTTGGTTTTCCAAGACTTTTTGCTTTGCATGTCCTTCTTGGTTCTCCGAAATGATTGCTTGTGTGGATGCAATGTTTGACTTTATAGATTTTCATCGGAGAGTGACGGATAGTTCTATTAAGAAACTTTCTGAGAGCGATATAATCTTGATGAACTATTACCAAGCAAGTTCACATTTGACCATTCTTCCAATTACCTATGTTCTATATTTGCACTTAGTCCTTTTGTGGTAGGATTGCATGGTAGGATTTATTGTTGCCAGATGGCTATGTCGTTACCTAGTAGTTCATTGAGGTAGTTTTGAACCATATACCTTTGTCACCACCGCGTAAGTTTAATTTTGCCTCGCCAATGTAGACGTGGATTGGGAACTGTTCATTGTGAGAGATGAGTGACAAAGTAGTAAGTAGAACCAAGATAACTTAATGAACTACCTGGGTGGAGGTTTGGTTTGAATGGTGGCGAAGTACAGTGGGAGCATGCATGGGAAATCCATGGTGGTGCACCACTAGTGGTCCGTCCGCCCAGGCTCAAAGAGATCAATCGTATTATCATGTCTAGAAGCTTACGTGTACAGCCACAAGCCAATATGGGCTCTGGCTTAGTTGAGTAGTTAGTGTGACCCCTTCCGGGATGGGCTAGCAGATGTAGAATGATGTAGGTGTACCGGCCTATCCGTGGGTTAAGGGGGAACATTTTTCGAAAGACTATGTCTCGGTCATCCTGTCCTCAAACGCCAGGCAGTGCGAGAACTTCAAGGGAGGCGATCGAGTCTTGTGGGGAAAAGTGCGCAAACCTCTGTAGAGTGTTAAAACCTAATCGATTAGCCGTGTCCCCGGTTACAGACAACTTGAGCATCTAGTAGTGGAAATGCTGGGAGATCTCATCACTCTTAATTAAACAGTGGGGTTTTAAAGGAAACTTTGGGAATGGATTGAGTTGGGTTTGCCAACTCATCCTATGCTATTTTGTAGTAGTAGAAGAATATCTTTTATTCTAGGGAAAAACTAGCTTCATGCAAAAACTAAACTTAGAGATTTCCATCAGTCAAATTGCATGTAGAAATAGGTTCATTATTCTTATGATGTGACTTGCCAGTACATTCAATGTACTGACCTACAGGGATGCAACGTCTTATGTTGCAGGAATTTTCTACGACGAGTAAGAGTTACGTTGTAGGGTTACGGTCTACACTCAACTTGCGGTTGGCGTTGATGGACTCTACACCCTTGTGTCTGTTTCCGCTGAGACTTATGAGGTATCTATCAGTTTTACGTTATTTATACATGTGATTGCACTTTGATATATACATTGATGTACTGTGTGTGCCAGCATATCGATCCAGGGATGGCACGGATACATAGAGGCTTGACCGTTTGAGGTCGGGTCACTGTAGAGATGGTATCAGAGCACATGTTGACTGTAGGACGCGACCCTAGAAACTGGAAAGCCCATAGGAAAGGATTTCTCTAAAACTTAATTTTCAAAAAGATCCTTTATCTCTCTTCTTTTCTGAGCTTTATCAAATATTCCCTTTTTAGTTAGACAAAACCCCGTTCCCTTTGGACCACACGGAGGATGAACTGAAGCCACTCCGAGAACGGTAAGATATCATACTTCACCATACACTAGAAGAACTGAAGCTACAACAGTCGAAGCCTCTGAAGAATTGAAGAATTTGAAGACACTGACATATTCCAAGATTTATATGACCTTTAGAGGACCAAACCCCTGTTGTAGACTCACGTTAGATGCGATATTTGTGAGCTGTCATTGTTTGATGTTTTTCCAGATAGCCACAAATAAAACTTATTTTCAAAACAATATTGTGTGTATTGTGTGTATCTCTCTATCCCTCTTATCTCATCCCAAAACCCTTGGACCCAATAGATGATGAATGAAGATGGACTTGAATTCTCTGAACCGATCACTCAGTTGGAGGCAGAGCTATGGATTCAAAACATGGAGAATCACTTCAGGAGCAATTTCGTTGCAAGGAAGAATGAGGTTCAATATGCTCTTCAGTACTTCACAAAAAGTGTTGCAACCTGGTGGAAAATGCATCAAGCCATACAAGGATGTAATGGAGCAAAAACCTGGGAGGAATTGAAGAAGACTCTGTTGGGATCCCATCTTATCCGGAAGCATGGTAATAAACCGATGAAGGAACCTTGTGTGTGCAAGATATGTGGAGAAATAGGACATACCCATGAAGAACACAAGGGTGGATACCCTCATTGTGAAGCAAATCACCGAGCTGAAGAATGCCCAACCATGAAGGTTACTTGTTTCTTGTGTGAAGGAACTATGCACTACCCTGCCCAGTGTCATATTTGTCCCAAGGTACAAGAAATTACCAAGTAGCAGAAGGAAGCAGTGAAAGAAGCCCTCAGGGGAAGTTTAAGAAAACCGGTGATGAAAGAAGATGTTGACGACCCTGATGGAGAAAGCCTAAACCGATTTTACTCCAATGCTTGCTATTCATGTGGAGAAGAAGGACATTTTTCACAATATTGCATGAAGGAAAACCAAGAGTATTTTGGGAGACTTCCCGATAGAAGAAGTGGAGTTTGATCCACATGAGATAGAAGAATTGATCGGAACAAAGAAGTCCAGGAAGAGAAAGAGCATGTATCCCCAGAACAACCCAATTTCTGCAGAAAAGGACCTGAGTCAAATCACTTGTTACAGGTGCAAGGATTTAGGTCATTACGCTAGCAAATGCCCAGCAAGGAAGCCAAGAACCCAAGGAGCCAAGATAACCACCAGGAAGCCCCTGGATTTGTCTGAAGTCATTTGTTTATGCTGCAAAGGAGTAGGACATTTTGCTGGAGAATGTTCAGACCCGAGGAGAGCTTGAGCAGAGTAGTTGAGATCTTGATATAAAGCATGTAATAAAGTTGGAACACACTTTTATTTTCATTAGGGATGTTGAGTTGAGTTGTGAAATGGAATTGTAATAGCTCATGAAGCAATAAAAGTTGAGGTGTTTGGAATCTCATATGAAATGTTATGAGTTGTTTGTTGATTGTGAGGGCCTCTCTCATTATCTCACCCAGACTAAAACCTTGAACCCATGGACAAGCTGACCCCAAACTTTTCCCAGAAAACAACCACATTTCACCCGAGGAAATACATACATTATACTGAGTACCCCTTCTATCTTATGCCTGTAGATGACAACCCTTTACGAGTGTTTTCTCAAGGGCCCGGAAATGATCATGACCCTGACTAGTGGTCAGGATTACCCAAAAATCCTGAAGGACATGATGAAGCATATTCATCTTGAAGGAGATGCAGTCTACAAGGGTTATCCTTTCATGGAGAATGGAGTTGAACTTTGGTATGTGGAGGTACACCTCCACCGTGTGAAGGGAGTTTGCCCAAAGACTATGGGCAATACTTTTTCATTTCTCGAGTACCACGAGCAACATTCTTTGACTCTGTTCGTGAAGCTGCTATGGAAGCCATACGTCAGATTGGCGAAATACTTGAAGCAAGACTTCGTCACACTCAGGAATACCTGAGAGAGGTCCATGCAGAGATGATGGAGATGAAGCTCATGGCCACCACGATGAAGCAAAACATCGATGATTTGAAGGATCACATCGCACAATTCTAGTGGGACTGAAGCATCTTCAAGAAGGGCAAATGAATAAAGATGGAAGTAATGCTTGACCATACCAAACTATGTGGATGGCAGCTTTTGTAATAGAGTACTTTTGAAATTTGAGTTTTGAGTAGTGGTTAAGGATGTAATAAAGGATTTGATATGAAGAATATGAATTATGGATGAACCAGTGCATTTTTTGGCGATACTTGTCTGTGTGAACACTTGAACAATGGAAAAGGAAAATGTATTCCATAGAGTGGAGTTTGGACAAATGAGTTGGAGTTTGGTTTTAGTTATGATGGTTACCCCAAGAGTATGAAGGAATGAAGTACTATTGGATTTAAAGGAGATGTAATGTTGGAATATGGAACAATAGTAACTCCAAGGATGAGTTAAAGATATACAAGTGTTGAAGTGGGCCATAACCCACAGGACCCAGGATTTGATAAGGAAACAAGCACAATCTTGTTGAAGAAAAGAATTCTGGAAGAAGCTGTGAGTTCATCAGCAGACGTTCCATAGGAGGTTACGTAAACCCGAGAGTTGTGAAGAAACGATAGAGGTTTTGTTTGGCTTGCAGAACCAATGGATTTATCCGGAACCCAGTCATGGAGAAGAGAAGTTCTGCAATGCTTGTGAGGATGCCCAAGTGTTAGAATACGTGATTCACTATCTGCGTATGTAGTAATGATTCAAGTACGGGATGGATTGGCCCCCATACCGGAGACTTCTATCATGAACTATCATATGTTGATGGAAAATCAGAGAGCCTTAAAACCCTAGAAGAGTGTCGACACGACAAACCAGAAGCCTTAGAATGGCAGGATGATGGAAACCCTGTACCGGCACCTCTTGCCAATCGTAGGTTATGCGGTGAGCTTCAACCCAGACCCATTTCCTGCAGGAGGAACCAGTAATTGTTGACCACCATGAGATTTTCGATAGTTGTTTAGCATTGGCGCCAGACCTGTCAAGTCTCAGAAGGATCCTATTTTGATGCAAGGACTCCTGATTTTGAGGAAAAGGCCATGCCCTTACTAGAAGAGCAAAAGTGAAGGAGTTATCTCGGAGAATATGAGAAGACCGACACCTCCAATGCAAAGGATGGAGTACATGAGTTTTGTTGGAACCGTGACCATGCTTCTAAGGGTGGTAGCACCCCATACCATGTGTTGATGAACGGATTTTCAAGGAGACCCCCCAAACCTAACCTTCTTTCTAGCCTCTCCGAATCTTGAGGACGAGATTCATTTTAAGGGTGGTAGTTTGTAACATCCCAAAATTCTAAATTTTGGAATGTTATATTAAATAAATTATTATGATTGTTTGTTTGATTGTTGTGTGATTGATTGTGTGAAAATGATTGGAAATTGAAAACTTTTTGAAAGTTGAATGAGAGGGAATAAAAGGACTTTCCCAAAACTTTGCATCTTGCATTTTGATCTTCCTGAATTCAAATTCATTTCATCACAAAACCCTAGAGTGAAGATGACATGACTTCTTCCATTTAAAGAAATGAAAAGGGGTTTGAAAATGATTTGAATTCCATTTTGTAATATTTTAAATTTAGAAACTTTAAGAAACTCAATGAGTTCATGAGGGAAGATAAAATGACTTCTTCATATTTGAAGAAAGAGAGTTGGAAGTTTCAAAGAAATAAAATGGAAGTCACTTTGAAGTTATTTGAAACCCATTTTCCATTCGAAGTTGTTTGAAATTCCAAATTTAAATCCAACTGGGAGTTATTTGAGTTTGTTTTCAAAATATTTTCTCCTAAAAATAAATAAATGGAAATAATGGTAAAATGATTCCCTTCAATAGAAAATTAGGAGAAAACAAATTTGAAATCATTTTGCTATTTTAAAAATGATTTTTATTGATTTTAAATGCAACAGTAGCACTGTTTGACTTTTATGAATTTTTGTAGAATTTAGTTGAACTTGAAAAATAGTTCATCTTATTCGGGGTATTTTTTTGAACATTTTGGTATATAATATGCCTATGTAATTTTTTGTTTTATTTTTATTTTTGCTCTGTTGTAGTTTTTGTTCTGTAAAAAAACACACACGCACGCGCTGGCCAGCCGGCCCAGCAGCCACCCAGCCACGCGGCCCACTGGCAAACTGGCCAGTTGGCCCAGAGCCCCGACCGGCCAGGCCGTCCCAGGCCTGCTCCCGCGCCCGAAGCACCTTCCCGTCGCTCTCCCGCTCGTCTCTCTCCCTCGCTCATCTCTCCCTATTGCTGACCCGCGGGGCCCGCTCCCCAGGTCATCGCCAACCTTCTGCAGACCATGGGATGATGACACTGCGCGCGCTCCTGAACCTGCCGGCCGAAGCTCTCGGGGTAGAGCTTATCCCACTGCTCCCCGACGCCCTACCTTCGCCTATAAAAGCCCCGGGACGCCCTCGTCCGATCCCGACCCTCCTCTGCTCCCCACAGCGCCTGTAGCCGCCGCCCCGCCCATTCGGATCTCGCCGAAGCCGAGCCACCTCACCATCGATTCCGTTGTCGGTGGTGCTCCCCAGCCCCCATTCTCTTCATCACTCGAAAGGCCGCATCCGCGCACTCCATTTTGACATGATGGTTTTGCCTCTAGGTCACCGGAGCCGCCGCCTGGATGACCCGCGCTCTCGCCGGAGCACGGGAGCTCCGCCACCTCCCTCCGCTCGTCGTTGGACACCCCGCCACCCGTCGACCCCACCAGCACGCCGCCCACGCCGCGCCCGACCTCCCCGACCCCTTCACCGCCGCTGAGGACCGCTGGAGTCGCTGCCCTGTCCGCCGTCCGCCGCCTGAAGCCAGCGCCGTCGTCTCCTGTACGTCGTCGTTGCTCGCTGTGAGCCGCTCACCCTCGCTCGTTTTTTTGTTGTATTAGATCGGTTAACCATGGTTTTATTAAACCGTGTGGTTTTAGTGAAAAACCGGTCTCCGGTTTCTTTTTATTTAGCCGTGGTAGTTGTTTTTATTATTTAGTGGCCGTTCACCGTATAGCTGCCGCAGTGAACACTCTCTAGCGTCTCACAGTGCGCCACGTGGCCAGGGGCCTGTTTGTAGTTATTTCTTTTTCTGTTTAGTCCCTGAGTTTTACAGATTAGTCCTTGAACTTCGGATAGCCGTATCTTTTTAACCGTAACTCCAAATTCGATGAAACCCGCGGCAAATTATTCATCATGATTAGATCTATCCAGTAGGATCATGTTTGTAAACTTTCCCCAAATTTCAAATTTGAATCTATTCAGGTTTGAATTCAAACTTCAACTGGCCATATCTCCTAAACCGTAGCTCCGATTGATGTGATTCTTTTTGCACCGTGTCACCGTTACCAAACCCTATCACTTGAACCTATCTCACGATATATTTTTCACACATTAGGATATGTCCATAGTAGTTTTACTCGTATGCCTAGTATGCACTGTGGTCCACATCACATCTTTGCACCCTATGTCACATGTTGTTTTGCACTTAGGATATTTCCATGCTAGTTAAGTGTGTTGAATGTTCATTTGGTTTTCCAAGACTTTTGCTTTGCATGTTCTTCTTGGTTCTCTGAAATGATTGCTTATGTGAGTGCAATGTTTGACTTTATAGATTTTCATCGGAGAGTGACGAATAGTTCTATTAAGTAAATTTCTGAGAGCGATATAATCTTCATCAACTATTACCAGGCAAGTTCACATTTGACCATTCTTCCAATTACCTATGTTTTATATTATGCACTTAGTCCTTTTGTGGTAGGATTGCATGGTAGGATTTATTGTTGCCAGATGGCTATGTCGTTACCTAGTAGTTCATTGAGGTAGTTTGAACCATATACCTTTGTCACCACCGCGTAAGTTTAATTTTGCCTCGCCAATGTAGACGTGGATTGGGAAGTGTTCATTGTGAGAGATGAGTGACAAAGTAGTAAGTAGAACCAAGATAACTTAATGAACTACCTGGGCGGAGGTTTGGTTTGAATGGTGGCGAAGTACAGTGGGAGCATGCATGGGAAATCCATGGTGGTGCACCACTAGTGGTCCGTCCGCCCAGGCTCAAAGAGATCAATCATATTCTCATGTCTAGAAGCTTACGTGTGCAGCCACAAGCCAATATGGGCTCTGGCTTAGTTGAGTAGTTAGTGTGACCCCTTCCGGGATGGGCTAGCAGATGTAGAATGATGTAGGTGTACCGGCCTATCCGTGGGTTAAGGGGAACACTTTCGAAAGACTATGTCTCGGTCATCCTGTTCTCAAACGCCAGGCAGTGCGAGAACTTCAAGGGAGGCGATCGAGTCTTGTGGGGAAAAGTGCGCAAACCTCTGCAGAGTGTTAAAACCTAATCGATTAGCCGTGTCCCCGGTTACGGACAACTTGAGCATCTAGTAGTGGAAATGCTGGGAGATCTCATCACTCTTAATTAAACAGTTGGGTTTTAAATGAAACTTTGGGAATGGATTGAGTTGGGTTTGCCAACTCATCCTATGCTATATGTAGTGGTAGAATAATATCTTTTATTCTAGGGAAAAACTAGCTTTATGCAAAAACTAAACTTAGAGCTTTCCACCAGCCAAATTGCATGTACAAATAGGTTCATTATTCTTATGATGTGACTTGCCAGTACATTCAATGTACTGACCTACAGGGCTGCAACGTCTTATGTTGCAGGAATTTTCTACGACGAGTAAGAGTTACGTTGTAGGGTTACGGTCTACACTCAACTTGCCGTTGGCGTTGATGGACTCCACACCCTTGTGTCTGTTTACACTGAGACTTATGAGGTATCTATCAGTTTTACGTTATTTATATATGTGATTGCACTTTGATATATACATTGATGTACTGTGTGTCCCAGCATACCGATCCAGGGATGGCATGGATACACAGAGGCTTGACCGTTTGAGGTTGGGTCGCTGCACATTCTTTATTTATATTGGTGTTAAACCTACTATATTCCAACTTTTCTATGGTTTATAAACTATTTTACTAGCCATAGATTCATCAAAATAAGCAAACTACACACGAAAAACTGAATCTGTCAAAAACAGAACAGTCTGTAGTAATCTGTAGCTAGCGCAAGATCTGGAACCCCAAACATTCTAAAATAAATTGATGGACGTGAGGAATTTATCTAAGCATCTACAAAAATAATTAACTAAATATCTCTTTCCAAATAAAAATGGCAGCAGTTCTCGTGAGCGCTAAAGTTTCTGTTTTTTACAGCAAGATTAACAAGACTTTCCCCAAATCTTCCCAACGGTTCTACTTGGCACAAACACTAATTAAACACAGAAAAACACAACCAAAGCAGAAGCTAGATAAATTATTTATTACTAAACAGGAGAAAAAAAGCAAGGAATAAAAATAAAATTGGGTTGCCTCCCAACAAGCGCTATCGTTTAACGCCCCTAGCTAGGCATAAAAAGCGAGGATATATCTAGGTATTGAAATAATAGTAAGATAGATCATTAAAACTCATTTCATATTCTCTACGTTCGGCAACAAGTTTTCTTTGAGGCAAGCAAAAGTAATCAAAAGGGCTAAATTTAATGGGACAAAAGTCCCCAAGATCAACTTTGGGAGGTATAGGTTCCTCCTTTGGCCCTTCGTATTGCACAACCAATTCATCATTATAAGCATTCTTTTGACAGAACTTGGAAAGCCTATACTCAAGAGAATATCCTAATTCATTATTTCGAATGGCCAAATCATCATTAAGTTCAGAAATTCTATCAACTAAAACATTGGTAGAAACCCTTTTTCTAAGATTTTCATTGAAAGCAACGTAATCTAGAGATTGAAAACGCATTAGTTCTTCTTGATCAAAAAGCATAGCCTCTATGGGAGGACGGCAAGCGTCCACCCTATAATGCGCAAAGATTTCTTTGGCCTCTTTTATTATGAATCTAAACTCATGAGCCAAAAAGATAATAACGGCACGCTTAACAGAAGAATGCTCAATATTAGAAAATTCTAGGAAAATCCTTTGTATGCAAGGGTGCATGTGCATGAATTGTCTTTCAAGTTCAACTACAAGCATGGCAATAGCGTCCGCAAGACTACTAGTTCTATGAAGGATAGAACTACCCATAGAAGGTAAAGCACCGACACAAGTAAAGAAATCTTGGATAACTCCTTTTCTAATAATATTAGCACTACCAATACGGAATTTTTTTGTATGTAAGATAGGGGGTTCTTCAGCAGGAGCATCAGAATTTTTCATGATATTATTATTGTCCATATCGACAATAATTTCCCCAATTTCAGACATAACGACAGAAAATGCAAAAGGCAAAGAGAGGCAAATAGAGAAGGAGAGGGAGGATAGAGAGAGAGAGGGAGGGAGAATAAAACGGCAAGGGTGAAGTGGGGGAGAGGAAAATGAGAGGCAAATGGCAAATAATGTAATGCGGGAGATAAGGGTTTGTGGTGGGTACTTGGTATGTTTGACTTTTGCGTAGACCTCCCCGGCAACGGCGCCAGAAATCCTTCTTGCTACCTCTTGAGCACTGCGTTGGTTTTCCCTTGAAGAGGCAAGGGTGATGCAGCAAAGTAGCATAAGTATTTCCCTTAGTTTTTGAGAACCAAGGACAATCCAGTAGGAGGCTACATGCGAGTCCCTCACACCTGCATGATACGTCTCCAACGTATCTATAATTTTTGATTGCTCCATGCTATATTATCTTCTGTTTTGAACATTATTGGGCTTTATTATCCACTTTTATATTATTTTTGGGACTAACCTATTGACCCAGAGCCTAGTGCCAGTTCCTGTTTTTTCCCTTATTTCAGTGTTTTGAATAAAAGGAATATCAAACGGAGTCGAAACAGAATGAAACCTTCTGGAGAAGTTATTTTTGGAAGGAAAGCAACCCGATAGACTTGGAGTGCATGTCAGGAAAGAAACGAGGGAGCCACGAGGTAGGGGGCGCGCCCACCCCCTAGGGTGCGCCCTCCACCCTCGTGGGCCCCTCGTGGCTCCCCTGACGTACTTCTTCCTCCTATATATACCCATATACCCTAAAACGACCAGGGAGCACAATAGATCGGGAGTTCCGCCGCCAGAAGCCTCGGTAGCCACCGAAAACCAATCTAGACCCGTTCCGGCACCCTGATGGAGGGGGAATCCTTCTCCGGTGGCCATCTTCATCACCCTGGTGCTCTCCATGATGAGGAGGGAGTAGTTCTCCCTCGGGGCTGAGGGTATGTACCAGTAGCTATGTGTTTGATCTCTCTCTCTCTCTCGTGTTCTTGAGGTGGTACGATCTTGATGTATCACGAGCTTTGCTATTATATTTGGATCCTATGATGTTTTCTCCCCCCTCTACTCTCTTGTAATGTATTGAGTTTCCCCTTTGAAGTTATCTTACCGGATTGAGTATTTAAGGATTTGAGAACACTTGATGTATGTCTTGCCGTGCGTATCTGTGGTGACAATGGGATATCACGTGATTCACTTGATGTATGTTTTGGTGATCAACTTGCGGGTTCCGCCCATGAACCTATGCATAGGGGTTGGCACATGTTTTCGTCGTGATTCTCCAGTAGGAACTTTGGGGCACTCTTTGAAGTTCTTTGTGTTGGTTGAATAGATGAATCTGAGATTGTGTGATGCATATCGTATAATCATACCCACGGATACTTGAGGTGACATTGGAGTATCTAGGTGACATTAGGGTTTTGGTTGATTTGTGTCTTAAGGTGTTATTCTAGTACGAACTCTAGGGCCATTTGTGACACTTATAGGAATAGCCCAACAGATTGATTGGAAAGAATAACTTTGAGGTGGTTTCGTACCCTACCATAATCTCTTCGTTCATTCTCCGCTATTAGTGACTTTGGAGTGACTCTTTGTTGCATGTTGAGGGATAGTTATGTGATCCAATTATGTTATTACTGTTGAGAGGACTTGCACTAGTGAAAGTATGAACCCTAGGCCTTGTTTCAACGCATTGCAATACCATTTACGCTCACTTTTATCATTAGTTACCTTGCTGTTTTTATATTTTCAGATTACAAAAACCTTTATCTATCATCCATATTGCACTTGTATCACCATCTCTTCGCCGAACTACTGCACCTATACAATTTACCATTGTATTGGGTGTGTTGGGGACACAAGAGACTCTTTGTTATTTGGTTGCAGGGTTGCTTGAGAGAGACCATCTTCATCCTACGCCTCCTACGGATCGATAAACCTTAGGTCGTCCACTTGAGGGAAATTTGCTACTGTCCTACAAACCTCTGCACTTGGAGGCCCAACAACGTCTACAAGAAGAAGGTTGTGTAGTAGACATCAAGCTCTTTTCTGGCGCCGTTGCCGGGGAGGTGAGTGATTGAAGGTATATCTTTAGATCTTGCAATCAAATCTTTTTGTTTCTTGTTTTAGCACTAGTCTAGTTTATAAAAAGAAAACTACAAAAACAAATGGAATTGAGTTTGTCTCACACGCTTCATCTTTTTAATATCTTTCGTGAGTATGATGGGAAGGAAAATTGTGCCAAAGTGTTAGAAGAAGAATGCATTGAAATGTTTGGCATTAAATCTTTGAATGATGAGCATGATTGCAATATTGTTAGTATGAACTCCTTGAATATCCATGGTACTAATGATGATTGCACTAGTTATGATGAAAATGTCTCCTATAAACATGTCAATTTTTGTGGAGTGCATTGGGTTTGTGAGTACACACCAAATAGGGAAGATAGATATTGCATGAGGCATAAGTACTTAGAAACTAAATTGTTGCAAGAAAGGCTAGATGATTGTGCTGAAAATTTAAATTTTCTTGGCCGTACTTGTGGACGTTGCAATCAACAGGGTCATTTAGCTATCCGATGCAAATTGTTTCATGATCTTATCATGTCCAAAAATTGTGATGACTTGATTTCCCTTGCACATTATAATGAACTCAGGTTACTTATGGGTTACGAAGAAATGAAACATATGACTAAGCATCTTCCAGAATTTGCCCGTTATAAACTTCTTGGTTTTGATCTAGAGGAAATTTATATGTATTGTGCGGTGAATTGCATTGATAATCCTTATATTGCCAATTACATAAATAAAAGAAAGCAAATAGAAGATGAAGAGAACACTAATGAAAGGGAAGATACTTCCCAATACCCTCTTATTATTTCTTATGATGAATCAGGTAACGAGGAGGAGCCTCCTATTGAACCAATCTCATTAATAAAGAGCTTCAAAAAGAGGATTGAACCCACACATGATGTGGTGAAGAAGAAGAAGAAGAGAAAAAGGAAGAGAGGTAAAAAGATATCTCTCCCAAATAATGCTACTCCTATTACTGTTGTGCCTCATGAAAATATAATTGTAGAAGATGATGCACTTGATGATGATCTCATTATTCCTATTGCTTGTTGTGATGATTATGATTGGGAAGATAATGATACTTCTTATGATCTTGAAAATCTTTTTGGCACTTGCTTGAAAGAATATGCTAATTGCTATACTATTGGTGCTATCCATACTATTGATGATGAAAGTGATTATGCTTATGGTATAAAAAGGCCCAAGCTTGGGGATGCTATGTTTGATGAAGATGATGTTTTTGAGAATATATTTGCTGCAATTAATGTTTGTCCCAAGCTTGGGGATGTTATGTTTAATAATGATGATATTTTTAGCCTCCCAAGTTTTGATATGCAAAGTTGTTATGATGATAGCATGCCTCCTACTTATGATGATTATTGTGATGATACTTATGCTATAAAAAGTAGTGATTATATTTATAAAACTTGTAATGATTATGGTTACCCCTTTTCTGAACATTACTCTTTTAATGTGGAAACAATTTATAGTATTCGAGTTTCTTATGATACTCCCACTACTATTCATGAGAAGAAATTTGCTTATGTGGAGAGTAATAAAAATTCTATGCTTGTAGATCATGAAAAGAATGCTTTATGTGATGGTTACATTGTTGAATTCATTCATGATGCTACTGAAAATTATTATTAGAGAGGAACATACGCTTTTACATATTGCAATAATATCAAGTTTACTCTCTATGTGCTTAAAGTCTTGAATTATGCTTGTTTTCCTTTCCTATGCAAGTTGATTCTTGTTCCCACAAGTTGTTTGCTCACAAAATCCCTATGCATAGGAAGTGGGTTATACTTAAATTTGCTAGTCATATTCTTCATGATGCTCTCTTTATGTTTCAATTCCTATCTTTTATGTGAGCATCATTGAAATCATCATGCCTAGCTAGGGGCGTTAAACGATAGCGCTTATTGGGAGGCAACCTAATTTTATTTTTGTTCCTGTTTATCAATAAATAATTTATCTAGCCTCTTTTATGATTGAGTTTTTATGTTTTAATTAGTGTTTTTGCCAAGTAGAACCATTGGGAAGATTTGGGGAAAGTCTTGTTGATCATGCTGTAAAAAACAGAAACTTGAGCGCTTATGAGAATTGCTGCCATTTTTTATTGGAGAGTGCTATTGAGTTAATTATTTTTGCAGATAATTAATAGACAAATTACTCACGTCCATCAATTTATTTGAAAATTTTATGAGTTCCATAAGTATATGTTTGATCCAGATTACTACAGACTGTTCTGTTTTTGACAAATTCTGTTTTCGATGTGTTGTTTGCTTATTTGGATGAATCTATGAGTAGCATCGGAGGGTATGAAGCATATATAGGTTGGAATACAGTATATATTACACCAATATGAATTTATAATGAGTTCACAAAAGTACCTAAGTGGTGATTTACTTTCTTTCGCTAACAGAGCTTACGAGTTTTCTGTTAACTTTTGTGTTGTGAAGTTTTCAAGTTTGGGGTAAAGATTCGATGGACTATGAAATAAGGAGTGGCAAGAGCCTAATCTTGGGGATGCCCAAGGCACCCCAAGGTAATATTCAAGGACAACCAAGAGCCTAAGCTTGGGGATGCCCCGGAAGGCATCCCCTCTTTCGTCTTCGTTCATCGGTAACTTTACTTGGAGCTATATTTTTATTCGCCACATGATATGTGTTTTGCTTGGAGCGTCATTTTATTTACTTTTGTTTTGATTGATGTTTGAATAAAATACCAATATCTGAAATTCTTAAATGTTAGAGAGTCTTCACATAGTTGCATAATTATTCGACAACTCATTGATATTCACTTATATCTTTCTAGAGCACGGTGGTGGTTTTATTTTGAAGAAATAGATGAACTCTCGTGCTTCACTTATATTATTTTGAGAGTCTTTAGAACAGAATGGTAATGTGCTTAATCCTAATATGCTATGTATTCAAGACTAGTAAAAACTTTCTTATGAGTGTGTTGAATACTAAGAGAAGTTTGATGCTCGATGATTGTTTTGAGACATGGAGGTAGTGATATTAAAGTCGTGCTAGTTGAGTAGTTGTGAATTTGAGAAATGCTTGTGTTGAAGTTTGCAAGTCCCGTAGCATGCACGTATGGTAAAAATTATGTAACAAATTTGAAACATGAGGTGTTATTTGATTGTCTTCCTTATGAGTGGCGGTCGGGGACGAGCGATGGTCTTTTCCTACCAATCTATCCCCCTAGGAGCATGCGCGTAATGCTTGGTTCTTGATGACTTGTAGATTTTTGCAATAAGTATGTGAGTTCTTTATGACTAATGTTGAGTCCATGGATTATATGCACTCCTACCCTTCCATCATTGCTAGCCTCTTCGGTACCGTGCATTGCCCTTTCTCACATTGAGAGTTGGTGCAAACTTCACCGGTGCATCCAAACCCCGTGATATGATACGCTCTGTCACACATAAACCTCCTTATATCTTCCTCAAAATAGCCACCATACCTACCTATTATGGCATTTCCATAGCCATTCCGAGATATATTTCCATTCAACTTTCCACCGTTCCATTTATTATGACACACTCCATCATTGTCATATTGCTTTGCATGATCATGTAGTTGACATCGCATTTGTGGCAAAGCCACCGTTCATAATTTTTCATACATGTAGCTCTTGATTCATCGCAATCCCGGTACACCATCGGAGGCATTCATATAGAGTCATATCTTGTTTGAGTATTGAGTTGTAATCATTGAGTTGTAAATAAATAGAAGTGTGATGGTCATCATTTTCTAGAGCATTGTCCCAAGTGAGGGAAAAAAAGAGAAAGGCCATAAAAAAGAGAAGGCCCCAAAAAAGAGAAAGTCCATAAAAAAGAGAAGGCCCAAAAAATGAGAGAAAAAGAGAGAAGGGACAATGCTAATATCCTTTGCCACACTTGTGCTTCAAAGTAGCACCATAATCCTCATGATAGAGAGTCTCTTGTTTTGTCACTTTCATATACTAGTGGGAATTTTTCATTATAGAACTTGGCTTGTATATTCCAACAATGGGCCTCCTCAAGTGCCCTAGGTCTTCGTGAGCAAGCAAGTTGGATGCACACCCACTTAGTTTCTTTTGTTGATCTTTCATACATTTATAGCTCTAGTGCATTCGTTGCATGGCAATCCCTACTCCTTGCATTAACATCAATTGATGGGCATCTCCATAGCTCATTGATTAGCCTCGTTGATGTGAGACTTTCTCCTTTTTGTCTTCTCCACATAACCCCCAACATCATATTCTATTCCACCCATAGTGCTATATCCATGGCTCGTGCTCATGAATTGCGTGAAGCTTTATAAAGTTTGAAGATTACTGAAGTATGAAACAATTGCTTGGCTTGTCATCGGGGTTGTGCATGATGAGAGCATTCTTGTGTAACGAAAATGGAGCATGACTAACTATATGATTTTGTAGGGATGAACTTTCTTTGGCCATGTTATTTTGAGAGGACATAATTGCTTAGTTAGTATGCTTGAAGTATTATTATTTTTATGTCAATATGAACTTTTATCTTGAATCTTTCGGATCTGAAGATTCATACCATTGTATTGGGTGTGTTGGGGACACAAGAGACTCTTTGTTATTTGGTTGCAGGGTTGCTTGAGAGAGACCATCTTCATCCTACGCCTCCTACGGATTGATAAACCTTAGGTCATCCACTTGAGGGAAATTTGCTACTGTCCTACAAACCTCTGCACTTGGAGGCCCAACAACGTCTACAAGAAGAAGGTTGTGTAGTAGACATCACTGCACAAAACAAATAAATCCTCGCAACCAACGCGATAAGGGGTTCTCAATCCCTACACGGTCACTTACGAGAGTGAGATCTGATAGATATGATAAGATTTTATTTTTGGTATTTTTATGATAAAGATGCAAACTAAAATAAAAGGCAATGAAAATAACTAAGTATTGGAAGATTAATATGATGAATATAGACCCGGGGCCATAGGTTTCACTAGTGGCTTCTCTCAAGAGCATAGGTATTTTACGGTGGGTGAACAAATTACCGTTGAGCAATTTACAGAATTGAACATAGTTATGAGAATATCTAGGTATGATCATGTATATAGGCATCACGTCCAAGACAAGTAGACTGACTCCTGCCTGCATCTACTACTGTTACTCCACACATCAACCGCTATCCAGCATGCATCTAGAGTATTAATTTCATAAGAACAGAGTAACGACTTAAGCAAGATGACATGATGTAGAGGGATAAATTCATGCAATATGATAAAAAAAACCATCTTGTTATCCTCGATGGCAACAATACAATATGTGCCTTGCTGCCCCTACTGTCACTGGGAAAGGACACCGCAAGATTGAACCCAAAGCTAAGCACTTCTCCCATTGCAAGAAAGATCAATCTAGTAGGCCAAACCAAACTGATAATTCGAAGAGACTTGCAAAGATAACCAATCATACATAAAAGAATTCAGAGAAGATTCAAATATTGTTCATAGATAAACTTGATCATAAACCCACAATTCATCGGTCTCAACAAACACACCGCAAAAGAAGATTACATCGAATAGATTTCCACAAGAGAGGGGGGAGAACTTTGTATTAAGATCCAAAAAGAGAGAAGAAGCCATCTAGCTAATAACTATGGACCTGTAGGTCTGAGGTAAACTACTCACACTTCATCGGAGAGGCTATGGTGTTGATGTAGAAGCCCTCCGTGATCGATGCCTGCTATCTCTTGAGCACCGCGTTGGTTTTTCCCTGAAGAGGAAGGGATGATGCAGCAGAGTAGCGTAAGTACTTCCCTCATTTTTTGAGAACCAAGGTATCAATCCAGTAGGAGGCTACGCGCGAGTCCATCGTACCTGCACAAAACAAATAAATCATCGCAACCAATGCGATAAGGGGTTGTCAATCTCTACACGGACACTTACGAGAGTGAGATCTGATAGATATGATAAGATAATATTTTTGGTCTTTTTATGATAAAGATGCAAAGTAAAGCAAAGTAAAAAGCAAAGGAAATAACTTACTATTGGAAGATTGATATGATGAAGATAGACTCGGGGGCCATAGGTTTCACTAGTGGCTTCTCTCAAGAGCATAAGTATTCTACTGTGGGTGAATGAATTACTGTTGGGCAATTGACAGAATTGAGCATAGTTATGAGAATATCTAGGCATGATCATGTATATAGGCATCACGTCCGAGACAAGTAGACCAACTCCTTCCTGCATCTACTACTATTACTCCACTGATCGACCGCTATTCAGCATGCATCTAGAGTATTAAGTTAATGAAAACAGAGTAACGCCTTAAGTAAGATGACATGATGTAGAGGGATAAACTCATGCAATATGATGAAAACCCCATCTTGTTATCCTCGATGGCAACAATACAATACGTGCCTTGCTGCCCCTACTGTCACTGGCAAAGGACATCGCAAGATTGAACCCAAAGCTAAGCACTTCTCCCATTGCAAGAAAGATCAATCTTGTAGGCCAAACCAAACTGATAATTCGAAGAGACTTGCAAAGATAACCAATCATACATAATAGAATTCAGAGAAGATTCAAATATTGTTCATAGATAGACTTGATCATAAACCCAAAATTCATCGGTCTCAACAAACACACCGCAAAAAGAAGATTACATCGAATAGATCTCCACAAGAGAGGGGGAGAACATTGTATTGAGATCCAAAAAGAGAGAAGAAGCCATCTAGCTAATAAGTATGGACCCGTAGGTCTGAGATGAACTACTCACACTTCATCAGAGGGGCTATGGTGATGATGTAGAATCCCTCCGTGATGGATACCCCCTCCGGCGGAGCTCCGGAACAGGCCCCAAGATGGGATCTCGTGGATACAGAAAGTTGTGGCGGTGGAATTAGGGTTTTGGCTCCGTATCTGATCGTTTGGGGGTACGTAGGTATATATAGGAGGAAGGAGTATGTCAGTGGAGCAACAGGGGGCCCACGAGGGTGGAGGGCGTGCCTGGGGGGGTAGGCACACCCCCTACCTCGTGGCCTCCTCTTTTGTGTCTTGACGTAGGGTCCAAGTCTCCTGGATCATGCTCGGTGAGAAAATCACGTTCCCGAAGGTTTCATTCCGTTTGGACTTCGTTTGATATTCCTTTTCTTCGAAACCCTGAAATAGGCAAAAAAACAGCAATTCTGGGCTGGGCCTCCGGTTAATAGGTTAGTCCCAAAAATAATATAAAAGTGGATAATAAAGCCCAATAATGTCCAAAATAGTAGATAATATAGCATGGAGCAATCAAAAATTATAGATACGTTGGAGACGTATCAATGCCCCCTCCGACGGAGCTCCGGAACAGGCCCAAGATGGGATCTTGTGAATACAAAAAGTTACGACAGTGGAATTAGGGTTTTGGCTCTGTATCTGTTCGTTTGGGGGTACGTAGGTATATATAGGAGGAAGAAGTACGTCGGTGGAGCAACAGGGGGCCCACGAGGGTGGAGGGCGCACCTGGGGGAGGTAGGCGTGCCCCCTACCTCGTGGCCTCCCTGTTGGTTGCTTGACGTAGGGTCCAAGTCTCCTGGATCATGTTCGGTGAGAAAATCACATTCCCGAAGGTTTCATTCCGTTTGGACTCCGTTTGATATTCCTTTTCTTCGAAACCCTAAAATAGGCAAAAAAAGCAATTCTGGGTTGGGCCTCCGGTTAATAGGTTAGTCCCAAAAATAATATAAAAGTGTATAATTAAGCCCAATAATGACCAAAACAGTAGATAATATAGCATGGAGCAATCAAAAATTATAGATACGTTGGAGACGTATCAGTCACTCTTGATTCATTGCCCATCCCGGTACACCGCTGGAGGCATGCATATACAGTCATATTTTGTTCTAGTATCGAGTTGTAATCTTTGAGTTGTAAATAAATAAAAGTGTGATGATCATCATTAATAGAGCATTGTCCCGAAATAAAAGGCCAAATAAAAAAGGAAAGAAAAGAAAGGCCAAATAAAAAAAGAAAACTAATAAGAAGGGACAATGCTACTATCCTTTTTCCACACTTGTGCTTCAAAGTAGCACCATGATCTTCACGATAGAGAGTCTCTTGTTTTGTCACTTTCATATACTAGTGGGAATTTTTCATTATAGAACTTGGCTTGTATATTCCAACAATAGGCTTCCTCAAATGCCCTAGGTCTTCGTGAGCAAGCAAGTTGGATGCACACCCACTTAGTTTCTTTTAGTTGAGCTTTCATACATTTATAGCTCTAGTGCATCCATTGCATGTCAATCCCTACTCCTCGCATTGACATCAATTGATGGGCATCTCCATAGCCCGTTGATTAGCCACGTCAATGTGAGACTTCCTCCTTTTGTCTTCTCCACACTACCCCCATCATTATATTCTATTCCGCCCATAGTGCTATGCCCATGGCTCACGCTCATGTATTGCGTGAAAGTTGAAAAAAGTTTGAGATTA